>NC_056747.1:728149010-728296980 GCF_019279795.1 Protopterus annectens
AACTGTGATTAACCACAGTTACTTCATGATTTAACAGGGGGGGGGGGGCAATTACTTTTTCACATAGGACCATGTAGGTTTGGATAGTTTGTTTCCCTTAATTAATAAAATCACTTAAACTGCCTTTTGTGTTTACTTCGGTTATCTTTGTCTAATATTTAAATTTGTTTGATGATCTGAAACATTTAAGTTTGACTAACATGAAAAGAAGTAAGAAATCAGGAAGGGGCAGTTACTTTTTCATTGCACTGTAGGTGTGTATTAGGTTAATGTCCCTGGAGCCTTTACAAGCATTGCCCATAGAAGTGCCCTGGCATTGTGCCGCCCGACGTTAGTTCCCAGTGCTTAGCCACTGCAGTGATCCCTGGGGTGAACTTTGTTTCCTATCAACTCATCAAGATGCCCCTTGAAAAGGGCCAATGAGGTGGCTGTGCTTGACGTGTGGGTGGTCTATTCAGGGCATGGACAGTCTCTGGGTTATGAACTTGTCCCTCCAGCATGTTCTGTTTGTGGCAATGAGGTTGAGGTCTCTGGAGCATGTGGTGCGGAGGAATTTGGATTTCTTTAGATGTAGCATTTCTAACAGAGCTTGGTCAGACATGGCTTTCTAAGTCGAGCAGAAGATTGCTTCGTAGTAGATGATGTGAGAGAGTGAATAGCTGGAGTATTTTTGGGTCTGTCCATGTAGGACATGTGTTTAAGGCCTAGGATCCTCTTCGTGAGTTACGTTTTGTGGCTTTTCTAGCTGTTGCATGTGTCTAGTGAGACACATGCCAAATGGGACATTATACTTGATCATTGGCCTGATATACTTAAATGTTTCAAGTCATCAAACAAATTTAAATATTAGACAAAGATAATCCAAGGGAACACAAAATGCAGTTTTACGTGGTTATTTTATTTATTAAGGATAATAAACTATACAAACCTATGTATCCCAGATACAGATTTGCTATAACCAGGACTGTTCGTAAGCTTCTGAGCCCCCCCAGCCTTTCTTGTGTTGGAGGGAAGCATTCTAGCTTATCAGTGGGAGTGGTAAGCACTAGGTAGCGTATCTACCACAAGATGCAGGTACATATTCTTAATTTTAGCGCTTGAATTTGCTTACTTGTGCTCAGCACTTGTTCAGAACTTGTTGTTGGCACAAAATAAGCTACAAATTACTACAACACTCAACCTTCCTCTTTACGTAGTGGAAAACAGTTTTTATACTTACTTTCCACACTTGCTTAGAGAAAAACGGCTCTTTTATACTCACTTTCCTCACTTGTCTAGAGGAAAGTAGTTTTTATTCAGGCATGTCCAAGGGTCAGCTCCCAGTGTTCTCTCCTGTCTATCTGATGAATCTGGGCATCTTGGGGCAATGTAGCAATTGCCTCATGTACACAGACAACCCTCTCTTCCTACCACCCGACACCACAACTTGAGATATGCACTTATCTAGCCAAACTGGAAATAAAGCCCTCTCCAACCAAGACTGAACTTGACAGTCAAGAGGCGAAGGTAAACACTTGCACCACACCGCACTCCTCACATAGTCCCATTAAATCTACACCACCTAAATCCACGCAAAAACATTTGTGGAGAATCTCAGTAATAATCTGCTCAAGCAACAGAGACCTCCAAAGCAGAAACGCAAGCAACCTCCATCCCCCAACACAACCCAAATGACACGTAGCCCACAGACTCACTGTGCCAATAAACCACAGCCCATAAGGCAAAACAACGTACCCAACACACTAGTACTAGGTGACTCTATAGCCACGGCACACTGATGTCCCGCTCACTAGGCAAAACAAGGAGAAGGTTACTGTTAGCTGCCTGTCGGGTGCCAGGATCCACCACATAACCCACGCACTCATGTCACTCCACAGCAAGTACAAATATGACTCTGTCATTGTCCACGTTGGTGTGAACAACCTGAGATGTACCTCCTTGGACTACATGAAGAGAGACCTGGAAGAGCTCTCCGATCTTGTAGCCCAGGCAGTTATGACCATAGCCCTGAGTAGCATCCTGCCATCGTCCAGAATGATGCTGCAGTACAAGGCCAAAACGATTGACTTCAACAATTAGCTAAGCTATTGGTGTCATTCTAAGAGGATCCAGTGTCTGTGTGGGATGACATGGTCGACAGACCACTATGCTTTGCCAGAGATGGCCTGCATCTGTTGTCCCTGGGATTCTGGATACTCGCTAAGGGTCTTGCCGCCCCTATAGTGCCTTCTTTAGGCAAGGTTCAAATGAAAAATTCACCACCACCACAGGAACAGGCAATCAAAAACTGAGGGTAATGCTACTCAATGCTGGAAGTCTAAATCTCAATGCACTCACTCGAGGCACTACTTAAAATGGAGAACATCAATATCTGTGCTGTGACAGACCTGGTTCAAGGATGTAGAGCACCCCTGCTTTACCAGGCTATAACTCATACCACACTTTTCGGCCATCTAACCTCGACCAGAACACCAAAGGCAGAGGTATCCATATTCATTAAGGATATCCATACTTCCAGGCTAGTTGCGCAGCATAATGCATCCGAGGATGTTCGTGTTTCACTGTTGCAGTCATTACATTTGGGTAATCTGCTGGCAGGTTGCCCTCAGTCGGCCTGAATATCAAAGTCTTGGGTCCTGCGTCGGTTGCTGTCTCCTTTTCTGTGACGTCAGGTCGTCGGGGGGGGGGGTATAAAACGTGCAATCGATGCCATTTTCTTCAGTCTTTCTTGCGCGGTGCCTGAAGCAAAAGCAGTTCGCAAGTGCCAGTCGGCAGACTTCTGAAATTTTCGCATTCGAGCTTCAGAACCGAAGTCTTCAATTAAAGCCAAGTACCCTGTTGGGGTAACTTTTTCTTGCTCCTTACCGATGTCAGCAAAAGTTAATAATTGCATTACTTATGGGAAGCAAATACCTCATAAGGATTTCCATTTGTACTGTATTCCTTACCTAGGCCCAGATCATAACGTGCCTTGCGGTCAGTTCTGTGCTAGATTTAACTAACACACTATTAAGCGTCTGTATATCTTTGCTTCAAAATATTTAGGAAATGGATTTAACTACCCTGAAATGTCGTCGGATAGCAATCAGACTACCGGAGTTCACAAAAAACGCAAAGAAAAGGACAGAGAGACCGTCTAGGTTCAGAATCGACGAAGCGTCTCCTAAGCCAGTTGCCGGTTTGCCGGTACTCAGGTGCTTTTGCAGCCCCTGATACCCGCTACTTTAGAGTCGCAGGCCTCTACCGAGACCCATGTGGAGTCCGGCATACCACTAGTTTCTCAGAGTATTGTACCTGCGGATGTCTCCCTCTCGGATGGGTCCGGAGCCACTGAGCAGGCACCGGCTTCTGAGGGTCTTTTCAAACCTCAGCTTTTCTATATAAAACGGACGCCAGCTTCAAAAGCAACTTCTAAGGCTAAAAACCGACGCATGAGCCACTTGCTCAGGCCTCTATGCCCAAAAAACAGATGATCAAAATGGCTGAAGACTTATTTACCTTGATCAGGGGTTCCCAACCCCACCCCCGATAAGAGGCCTAGGCAAGACGCTGATTATGAATCTTCAGATCAAGTTTCTATTTCTTCTGAGCAGGAATTTTCTATACCACCCTATGAGGATTCAGATGCAGAGGAATCCATTCCATCTGCATCTCCTCCTGAAGATTATTCTTTTGGAGAAACCTTGCATAGTTTGAGGGAACATTTTCATTGGGAGAGTCAAGATTTGTCAGAATTAAAAAAGAGGCTTAGGGATTTCCTCCTTCCTCAGCACTGGCCTTTGGCCATATCTCCGGCTCCTAGCAAGCCAGACAGATATTACAGGGTTCCTGACTCCCACAAATTTTTATTCAAAAATCCTGCTGCTGACCCTGAAACTGTCTCACAGGGTCCCAAAGTTGTAAAGGCATCAACAGCTAAGAATCCTACCCCCTCTAATAGAGGTTACAGGGCGCTGAATAGATGGGGAAAGAAGGTTTATACGTCTGCAACCTTGGCAATTAGGGCCTTAAACTGCCAGTTTCATATGCTTAAATATCAACAGCATGTTATGGGATTATTGAAACAGAAAATGATGAATGTTCTTCATCTCACATTGCTGCAGTCATAACCTGTGGGTAGTCCGCTGTCCTCGGTCGGCCCGAATACCAAAGTGTTAGGCTGGCGTCGGTCATGGTCGCTTAGATCTGACGTCAGTACGCCGTGGTACTAAAGCGCATGACCGACGTCATATCCTCAGTCTTTCTTGCCGCATGGTCCGAAGCAGAAGCAGCGTTTGCAAGTGCCGTTCGGCATCCTGAAATTTTCGTATTCTGAGTTTCAGACCGAAGACCAAGTTGGGCTAAGTACCCGTTAGAATATTTTTGTCTTTTCTTGCCTCAGTTAATTCCGGATGTCAGAAAAAGTGAATAATTGTATTTCTTGTGGGAAACAGATACCTCATAGGGATTACCACTCTCTTTGTATTCCTTGTTTGGGGCCTGAGCACGACGTAGTCGGGTGTCGCTTTTGTGCTAAATTTAATAAGCGCACTATTAAGCGTAGGTTAGATTGTGCTAGGCTTGTCTTCGGTAAGCGGTGTAATTATAATATGACGTCGGATTCTCCGACGCCCGCTACCGCGAAGAAGCGCAAGGAGAAATCTTTGAAAACCAGACAGGATGAGTCGTCCGTTCCAGACGCCGGTTCTTTAGAGACCACGGTGGAATCTGTGGATCCGACCGAGGTTTCAGTTGAGTCTCAGGAGGAACCTTTAGTGTTGCAAGATGTAGCCTCTCAGGAGTCAGGTCAGGCTGAGGGGGCTTCTCAGGTGGCTGTGCTTCCTTCTTTGCATAAGGTGGTTAGGCCTTCTCCCTCTGTCTCTAAGGTACCTTCAAAGGCCAGGCCTGGTTTATCTTCCTCTGGCGTCAGTCCTAGTTTTGCAGGTTCTGTGCCTAAAAAGCACATGCTTAAAATGGCAGAAGATTTAATTACCTTGATTAGAGGTTCTATGCCCCCTCCAGATAAGAGGCCTAGGGTGGAGCCAGAGGTGGAAGGATTGGAACATTCTTCAGATTATTCAGAGTCTTCGGCTGAAGACATTCAGGATTTTCCCCCTTATTCTGATTCTGACGCAGAGGATTCTAGTCCCTCTGCTTTCCCTCCAGAGGATTTTTCTTTTTCAGAAACCCTGCATTCTATGAGGGAGCATTTTAAATGGGAAGGTCAGGATTTCTCAGATTCCCGAAAGAGGCTTAGGGAATTCTTGTTTTTACCACAACATAGGCCCTTGGCTATACCTCCGGTTTTAGATGTTGTACAGGATGTTTTCTCTGAGGCTTCACTTAATCCAGACTCTTTGCCTCCTGCCCCAGTTAAGCCAGACAGGTATTACAGGGTGCCAGAGGCTCATAAATATTTGTATAAGAGCCCTAGGGCGGATCCTGAAACTATTAGCCAGGGACCTAAGGGTGTCAGGGCTTCTGTTGTAAAGAATCCAGTTCCTATGGATAAGGACTCTAGAGCTCTGGATAGGTGGGGTAAAAAAGTGAATACCTCTTCCACTCTTGCAATGAGGGCTTTAAATTGCCAGTTTCATATGCTGAAATACCAGAATTTTCTTCTTAGTCAATTGAAATCTAAGGTGGATGCTTTAGCAGAGGGCATAGAGTGTAAGGAATTACAGGATTTGGTTCATGCCTCTGATCAGGTGGGTAAGCATTCCTTGCAGTGTGGTTTTGATGCTTTGCAGGCCTCTTCTAGGGTGGCTGCCACTGGATCAGTTATTCGTAGGCACGCTTGGCTTAAGGATCAAAACTTGTCAGAGCATGTTAAAGCTCGAATTTTGGATGCTCCCCTTCAGTCTGAAGTTTTGTTTGGTTCTCCTGTGGAGTCAGTCTTGAAGAAAATGGAGGACAAAGCTAAGTCTATGCAGACTGTTAAAGATTTCTTACAAGTGCAGTCCCCTAAGTTTAGCAGAAATTGGCCTACTAAGGGATGGGCTTACCCTTCTTCTGATTTACAGTCTAGGGGCAGATCTAGACGTGGTAGGAGCAGAGCTCATGCACAGGGTTCTTTTAGGCCTAGGACGTGGAGTTCCCCTGCGCAGTCTGCTGGTGAGGGCAGGGGCCAGTCCTTTCATAAGCAGACCCAATGACCTGCATCTTCAGCTGCCCGATCCTTCTTGTCTGGCAGCTCCTCTAGGGGGAAAGTTGGCGCTTTTCAGGCAAAATTGGCTTTTAGTCACCCAGGACAAATGGGTGTTGGACATTATAAACCGAGGCTACAAGTTTTATTTCCACACATTGCCCCCTTTCAAAGGCATGCCAGACGTTCCTCCTCAGCAAAAGGCAGAGGCTCACAAACAGATTTCTTTACTTCTTCAAATGGGAGCTATCCAGCAGGTGCCTCCATTAGAGGTGGGCCTAGGATTTTATTCTCGCCTGTTTCTTGTACCAAAGAAGGGAGACACTTGGAGGCCGATTCTGGATTTGTCTATTCTCAACACATACCTGGACATTCCAAAATTCAAAATGTTGACTTTGCAACAACTTCTACCTATGCTAGGCAAAGATCACTGGATGGTAACTCTGGATCTCAAGGAGGCTTATCTTCATATTCCTATCAGGCCAAGCTGCAGGAGATTCCTGCGTTTTTGGCTGGGACTTTACATTATCAGTTCTCTGCATTGCCCTTTGGCTTATCTACTGCCCAGGGTATTCACAAAGGTTCTGGCTCCGGTGATAGCCTTCTTCAGGTTAAGAGGAATACAGATTTATCCTTACTTGGACGATTGCCTGATTCTTGCTCAAGACAAAGACAAGCTACGTCACCATCTTCAGTATGTTATGGCAGTGTTAAGGTGCCTAGGGTATTCTGTGAACGAAATAAAGTCCAGTCTAGTACCCTCTCAGGACATGTGCTTTCTGGGTGTGAGACTGAATACAGCCTCTCAGATGGCGTTTTTGACCCCGGACAAGCAAAGAAATCTTTCCCTTTACTTCCAACAATTGTCTCACCTGTCCAGGCTGACTGCAAGGACAGTCCTCATGGCATCTTGTATTCTGGTGCTTCCCAATGCCAAACTGCATATGAGGAAGTTACAATGGTATCTCAAGAGTGTATGGACTCAACACTGCCACGATTTGGACACTGTCATTCAAATAATACCTTGCATTCAAAAGGAATTTTTGTGGTGGGCTCAGCAATGTCACCTAAACAAGGGACTCTCTGTGACCCGACCAGAGGTGAGTCAGATTTTAACGACAGATGCCTCTGACAAGGCTTGGGGAGCACACCTCAATGGAAAATGGGTTCAAGACACGTGGCCTGCCAGACTTCAACATTTGCATATAAACATGAAGGAGATGTTAGCAGTCCAATTTGCATTGATGGCCTTCAAGGATCTACTACACCCAGGACAAGTGTTGATTCAAACAGACAACACAACTGTCATGTGGTACATCAACAAGCAAGGGGGAACCCATTCGTACCCACTTTGCAGGCAAGCTATGATTTTGTGGGAGACTGCTCTCAGTTTGCACCTCACTCTTCAAGCAAGGTTTCTGCCAGGAGCACAGAACTCCTTAGCGGATGTTTTGAGCAGACAGATGGTGGATCCCCACGAGTGGAAACTGGATCCTCATGTATTTCGACAGTTGACAGTGTTTTGGGGGACTCCAGACATAGATCTGTTCGCTTCTCCACTAAATTTCCAGCTGCCAAAGTTTTGCACAAAGATGTTTCATCCAAAAGCTTGGAAAATGGATGCTCTATCATTCAGTTGGAACAACCTGCACGTCTATGCCTTTCCTCCTCTGCCTCTCCTTCCCAAGGTGCTCTTGAAGGTCAGACAGGACAAGCCCTCCATGATTCTTATAGCTCCAGATTGACCACGTCAGCACTGGTACCCTCTGCTGAGGAGTTTAGTACGGGAGCCTCCTTGGCCTTTGCCAGCAAGTCCACACCTTTTGTCCCAGGCAGGCAATCATTTCCTCAATGTCAGGATACAGTCCCTGCATCTGACAGCCTGGCATATTCTGTTCTAGACCCTGGAGGGTCGCAGCTTCCTCAACAAGTTTTGAATGTTATTTTGGAGGCCAGACGGCCTAGTACAAGGAGGGTTTATGCTGCTAAATGGAGGAGATTTTTTCTTTGGTGTAAAGCAAAGAGCTTTGATGTTTCAGTACCTAATTTGAGTGTTTCACTTCAGTATCTTACAGAATTACTAGACAAAGGTTTGTCTTTCTCCTCTGTAAAAGTTCATGCTGCAGCCATTTCTGCTCACTATGACTGTGACCCACCATTGTTCTCTCATCCTTTGTTTAAGCAATTTCTTAGAGGGGCAAAGAACATAAGACCCCCACGTAGAGCTCCTACTCCTTCCTGGGATCTCAATTTTGTGTTGGAGAAACTCACTTTATCTCCTTTTGAGCCTGCAGCTACAGCTGAGTTGAAGTTTTTGTCTTGGAAGACAGCTTTTTTGTTGGCCATTACGTCTGCTAGAAGGGTATCTGCATTACAGGCTCTAATGGCAGTTGAACCCTTCCTAATTTTTCATAAGGATAGGGTCTCTTTGCGTACTAACCCTACTTTCATGCCTAAAGTGGTCTCAAATGTGGCCTTGAACCAGTCTATTCATTTGCCTACTTTTTATGCTGATCCCCAAAATAAGGGGGAAAAGATTTTGCACTCTTTGGATATCCACAGGCAGTTGCGTTATTATTTGAGCAGGACTAAAGGGTTCAGACAGTCTCAACAGTTGTTTTTCTTTTGCTTTGGGTTCTCAAGGGAAACCTGTTTCTAAACAAACTATTTCTAAGTGGATTGGCCATTGTATTGCTTTTTGTTGTTCTCATCATGGTAAGAAGATTCCGGCTGGAATCAGACCTCATTCCACTAGGGCTACTGCCACTTCTACTGCCTTTCTGAGGGGTGTAGCTACTAAAGATATTTTGGAGGCAGCTACTTGGAGTTCATTGCACACTTTTTCTAAACATTACCATCTCCCTCTTTATTCAAAATCTAGGGCTGGGTTTGCCACTGCAGTTTTGCAGGGCATGCTAGCAGCTCCCAATGCTTTATGATTTTACCAACCTCCCTTTACTTTTGCTTTGGGATTCTACCCACAGGTTATGACTGCAGCAATGTGAGATGAAGAACATAGTACAGTTTTGTACCTACCATAAATGTAGATGTTCGAAGATTCACATTGCTGCAGTCCAATTTTCCCTCCCTCCTTCCCCACTGTAGTTTGGGGTGGTTGTGTGGTTTGGGTTGTAAATATTGTTTGTACATAGGTGGTTGGATATTTTCCTGTTTTTTGGCTTTGGACTTTCTTTTTAGGGCCTTCTGACATCTGGGGCAAGAAAGACTGAGGATATGACGTCGGTCATGCGCTTTAGTACCACGGCGTACTGACGTCAGATCTAAGCGACCATGACCGACGCCAGCCTAACACTTTGGTATTCGGGCCGACCGAGTACAGCGGACTACCCACAGGTTATGACTGCAGCAATGTGGATCTTCGAACATCTACATTTATGGTAGGTACAAAACTGTACTTTTCTGAATGTGTGGAAAACAAAGAATTGCAGGAATTATTGCATGCAGCAGAACAGGTTGGAAATCATACTTTGCAGTGGGGTTTTGATTCCTTAGAGGCCTCCTGCAAGGCCGCAGTTACTGGATCTGTGATTAGAAGGCATGCCTGGCTGAAAGAGCAAAATTTGCTTGATCATGTTAAAGCTAAATTGTTTGATGCACCTTTACAGCATGATACTCTGTTTGGTAATAAGGCAGAAGAGGTTTTAAAGAAAATGGAAGACAAAGCTAAGTCTATGTAAACTGTAAAAGACGTCTTACAGGTGCAGCCACCAAGATTCAGTAGACACGGGCCTACAAAAAATTGTTCCTTTCCTGTGTCTGACAGAGCCTCACGGGGCAAATCCAGGCACTCAAAAGGCTCTAGATACCAATCACAGGGTTCTTGCAGGTCAAAGCAATGGGGTGCCTCTACCTCCAAATCTGGAGGAAACAAAGCACAACCCTACAGTAAACGGTCTCAATGACTTCCCTCTGCCATCACCAAGCACTTATCTTTTGGCAGCTCCCTGAGGGGGAAAACTAGCACTTCATGCTCAAAATTGGCAGTTAATAACCCAGGACAAGTGGGTATTAAACATAGTATCCCATGGATACAGATTTCATTTCCATACCTTGCCAATCCCAAATGGTTAGCCAGATCTGCCACAAAATCAATGGGCAGAGGCACAGAAACAAGTTACGTCCCTCATGGATATGGGGGCTATTCAGCCAGTACCAGAACAGGGAAAAGGGCAAGGGTTTTACTCAATGTTCTTGGTACCCAGAAAAGACCATGCCTGGCACCCAGTACTGGTTTTATCGATTTTTGAACACATTCTTGGACATACCAAAATTCAGAATGCTAACTTTGCAGCAGCTTCTGCCCATGCTGGGCAAGAACGCTTGGCTAGTGACTCTAGACTTGAGGCATACCCACATATCCCAATAAGGGAATCATGCAGAAGATACCTCCGCTTCAAAGCTGGTTTTATGCATTACCAATTCTCTACACTGCCCTTTGGCTTATCTACTGTGCCCAGGGTCTTTACAAAGTGCCTGGCACCAGTTAATTACATTTTGCAGACAAAGAAGCATGCAGATTTATCCTTACCTGGGCGACTGTCTCATTCAAGCAGAGAACAAGGACATTCTTCTTCAACATCTGGCGTTTGTAAAAAAAAAAAAAAAAAAAAAAGCTTCTAACATGCCTAGGATACACAAATGAAAAGAAATACCAACTCAAATTCAACTGGTACCCTCTCAAAAGTTTACATTCCTGGGTGCAAGCTTGAATACAACTGCTTAGATGGCTTACCTTACACTAGACAAAGGCAACTGACTTACTTCAAACAGATGGCAACAAAAACCCAGTTATCTGCAAGACCAATTCTGCAGGCTCAGGGGTTCATGGCATCCTGCATTCTACTAATTCTATATGCAGGACTGCATATGAGGAAACATTGTCACAGTCTGGAAACAATGATTCCTCTCATTCCCTGCCTACAACAGGAGTTTCTTTGGTGGGCAGTCATGTCACCAGAACATGGGATGGCCTTTCACTCTACCCCCTGCCAACCAAACCCTAACTACAGACGCATCAGACTATGCTTGGGGAGCCCACCTGGCGGGGAGATGCATTCAGGGCATGTGGACCCCGAACCAAATGCATCTGCATATCAACCAGCAAGAGATGTTAGCTGTTCAGAATTCCCTGACAGCCTTCAAGGACTTGCTTCATCCAGGGCAACTACTGATAAAGACAGACAACACAATGGTTCTGTGGTACATAAACAAGTCGGGTACACATTCCTACCCAATTTGCAGACTAGCCATGACATTGTGGGGCACAGCCTTGACTTACCAAGTGCATCTTCAAGCTCCGTTCCTGCCAGGAAAACAAAATACACCGGTAGACCTAAGCAGAAATATTATGGACCCTCACGAGTGGTAACTGGATCCACAAGTCTTCAGCATGATAACAGAGAAATGGGGGAGTCTGGACATAGATCTATTTGCATCTCCCCAGAATTATCAACTGGACAAATTCTGCACAAGGACTTGTCGCAGACAAACCTGGAAAGTGGATGCCCTATCCTTCAGTTGGACTGTCAGTCTACGCCTTTCCTTCTCTGCCTCTTCTTCCCAAGGTCTTACTAAAGGTCAGACAGGAAAAACCAAAAATGATCCTAATTGCCCCGGACTGGCCTCGCCAGCACTGGTACCCAATTCTAAGGAATGTCTCAACTCCCTCCTTGGTACATGCCTCAAATACCTCATCTACTGTCTCAGAACAATCTGCTCCAACCTCTGAACCTGGCAGCATGGCTGATCATGTAATTATTCAAATAACACCTCTCAGTAAATCTGGAGAGCCCACCTGGCGGGGAGATGCATTCAGGGCATGTGGATCCTGCAAAATATATATATATATATTTTTGCTCCCAATTTGCGGGGCACTTGATATCTGGGGCAAGAAAAACTAAAGAAAATGGCGTCTGCTGCATGTTTTATACCCCTGACGTCATGGAACAGGAGACAGCAACCGATGCAGAACCCAAAACTTTGATATTCAGGCCGAGTGAGGGCTACCTGCCAGCAGATTACCCAAATGTAATGACTGCAGCAGTAAATACACTCTAACATCTACATTTATGGTAAGTGTACACAACTGTACTTTATCCAAGTGCAACTAACTGGGCAAAACTGCAATCCAAATTGTAGCTTGCTACAGATCCCCCACCATGCCCCAGGATTCTTACTCCTGTTTTCTTGATATACTGGAAAATATTTGGGTTCAACCAAACACCCTAATAATGAACTATTTCAACTACCCCACCATTAACTGAGAAAACTACTTGTGTACCCAACTCCTTCACTCAATGTTTTCTGGAATTCATAAATTCCACTGCCCTGGATCAGCTTATCCACACCCCCACCAGGTGCAACAATATCCTAGACCTAGTTATTACCAACATGAGTGACTGGTGTTCCACACCTGACGTCAACTCTTTGTTGGTCATATCTGACCATAAGGTAATAGCCCTAGATATCCGCATCCCGCCCCCACCCACCATTAAGGAAACCATGGAAAAAATTTCTCCAAAGCCTACTTCATGCTTCTTAAGACAGAAGTGGAGAACTTCATGACGCCCATGCAGATGGGACAATACAGTTACGACTACTGAATCCTACACAAATGCACTCTATAAGCACTTACACGAATGCATGGATCGTGCTGTCCCAAACAGAACCAAGACACTATCCTTCAAATAAAAGGAAGCCAATCTGGTGGTCCCCTGCCATAAACAAACTCTACAACAGGAGGAGGAAACTGTTGCAAAAGAGTAAAATCCCTTTAGTAGAGGAGCTCCCTGGTCAGCCTCAGTAAGAAGCTGAGATCCCTTATAACATCCTCCAAAGCTAGCTACGAAAGCAAAATCACTACTGATTCTAAGGGTAACCACAAAGTATTCTATCCACAAACTCATGCACGGTAAACGGACCACGTAGGCTTCACAATTATTCAAAAAAAGGCTCACACAATGTAATAAGCGAACTAAATATAATAAGCGAACTAAAAACTCAAATATAAAAACAACGAACGTTCTTTATTCAGGTACAGTTAGCACTTTCACCTCCTTGGCTTCATCAGACTGTGTCCATACCTCATACAACAGTCCTTTATATATGTTTTTTACATTCAATTAACCCCCTAGTGTTCAAACATTTATTTACATCTAGAACTCATGTATATTAATCGCATATTGAAAAACGAACTACAAAGACATAGTAAATAATCATAATAAATATGAAAACAAATAAAAAATCAGAGAAACATCAAATATCAATATATCAATATAAAATGTATTCTGGCATTTATAAAAATAAATGCATATGTATAAAACATGTATATACAACGTATAAAAAGCATGTATAACACCTTAAAATGCTGTCCAAAACATGAATAATGGACACTTACTCATTTCACAATTCCTTTCTTCAATCTACGTTTTTTTTTATATTTTTTTAATATGGTTTGTAGACTGATCTTATCATTAAGACCAGGTGGGCTATCTGATCTCAAACGTAAAATCCACCTGAGTTCTAACTCTAAAGTGAAATTCTCCAAGTCACCACCTCTGGAATTGTTTTTAATGTGTTGTAATACAAAAAAAGTGAAGGTGTGTGAAGGTCCTGCTACTATACAGTGCCTGGCTAGTGCATTATGTTCCTGCCTGGTCCTAATGTGATTTATGTGTTCTCTTATCCGGATTCTAAGTTCTCTATTCGTCTTTCCAATATAGAAAGCAGTACATGCTTCACACTGGGCTAAATATATCACATTGACACTCCTACAATCCGTATTTGTCATAAAAAAGAACTTTTCTATATTGGGTGATTTGAAAGAATTATTCACATTGATGTGAACACATTGATTACATTTACCACATGGGACAGTGTTGTGGGTCCTTGTTCTCTGTTCTACATTAGATTTATGGCATAACAGCCTCTTCAGGTTCTTTTTATTCTTGTATTGAAATCTAGGTCTATCCCCTACTAATCTTACAATCTCCTCATCTGCCTCTAAAATATCCCATCGTTCCTGAATAATACTTCTAATGTTACTGACATCAGTGGTATAATGAATGGGTATACTTAGACTCTTAAAGGTACTACCAAAATCTTTTCTATTAGAAGCATATTGGTTGTAGCTGCTAGAAAAATACGGGCAGGCTACAGTGTCCCTTAGTTCAAACGCAGTTTCAGTAGCTTTCTTGATCTCACTTCTGTCATAGGACCTCTTATATAGCCTCTCACTGAGTGCATCCAGCTCCTCCCTAAAACCTTGAAGGGTGGGGTTCAGTCTGGACGCTCTCATTGATTGCCCCAATGCTACATTAGCAAAAACATGCATGGGGTGCATGCTATCTCTATGTAGGAGTGTGTTCCTATAACAGCTCTTCCTGTGAACTGAAGTGTTCACAATCCCATTGCTTAGCCTCATAATGTTCACATCTAAAAACGAAACAGAGTCTCTCGATGAGCTACAACTAAACTTCAAAAAATCCACCGAGTTGTTCAAGAAGCTTTCAAACTCCTTTAACTCAATCTCATTCCCTCTCCAAACCAAAAAGAGGTCATCCACGAACCTTTTATAGAAACTGACATGTTCCTTAAACAAATCAGAAATAAAAAGTTGCTCACACTCCCATTCCGCCATCACAATGTTGGCGTAGCTATTGGCACAGCTAGTGCCCATAGCCACGCCATCATTCTGTAGGTAGATACCCCCATCAAAGATAAAAACATTGTTTTCTAAGATGGTCTCTAAAAAGAGTGCTAATAGATCCAACAACCCATTGTCCAAAGATGTGTGTTTCTTCAAATAATTCATGACCCAAGTGACCCCTCTGTCATTGGGGATAGCTGTGAACAAGCTATTTACATCAAAAGTAACGAAGATATATTCATCAGCTTCCTCCAGTGTAGTCATATACTCATAGAATCGTAGCAGAAATTCCTTGCTATCCTTCAAAATGCAAGGATTCTCTTCTACCACAGGTCTAAGATAGTATTCAACAAATAAGGAGAATGGTTCTGTCAACCAACCCTGCCCCGATACAATTGGTCTCATCGGGGAGGTCGTGTAACTCTTTATGTACTTTGGGGAGACCCTTTAGAACAGGTATCAAGGGGTTCACCACTTTCAGATAACAGGAGGTGTTCTTATCAATCATCTTACTCTTCAATAAATCTGCAATCATAGCATGTACCCTGAAAACTCTCATCATAACATCTTCATTGTGTAACTTACTATAAGCTCTAGTATCTTGTAATAACTGATTCACATTATCTTTATAGTGTTCAATATCCATTATAACAATGGATCCCCCTTTGTCAGCGGAAGTAATAATAATAGAACTATCATTTTTTAATTTATCTAAAGCTTGTTTCTGTGCAAAATTTAGATTGTACCTCCTATAGGACTTCTTAGCAGGTTTGGTCCTATTATTATAGTATTTATATAAGTCATTTTCAATCAACCTAGAAAACGTTTCTAACACAGGATGTAACAAAGGGACATATGTACTAACAGGTTTGAAAACCTGAGGTATCGCACCTGCGTCATTACAACCAAAATCTAATTTGAGCTGAATATTGCGTACAAATAGCTTAACATCAATAATAGACTCAGAAATTTCACTTTGTTGACTGGGAATAAAATTTAAACCTCTGAGTACCTGTGTTTCAAACTCACTCAACTGTCTACGAGACAGATTTATCACTATGGATTCATTTTCTTCCCCCACATTTTCTTCAGAGTCGGTCCTCCCACAAAGTATTCTATAGCTATGTCAAGAATCTCAATGGCAACACCCAGATCTGCTCTGAGTTACAGCACAGCGGCAGGAAAATTACAGAAGCAACTGATATTGCCAACATCCTTGCAGATAGGTTCGATGCTAATTTTACCCCCTCTCACCCCCTAAAGGGCCTATATCTATACAGGAAGAATGCACTCTATAAGCACTTACACGAATGCATGGATCGTGCTGTCCCAAACAGAACCAAGACACTATCCTTCAAATAAAAGGAAGCCAAAAAAAAAGCACAGCATCCATGTGGACCGGACAACACCCCAGGCTGCGTACTACACTAACTTTAGACCGAACTGGCTTCCCACCTAAGCACCATGTTCAATCATAGTCTCACGTTAGGCTTTGTGCCTACTGAATGGCACACAGCAACAGTTATCCCACTCCATAAAGGGGGAGCCACCACTGATCCTGAGAACAGTTGCCCTATTAACTTGACGACCCTGGTCTGCAAGGCCATGGAACGTATCATCATGGAACTAATAAACAAAGACATTGGTAACCTCCAAACTCTGGACCCCATCCAGTTCGGGTTTGTGAAAGGCAGAGCATGCCTTCTGAACCTGATCGACTTTTTTGAGGCAGTCACCAAAGCCGTAGATGAGGGTAAGGTGGTTTACACAGTCTATCTTGACCTCGCCAAGGCTTTCGACACCATCCCCCATTCTGGAATTAGTTAAACTCACTAAACTAGATATAAATCCCTATGTCACAAGATGGGTTGCCAACTGGCTCACTGACAGAACCCACACTAAAGGTTGCAGACTTCAAACCAGTGAGAAGTGGAGTACCACAGAGTTCAATCCTGGGACCTCTCCTGTTTGGTATCTACTTCTGTGAAGTACAGGCTAACACCGAAGGCCTCTGGCTAACTAGGTTCGCAGATGACTGCAAACTAGGAGCCATAGTAGAGTCCCCAGATAATGTGGACATCCTACAGAAGAGCCTCACTGACGCAGATGCCTGGTGTCAGAGGCATGGCGTCAAGCTCAATGCCAAAAAGTGCATTGTCATCCCCTTTGGTAAAAACTCTGTACCCATGAACCACCACATAAACGGCAGTCTACTTAATGCCGAATGTGTGATAAGAGACCTTGGGACCCAGGTGGACAGTAGTCTCTTCTTTGATAATCACATCGTCACAGTAGTCAAGAAATTCTATGTGGCACACCTCATCACAAAAGGGTTCTCATCCAGGAAAAGAGGTCATTGTTCCCCTCTACTCGGCTCTCATTAGACCCATTATAGAGTACAATGCCCCTTTTGGATTGTACCTCACAAGACATCTGCAGCAGCTGGAAAGGCAACAGAAGTACCTCACAAAGAGGATTACTGGCCTCAAACAGATGCCCTATACTGACAGTCTCAAAAATCTCCAGCTTTACTCTGTAGCATATCATCTACTCCGAGGAGATCTCTGCCTAACACATAAAGCTGTGTTAAACCCAGAGCTGTTGGACATGCTACACCTAAGGAAATCCCAATCCCTCCGAGCTACACACTGTCTAGGGACCTAAACCTTGTCACCACAGTAAGCAGGACATGCTGGAGGGATAGATTCCTGTCCCAGAGACTTCCTATATTCTGGAACAAGCTACCCATCTATGTCAAGCAAAGTTCCTCATTATCACTTTTCAAGAAAAATCTTTGAGTGGATGTGAAACTGGAAATGCACCCCGGGGATCACTTCAGGGCAGTGCCCAACAAGGGCACAGGAAATTAGCTTTCTTGGGTGGCGTAAGCCAGGGAACTTTGTTGGCTAGGCTTACTTAGGCCTTTGGGGGGCGATAGTCTAGTACCTACCTATGAACCTGTAATGAGGGAAGGAGACACAGATGATGATCTCTTCCTTCCTGGATGCAAAACCCTTGGAAATGAGATGTGCCACACAGAAGGACTTTCTGACCACACTGGCAATGTGATGGTCAAAGGAGAGGTTGCTGTCGACCTGTGTCCCCAGATCTCTTAAAATGGCTGCATTGTTCAGTGGGCTCTCATCAGTGTGGTAATTAGTGGGAACAGAGTTTTTCCCCAAACGGGATGGCTATGCATTTTTTGGTATTAAACTTAAGGCCATGGTTTTGACACCAGTCATTGTTCTCAGTGAGGCCTTTCTGTAGGATATCTACATCACTTGAGTTAGTAATGGCTCCCAGCTTGCAGTCATTTGCAAACTTGGTCAGCCAGGGTCCCTTCGTGTTGGCCTGGACATCTGAGAAATAGATGCCAAACAGGAAAGGACCTAGGACTGATCGCTGTGGGACTCAACTCGTGGCTGGTCGGCAATCTGACTTGGAGTCCGCTACTTTCAGACTGTGGGTTCTGTGAGCCAGTTTGCAACCCACCTAGTGATTAAAGGGTTGATGCCTAGATGTTCATCGTGTTTCACTGTTGCAGTCATGACTGTAGGGTTCTCCCCTGCCAGCAGGCAGTCCTCGGTCAGCCAGAATCCCAAAGTCTGGGTCCGGCGTCGGCTGTTCAGCCATGCTCCCTGACATCCGAGCGCCAGGAGTACAAAGCTGACAGCCGACGCCATGTTCTCCAGTCTTTCTTGCCGTGCGGTGATAGCAGTTCGCAAGTGCCGGTCGGCTGACTCCTGACAATTTTTTATAAACGTACTTCAGTCCAAAGACTTTCTTCTCCTGCTCAAAGCTAAGTACCCCATTGGGGAAACTTTTTTCTTGCTCCAGTCCGATGTCAGAAAAAGTTAATAATTGTATTTCTTGTGGGAAGCAAATACCTCATAAGGATTTTCATTCTTACTGTATTCCTTGCTTAGGCCCTGACCACGATGTAGCTAGTTGTCGGTTTTGTGCTAGATTCAATCAACGTACGATTTTGCATTTCATTACTTCGGTAGGCGTTTTAATTATAAAATGTCGTCGGATACGGTTCCAGCTACCGGAGTTCACAAACGACGCAAGGATAAAGACAGGCCTCAGAGGTCCAAATCAGAAGATGTTGTACAAGCAAAGCCAGCTTCAGGTTTGGCCGTCGTCAGTGAGGCACTTTTGCAGCCCCTGTCGTTGGCCATTTCGGAACCGATGGCCAGAACGGACTCCCACAAGGAGCCAACTAGGCCTTTGAATATTTCTGTTGCAGGACCTTCGGACATGCTCCTTCTGATGGGTCCGGAGCCGCTGTGCAGGTACCGGCTTCCGAAGGGGTTTTCAGGCCTACTCAGCTTCTAATAAAGGCAAAGACTCCTTCCAAATCAAAGACTGCAGCCCAGGCCTCTTCAGATCCGGCACCCAAGTCTCAGAAACAGTTACTTAAGATGGCGGAGGACTTGCTTACTATGATTAGGGGTTCACATCCCCCTCCAGATAAAAGGCCAAGGCAGGAAGAGTTTTATGACTCTTCTGATCAGGCTTCTGTTTCTTCAGTTTCATCTTCTGACCAGGAATATTCTTTCCCTCCTTATGAGGATTCTGATGCTGAGGAATCCATTCCTTCAGCTTCTCCCCCTGAGGATTTCTCTTTTGGGGAAACTTTGCATGAAATGAGGGAACATTTTCACTGGGAAGGACAGGAGTACTCGGAATCTAAGAAAAGACTAAGGGATTTTCTTCTTCCCCAACATAGACCCCTGGCTATTCCTCCTGTTTTGGATATTGTGGATGATGCTTTTTCGGAGGCTAACTTAACTCCTGACTCTTTTCCTCCAGCTCCTGTTAAGCCAGACAGATATTATAGGGTTTCTGGTTCCCACCAGTTTTTATACAAGAATCCTACTGCTGATCCTGAAACCATTTCTCAGGGTCCTAAGAGGGGGTTAAGGCCGCTTCTGCTAAATACCCCATTCTCACTGAGAAGGATTCCAGATCTTTAGAAAGATGGGGCAAAAAAGTGTACACTTTTGCTACTTTATCTATTAGGGCTTTAAACTGTCAGTTTCATATGCTGAGATACCAGCAATTTCTTCTGTTTTAAAACAAAAGCTAACTTCCATTTCCGCCTGTGCAGATGATAAGGAATTACATGACTTAATGCATACCACTGAACAAGTTGGGAAGCATGATTTACACTGTGGATTTGATGCCTTGGAGGCTTCTTGTAGGGCTGCTGCCTCTGGCACAGTCTTTAGAAGGCATGCATGGTTAAAGGAACAAAACTTGCCAGATCAAGTAATAGCTAAATTATTGAATGCTCCTGTTCAGCATAATGGTTTTGTTTGGATCTAAAGCTGAAGAGGTGATAAAGAAGATGGAGGACAAGGCAAAATCCATGCAAACAGTTAAAGATTTCTTACAAGTACAGCCACCCAGATTAAGTAGGAATTGGCCTACAAAAAATTGGTCCTTTCCCAATTCAGACAGGCCTCAGAGGGGTAGATACAGACACTCCCGAGGAATGTTGCTAAAGTAGTTAGGAAAACCTTCTATATCGCCCACCTGATCATGAAGGGATTCACATCTAGATCAAGGGAGGTCATCGTCCCCCTGTACTCATCACTCATTAGACCTATGATTGAGTACAATGCCCCGTTCGGAATGTATCTGACCAGACACCTGATGCAGCTTGAAAGGCCCCAAAAGTTCCTCACCAAAAGGATAAAGGGTCTCAAAAATATGTCTTATGCTGCCCGACTGAAAGAACTCCAGCTTTATTCAGTCTCATACCGCTTGCTCAGAGGTGACCTGTGCCTGACATATAAGGCCATGTCAAACCCAGATTTGATGAATATGCTTCACCTCAAAAATCTAGATCCCTCAGAACCACAAGGCGGAGACTTAAACCTTGACACGGTTATAAATAGAACGTGCTGGAGGGACAGATTCATCACCCAGAGACTCCCTATGCTGTGGAACAAAATCCCGGTACATGTGAGGCAGAGCACCTCGCTGGCCTTGTTCAAGAGGAATCTTGACCAATGGATGGGAGATCGCAGATATACCCCAGGGATTACTTCAGTGTCACTGCTTGACAGAGGCACAGAAAAATGATAGGCATAGTTTTTATTCAAACTAAAGGGGTGGCGAAAGCCACATAACTATGGGCTAGGCTTATAAATGCCCTTGGGCAGATAGCCTAGTATGAACCTATGAACCTATGAAAGCCTCTTGTAGACCAAGACAGTGGACTGCTTCCACCCCTAGGGGAGGAGAGGACAGGTCGCAAGCTCATAGAAAACAGACTCAATGACTCCCTCTGTTGGGCTGCAGGAACTTCTTGCCTGGAAGCGCCTCTCGGAGGAAAACTTTCTCTTTTTCACCTAAATTGGACTCGTATAACCCAAGACAAGTGGGTTCTGGATGTGGTTTCAAGAGGTTACAAATTCCATTTCATACCCTACCAAGACCAAGCAATGGCCAGATCTTCCAAAACATCAATGGTTAGAGGCCTTAAACCAAGTGGAAGCTCTCTTGGCTATGAAAGCCATAGAACTGGTTCCACTTTCAGAGATGGGACAAGGTTTTTACTCTAGGCTCTTTCTAGTCCCCAGAAAGCAAAATTCATGGAGACCCATTCTGGATCTGTCAGTGTTGAACACTTTTCTCGAGATACCAAAATTCAAGATGCTTAGTCTACAGCAGGTACTTCCAATGCTGACCAAAAATGCGTGGATGGTAACTTTGGATTTAAAGGAGGCATATTTACACATTCCCATCAGGCAGGAATGCAGGAAATACCTCAGGTTCAAGGCCGGATCGAGGCACTTATCAATTCTCTGCACTGCCCTTTGGATTGTCTACTGCGCCCAGGGTCTTCACCAAATGTCTGGCTCCAGTAGTAGCTTATTGCAGACTCAAGGGAATTCAAATTTACCCTTATCTGGACGACTGTCTTATTCAGGCAGACAGCAAGGATGTCTTACTCCAGCATCTAGAGTTTGTTCAGAATCTTCTCAAATTCCTGGGATTCACTGTAAATATAAAAAAGTCAAATTTGACACCCTCACAACAGATAATTTTTCTGGGTGCTTTTCTAAACTCAACAACCCAGATGGCATTTTTGACATATGAAAAACAATTACAGCTGGCTTCAACTTTCAAAACCTTGGCAACATTAACTCCGCTATCTGCAAGGAAATTCCTGCAGGCTTTGGGTTACATGGCCTCCTGCATCCTTCTCGTACCATATGCAAGACTACATATGAGGAAAATACAGTGGTACCTAAAAAGTGTATGGTCTCAGCATTGCCACAGTTTAGATATACAGATCACCGTCCTGCCTTGTCTTCAGAAGGAATTCCTTTGGTGGTCCGAGGCATGTACTCTAAACAAAGGAAAACCCTTCAGTCTGCCTCCAGCCACTCTGATACTAACCACGGACGCCTCAGATTATGCATGGGGAGCTCATTTTCAGGGCAGCTGTCTGCAGGGCCTTTGGACAAAGGATCAGAAGCACCTGCATATCAATTTAAAGGAAATGTTAGCCGTTCAGAAAGCTCTATTGGCCTTCAGGAATCTTCTACAACCAGGACAACTACTGATACGGACAGACAACACCACAGTTAATGTGGTACATAAACAAGCAAGGGGGATCTCATTCCTATCCCCTTTGCAGACTAGCCATGAATCTATGGAACACAGCTCTAGCTTGCAAACTGGACCTTCAAGCTCGGTTTCTACCAGGGAAGCAAAACTTCCTGGCAGACAGTCTGAGCAGAAACCTGTCTGACCCACACGAATGGATGCTGGACACTGAAATATTCAAGATGATTACAGCAGTCTGGGGATGTCCTCACATAGACCTGTTTGCATCCCACCTCAATCATCAACTACAGATTTTTTGCACCAGGACACTCCACGAACTAGCTTGGAAAGTGGATGCACTATCATTCAGTTGGAGAAACCTCTCTGGGTATGCCTTCCCGCCGCTACCTCTTCTTCCACGGATATTATTAAAGATCAAACAGGACAAGCCCAAGATGATAATCTTGCTGGCCCCAAATTGGCCTCGACAGTTTTGGTACCCAACACTGAAAAACCTTTGTCTGGAGCCCCCTTGGGTTTTACCACAGACTCCGAACCTTCTGTCCCAACACCAGGGTCAGGTTCTGCACTCCCATGTCAAAACTCTCAGCCTGGCGGCCTGGTTAATCCAGGGTCTATGATTCATTCTCTCCTACCCAAGCAGGTAATGGATGTCATTTTAGAAGCCAGACGTCCTAGCACTAGAAAATCTTATGCAGGAAAATGGAAAAGATTTTGTTCCTGGATGCAGGCTCAGGATTCAGATCCTCTTATTCCCAACATTCCTCTGATTTTACTTTACCTGACAGACCTCTTATTCCCAACATTCCTCTGATTTTACTTTACCTGACAGACCTCTTACATAAGGGTCTCTCTTTCTCTTCCATAAAGATACATGCCTCTGCTATTTCTGCTCATTATAATGCAGACCCTCCAATCTATTCCCACCAGCTCATGAGATAGTTTCTCAGAGGAGCTAAGAACTTAAGGCCCCCTAGATCTCCACCCATTCCTGCTTGGGATCTCAACTATGTTTTGGAAAAACTCCTCCTTTTGAGCCAGCTGCCTCATCTGACATCAAGTTTTTATCTTGGAAGACAGCCATCCTGTTGGCTCTGACCTCTGCCAGGAGAGTTTTGGAGTTGCAAGCTCTCATGGCTGTGGAACCTTATATTATTTTTCATCAAGACAGGGTGTCTTTAAGGACTAATCCTACTTTCATGCCTAAGGTGGTTTCCAAAGTGGCTTTAAATCAAACTATTCACTTACCAACTTTTTCCCCCACTCCTCAAAATAAGGGGGAAAGGATCTTGCATTCCTTGGATGTACACAGACAACTACGTTTTTACCTGGACAGAACCAAGGGCTTCAGGAAATCAGAGCAATTGTTTTTCTTATGCTTCAAGTTCCCAAGGTAAAGCTATTTCCAAACCGACCATTTCTAAATGGATTGCTCATGGAATCAGATTTTGCTGTTCACACCATGGAAAGCAAATCCCAGGGAGTATAAGGACTCGCTCTTCCAGAGCTGCTGCCACTTCAGCTGCCTTCCTCAGGGGAGTTCCTACCAAAGACATTTTGGAAGCTGCAACTTGGAGTTCAGTGCATACTTTTTCTAAGCACTACAATCTACCTCTTTACTCTAAGTCTAGGGCAGGCTTTGCTTCTAAAGTCTTGCAAGGCCTTTTAGCCGCCCCCTCTACTTTATGACCACCTCCCTTTTATTCTCCTTTGGGATTCAACCCTACAGTCTTGACTGCAGCAGTGAAACACTAACATAGTACAGTTGTGTACACTTACCATAAATGTAGATGTTCGAGTGTCTTCACTGTTGCAGTCTGGGTTTCCCTCCCCTCCTGTCCCCTCTTATTTTTTCTTTTGTGTGGTTCCTTTTTTTTTCACCCTTCTGAGGTGTATTTGCAAAGGGTATGGGATCTTACTCATTTTGGAACACCTGACATCTGGGGCAAGAAAAACTGGAGAACATGGCGTCAGCTTTGTACTCCTGGCGCTCTGATGTCAGGGAGCATGGCTGAACAGCCGACGCCAGACCCAGACTTTGGGATTCTGGCCGACCGAGGACTGCCTGCCGGCAGGGGAGAACCCTACAGTCATGACTGCAACAGTGAAGACACTCTAACATCTACATTTATGGTAAGTGTACACAACTGTATTTTTGGTGAGTTTATCAATTATTCCAGAGTGGGAATGGTATCAAAGGCCTTGCTCATATCGAGGTAGGCTGTATTAACTGCCTTGCCTTTCATCCACCGCTCTGGTGACTGACTCAAAGAAGTCAAGCAGGTTGAGCAGGCATAATCTACCTTTCATAAAACTAAATTGTGTGGGATCTAGAGTTTGGAGATTTCCTATATCCTTGTTAATTAGGTCCATGATGATGCGCTCCATAGCCTTACATATTAGACTTGTCAGACTAATGGGGCGATAATTCCTAGGGTCTTGTAGTCGCTCCCCCTTTATGGAGAACGATGACTGTATCAGTGCGCCGTTTGGTTGGGACAAAGCCTGAGGTGAGGCTGTGATTGAAAAGGGCATACAGATGTGATGCCAGTTCACTTTGTAGTTCATGTAGAACACACCCAGGGATATTGTCTGGTCCCATGGAAGGTTTATTCTTGGCCTTGGACAGTGCAGCTTTAACCTGTGCTGTAGTAATGCTCGGTGCCTGGCTTTCCTCTGGTGTTGTGATTGGTCCTTTTACAGGAGGAGAGAGGGGGTAAAGTTGGCACTGAATCTGTCACTATGTTGGCAATATCTGTTGGCTCAATCAGAGCAAAACTGGGTATTGCTTTGGAGATTCTTGAGATAACTATAGAAGGCTTTGTGGTAGTTTTTAGTGTCTGCCGCAATTCTGTCTTCATAGCTGGCTTTAGAGGTTTTGATGAGGAATCTCAACTTTTTGTTGAGGCTAATAAGGGAGTTTTTTAAAGTCTTTGAACTTCATCTTTTTTCTGCAGCAGTTTCTTCCTTCTGTTGTAGAATTTATTAATGGCAGGGGACCACCAGATTGGCTTCCCTTTTTTTGGAGGAGAGCATTTTTGGTTTTGAGTATGGCTAGTTCCATGCATTTATGTACATGTTCATACAGTGCATTGCTGTATGATTTGGCAGTCTTGCATCTGTTTTCCATTGACATGGCTGCCGTGAAGTTAGCCACCTCTGTTTTTAGGAGCCCAAAGTCAGCTTTGGCGAAGTTTTTCATGGCGGTTACTTTTGGGAGGGAGGGGTGTGGGTGAGATGTGGATTTCCATGGTGATTAGTTTGTGGTTGGATCTAACCAGGGAGGAATTGACTATTGATGTAAAGCAACGGTTGCCCATGTTTAGTAATAACTAGGTAAAGGGTGTTGCTTCCTCTAGTGGGGGTAAGACTGAGCTGGTCCAGGACATTGGAATTGATGAATTCTAGGAAGTGTTGGGCCAGTGTATTGATGCATGAGTAGATGTCCTTCATGGATGCATCTGCAGTCATAACAAATCGGTTGTCCTGTCGTCAGGCAGCCCTTCGGTCGGCCGGATTCCAAAGTCTGGGTCCGGCTTCGGCTGATGTCGCACTTCACCCGACGTCATCTCTGCTGGTCTTCGGGTATAAAGGCATCAGCCGACGCCATTTTCTTCAGTCTTTCTTGCCGTGGCGCGAAGCAGAAGCTGTTCGCAAGTGCCGGTCGGTCAGATCCAGAGATTCCTACTACCGAATACTACTTCGAAGACTTCTAAAGCTAAGTACCCCGTTGGGGACTCTTTCTTGCCTCAGCCGATGTCAGAAAAAGTAAATAATTGTTTAACTTGTGGGAAACAAATACCTCATAAAGATTTCCACTCTTACTGCCTCCCTTGTTTAGGCCCAGACCACGACGTAGCTGCCTGTTTAGCCTGTGCTTCCTTCAACCGACGAACGCTTAGGCGTCGGTCGGAGTTTGCTGAACAGTTTTTCGGCTCAGATTTTGCGTACATTATGCCGTCGGATCATCCGACTACCCAAATAGTTAAAAAAACGCAAAGAAAAAGACCGACACTCTCGGTCCGCGGTTTCGGCCGAAACCACGGATAAGCAAGCCGCGAGTGTCTCGGTTTCGGCCGAAACCGAGAAAACCGGTCAATCCTCAGCCGAATCCATGACTATTACCGAGGCTCCTGCTACTTTAGTAGAATCGGCCTCTGAAATTTGCCTACTACTGTGGTTTCTAGTGATTTATCTGACACCATCCCTTTGGATGTCTCTACCCCAGCACGTGGTGCTGCTAGGCCTCCTGCAGCCATGTCTATAAAGGCCTTTGCCAGGGCCAAAGCAGCCAAAACTGTTAAAACAGTGCCTGTTAAGGCCCCCTCACACAGACACACTTCTAGCTCTCAAATGCTTACTCTGGCAGAGGATTTAATCTCCTTAATTAGGGGATCCCAATCTCACCCAGACAGGGCCTCTCAGCCCCCAGAAAAGAGACCTAGGGCAGAGCCACCCCAGCCAGAGTGCTCTGATGATTCTTCGGATGACTCAGACACTACAGACCAGCCAGAGGCTCCTTTTTCCACTTATGAAGACTCCGATGCTGATGAATCCATTCCATCTGCCTCTCCACCAGAGGAATTTTCCTTTGGGGAAACCTTACATGCCATGAAAGAACAATTCCAGTGGCAGGGACAAGATTTCTCAGATTCAAGAAAAAGGCTTAGGACCTTTCTGCACTTACCACAACATAGGCCCTTAGCTATACCTCCAGTTTTGCCTGTTGTGGATGCATTTAATGATGTTTGCACTGCACCTGATTCTTTACCCCCAGCCCTTGCCAAACCAGACAGATTTTACAGGGTGCCACACACTCATCACCACCTTTTCAAGGCCCCACTTGCAGACCCTGAGACTATATCCCAGGGGCCTAAGGCAGTAGCTTCTACCTCAACAAAAAACCCTCTCCCTTCTGAAAGGGAATCCAGGTCATTAGAGAGATGGGGCAAAAAAGTTTACACCTCTGCTACTCTCTCAGCTAGAGCTTTAAACTGTCAGTTTCACATGATCCAATACCAAGAGTTTATGCTTGATCAGTTAACTAAGAAACTTTCTCTGAAGAATCCTTAGATAAGAAATATGTTTTAGAAATGGTGAATAACATACAGCAGGTTAGTAACCATTCCTTAAAATGTGGCTATGATGCACTGGAGGCTTCATTTAGATCAGCCATGACTGGCACAGTGATAAGAAGGCATGCATGGTTGAAAGAACAGGTCCTGCCGGATCATGTAAAAGCAAAGCTGTTAGATGCTCCTATGGACAAGGACAGTCTATTTGGTACATCTGCTCAGCAAGTAATGAAGAAAATGGAAGAGAAGGCAAAATCTGTACAAACAGTTAAGGATTTCTTACAGGTTCAGCCCCCACGGTTTAGCAGAAACTGGCCTGCCAAAAATTGGTCCTTTCCAGACTCCTCAAAGAGGCAGGAATAGACGCTCTAGAGGCAGAAACCAACCCAGAGGAGGTGCCTACAGAGGACGCCAGTGATAAGGCAATAACCAGCGAGGCACAGACACAACCACTGCAACTGCAACAGGACAATCACAGTGACTTGGCTCTGACACCGCCTACCAGGGAGCAAATATCAGCACCTTTAAGCGGAAAGTTAGCTTTATTTTCAAAAAATTGGCACTATATCACAAAAGACAAGTGGATTTTAAAAACCATAGACCAAGGCTACAGGTTCCACTTCCACACCTTACCAGTAAAAAGAGGAATGCCAAACCTACCTCCAACTCAAAAAACAGAAGTTCTAAAACAGGTAGCTCAACTAACAAAGATGAGAGCTGTGGAAAGAGTACCAATAAAACAACAGGGCAAAGGATTTTACTCCAGACTCTTTCTAGTTCCAAGAAAAGAGAAAACTTGGAGACCCATTCTCGATCTGTCCGTCTTAAACACATACATCATCGTCCCAAAATTCAAAATGCTGACCTTACAGCAACTTCTTCCCATGCTGGGCAAGGAGTGTTGGCTGGTGACTCTAGATCTCAAGGAGGCATACCTGCACGTCCCCATACGACCAAATTGCAGAAGATACCTCAGATTTCTTGCAGGATCAGAGCATTATCAATTCTCAGCATTGCCCTTTGGCTTATCTACTGCGCCCAGAGTATTCACAAAATGCCTGGCATCAGTAATCGCTCATTGCAGGCTACAGGGAATCCAAATTTATCCATACCTGGACGACTGCCTGCTACAAGCGGACAACAAAGACAAGCTGACAACAGATTTACAAAGGGTCATTTGCTTACTACAAGCCCTGGGATACAGTCAATTTAAAAAAGTCAAGACTGATCCCATCCCAGACAAGAACATTCTTGGGTGCAGAATTGGACACAGTAAAACAAATGGCATTCCTGACTGCAGAAAAACAAGAACAACTTCCTCTTTACTTCTTGGCATTAACAAAGCAGAACAAGCTAACAGCAAGAAAAATACTGCAGGCCTTGGGCTTCATGGCATCATGCATAATCCTGATTCCCCATGCCAGACTGCATATGAGAAAGCTACAGTGGTACCTAAAGAATTTATGGTCTCAACACAGGCACCGCTTAGAAACCGAAATTCCACTAATCCCATGCCTGAAGCAAGCGTTCCTATGGTGGGCCCAAGCATGCCAGTCAAACCTAGGCTTGCCCTTCCACAACTGTCAAGCAAACCAAACCATCACAATGGACGCCTCAGACCTAGGCTGGGGGGGTGCACATGTTGGACAAGTGCATACAAGGATTGTGGACTCCAGACCAGCTGCACCTGCACATAAACCAAAAAGAAATGCTGGCAGTAAAACTAGCAATCCAGAAATTCAGGCCATTCCTCAAAGAAGGCCATTTAATGATAAGGACAGACAACACCACAGTCATGTGGTACATCAACAAGCAAGGAGGAACTCATTCATACCCCCTATGCAGGATGACTCTGGACCTTTGGAACATGGCTCTGAGCTACAACATCCAGTTACAGGCAATATTTGTGCCAGGAAAAGAAAACACCCTAGCAGACATGTTAAGCAGAACCACCTCGGATGCTCACGAATGGATGCTGCACCCGGACATCTTCAAGACCATCACAAAGAAATGGGGAATGCCACAAATAGACCTATTCGCATCCCCCCTCAACCACCAGCTCAGGAAATTCTGCACAAGGACGTTCCACCCACGGGCATGGAGGGTGGACTCTCTATCCTTCAGTTGGAAAGGCCTGATAGCATATGCATTTCCACCTCTTCCTTTGATGCACAAGGTACTACTGAAAATCAAAGAGGAACGCCCAAGGATAATCCTGATAGCTCCGAATTGGCCAAGACAACACTGGTATCCTTTGCTGAGGACCATGTCACAGGGGATAATGTGGACAATACCCTTGATACCTTTGATGTTAACTCAGAACAACTACAACATCATGCACCCAAACCTAAAAACCTTACAACTGACTGCCTGGAACATCACTTAACAACAACTAACCCAGACTTATCACAAAGGGTTAAAGACATTATCCTTGAAGCCCGAAGACCTTCAGCAAGAAGGAACTATGCAGGAAAATGGAAAAGGTTTGTCACTTGGAGTGCTGAAAGAGGAAAAGATGTGTCAAACATAGACATTGCTAACATCCTGGAGTACTTGGCAGAGCTCCTACATACCGGCCTGTCCTATTCCTCCATCAAGATACATGCATCAGCTATTTCTGCAGAATACAGCTTCGATCCACCTGTCTTCTCACATCCTCTACTCAGGCAATTCCTCAGAGGGATAAAGAATGTAAAACCTCCTAGGAAACCTCCATTACCAGCATGGGACTTGAACTTTGTGCTAGAAAAGTTGACACTCCCGCCTTTTGAACCAGCAGCAACAGCAGATCTGCAACACCTGTCATGGAAAACTGCTTTCCTACTGGCAATTACCTCAGCAAGGAGGGTTTCTGAACTACAGGCCTTAATGGCAGTGCAACCCTTCCTAATCTTCCATCAAGACAGGGTGTCCATGAGAACTAATCCTACATTTATGCCTAAGGTGGTATCCAGAGTATCCTTAAACCAGGCAATCCACCTACCTACCTTCTTTCCCAACCCACAGAACAGGGGGGAAAGACTGCTACACACCTTGGATGTGCATAGGCAGTTACGCTACTACCTGGACAGACCAAAAAGTAACAGAAAAACTGACCAGCTTTTAGTAGCCTATGCAACAGGAAGGGAAGGAAAAGCAATTTCCAAACAGACAATCTCCAAATGGATAGGAAATTGCATAAGATTCTGTTACTCCTACCATGGAAAACCAATTCCACAGAACATAAGACTTTATTCAACAAGAGCTACAGCCACTACCACAGCTTTCTTACGAGGAGTGGCAACCAAGGACATTATTGAGGTGGCTACTTGGACCTCCGTGCATACATTTGCCAAGCATTATAATTTACCTCTATACTCTAGATCCCGAGCAGGGTTTGCCACTGCTGTACTGCAAGGATCCTAACTACACCATAATTTTTTCTTCCTCCACCCCTATTTTGGCTATGGTATTCTACCCATTTGTTATGACTGCAGATGCATCCATGAAGGACATAGTACAGTTTTGTACCTACCATAAATGTAGATGTCAGAACTGGATAGCATCTGCAGTCAGGATTACCCACCCTCCTTCCCCTCTGTGGTACTCCTTGGGTATTTACCCTCCTAATAGCTAGCTGGGGGGGAGTCTCTTATGATGTATTTGTTTGTATATATGTACATACATGCTTATTTTTTGTATTTGCCTTCTACCTTGTCTGCATACATTGGCATTTATCCAAAATTTAGCCTTCCAAGAGGGCAACTGGCATCTGGGGCAAGAAACACTGAAGAAAATGGCGTCGGCTGATGCCTTTATACCCGAAGACCAGCAGAGATGACGTCGGGTGAAGTGCGACATCAGCCGAAGCCGGACCCGGACCCAGACTTTGAAATCCGGCCGACCGAAGGGCTGCCTGACGACAGGACAACCTATTTGTTATGACTGCAGATGCTATCCAGTTCGGACATCTACATTTATGGTAGGTACAAAACTGTACTTTTTCCCAGTTGATGGAGGGATAGTTGAAATCGCCTAGTATGAGAGTGTTGGGTTGGACCCTAATAGTTTCCAGGGTGCTTAGGAATGTGGAGTGAGAGTTTTGGGACATGGTTGGGGACCTGTAACAGGCTGCGACCTGAATTGCCATCTTTGGGTTGGACCCTAATAGTTTCCAGGTTTCTTAGGAATGTGGAGTGAGAGTCTGGGGACATGGTTGGGGACCTATAGCAGGCTACGACTTGAACCCAATATTAGTTGTACCTGAAGTATCTCAGATGCGTTGTGCTGGGCCACTAGTCTGTAGGTGTGCATATCCTTTATGAATATTGGCGACACCACTGCCTTTGGAGCTTCAGTCAGTGTTCTGGGGCCGAAAGGTGTGGAATGAGTTGTAGCCTGGTAGCGCAGGGGTACTTTCTGCTGCTTTAAACCAGGTCTGTATTACAGCACAAATGTCTATGTTCTCCATTTTGAGGAGTGCTCCAGCCAAGTGCATCTTGAGATTTAGACTTCTAGCATTTAGCAGCATGACCCTCAGATTGCATTTATTTATAGCTGTTACAGTGGTAATTTGGTCTTTGAAACATTGCCTGAAAAAGGCACTGTAGGGGTGGCAAGAGCCTTAGCCAGTATCCGGAAACCCAGGGGTGACTGATGTAGGCCATCTCTGGCAAAGCGTCGAGGCCCGTCAATCATGTCATCCCAAGCAGAGAGATGCTGAGTCCCCTTAGAATGACACCAGAAATGTAGCCAATTGCTGAAGTCAGTCGTTTTCCGCTTTTATTGCGGTATCATTCTGGGTGACGGTAGGATGCTGCTCGGGGCTAGGATCATACCTGCCTGGGCCACACAATCTGAGAGTTCCTCTTTCTCTCCATGTGCAGTCCAGGGAGGTGCGTCTTGGGTCATTCATATCATACCCACATGGACAGTGACAGAATCGTACTTGTTGTGGAGTGACCTGAGTGCATGTGTTATGTTTTGGATTCTTGCACTTGATAGCTGACTGTTACATTCTCCTTTTTCAACCTAGTGAGTGGGACATCCGTGTGCCTCACTATTGAGTCAACTACAATTAGTGTATTGGGCAAGCTGTTTTTCCTTGGTGGTGTAGGTTGAGGTGCACACTGTGTAGGTGAGCTATGTGTCTTGTGGTTTTTGCTGTGTTGTGGTGGTAGAGTGCATTTATGCCGTGGAGGTCTCTGCTGTTTGGGTAGATTTTCTATTGAGAATCTCCGCAAAGGTGAGTGTGCGGTTTTTGTTTTTATGGAGCGCTGTGATGGTGGGTGTTCTTGAGGGCTATGTGTTGTTGCATGTGATGTAGTGCAGGTGTTGAACTTCACCTCTTGACCAGCTGTTCTGGTCTTGGCTTGTGAGTGCATGACTTCCAGTTTGGATATACAGGTGCCTCTCTCACAAGTCTGAGTGTTGGGAGGCAAGAGGAGAGGGTCCTCTAGATACATGAGGCAGTTGCTACACTGCCTCAGAATGCCCAAGTTCACCAGGTTAATACGAGAAAGCACAGGGAACTGACCTTTAGACATGGTAGGTGGGATGGTCATTATTATGAAACACTGAAGCTGTTTCCTTATAAATTTCGTTTACAGGAAAAATGTTACTGCAGGTGTCTGAGTCTGTACAGAGCACTGCCAAACACTTGAGGGGAAAAGAATTTGCAGACCCTTAAAATTTAAGGATGAAGTATTTAGGCAGATATTCTGAAGTTAGGAAGATATCAAGCCATACTTACTGAAAAATAAGGAATTAGCTTGTCAGGAATGATGAAAAGAGGGGAGTCGCATGAATGGCTACTGCCTGGCTACTACTAATGCTGGTCTCAGCACAGCTTCACTCTGTTGTGATACAATACTCCTTTGTTTCTTCTTTCACCAGAAGCATAATGTTAGCAGCAATCCCAAGAAGAGAAGCAGGCCACAGCCTGTTTGGTGATCCACAGGCTTGTCCCAGATGATGCAAGCGTCTGCAGCCTTGTAGACTTTTCCTTGTAGATGCCTCGAATGGCAACCAGACCAATCAGGTACATTAAGCACAGACACTCTCCAACTAGGAGGAGTCCGGAATCATTGCACTCTGCTTCTACTCACCAGGATCAGAATTTAAGCAGAGATTCCAAGCTGTCGCCTATAAAGCAGTTTTAAGCTTTCTGGTGATCAGCAGTCACCAGGAAATAACTCAACTGCAGTCCTCCTCTCACCAGGAGAAAACAGAAGCACTAATCCCAAGATGACTGCTGAGAGGCAAAATGTGGGCTCTCCAATAACTTGTGGTCTTGCAATAGATGCTTAAAGGTAAGATGAAAAAAAAATGGTTTATCCTAAACACTGCAGTGTGCACTAGAGGAGTTAGATGTGAAAGTAGGTAACTTAAGATGTTCTTAATGTTTCACTGTTGCAGTCATCACATTTGGGTTATCTGCCTGCAGGTAGACCTCAGCTGGCCTGAATACCAGAGTCTTGGGATTTCTGCGCTTCTTCCATGACGTTAGGTCGTCAGGGGTGTAAAACATGCAGCCCAACGTCATTACATCAGTCTCTCTTGCTGTGCGGTTCAGGAAGCAGAAGCAGTTTGCAAGTGCCAGTCGGCAGACTCCTGAAATTTTCGATCTGATGTAAATCTTTGTTCATACATTACAGATAGGACCGCGATTCCATCCTCTGAACCAATACTGCCGTTTCCAGCTCACGCAAGCCAAAAACTCTCTGCTAAGAACCTACCCACAATGCCCCTCTCCCAGATGCTCCAGATCTCGTTTACCACGTTCCTAGTCAGACGTCTCTCTCAAAGCTAAGTAGTAAATTGTTTTTAATGACGTTTTTTTTTCTAAATTACTAAATTTTTGGTCAGGTTAGCCTTTTTCCACTGTCACTTATAACCTAGGCCTATTGCCTACCCTTTTCCTTGGTAATTTAATTTTTTACCCTTTTTGTTACTGTCCTTCTCTCTTATATTTGACAGGTCTTCCCTTTTTACTAGTGGTATTTCTTAACATAACATTACTGGTATTTTACTTATTTTTTCAGTAGGATAGCATTGTTTCCTTACCATGTCAGACAACGCTAAGTTGGGTTTTAAACATTGTGACAAGTGTGGACCCAAGATGCCTAACTCAGATACACAAGTCAATTGTGTCTACTGTCTGGGCGTGGATCATTAAGGCTGATTGTGACATTTATGCTAGTTTGAGTAATCGGACGCTAGCAGAACGTAAGAGTAAACTTATTTTAAAAGGTTTACTCAAGACACCTTTCTCTGAGGCCTCACCCCCTCCCAAGACCAAAAAAATATAAGGAAAAACAGAGTCACTGTGATGTCCTTCATGGATGCATCTGCAGTCATAACATCTGGGTTGTCCTGTCGTCAGGCAGCCCTTCAGTCGGCCGGATTCCAAAGTCCGGGTCCGGCTTCGGCTGATGTCGCACTTCACCCAACGTCATCTCTGTTGGTCTTCGGGTATAAAGGCATCAGCCAACGCCATTTTCCTTAGTCTTTCTTGCCGCGTGGCGCCCGAAGCAGAAGCTGTTCGCAAGTGCCGGTCGGTCGGATCCAGAGATTACTTCTACCGAATACTACTTCGAAGACTTCTAAAGCTAAGTACCCCGTTGGGGACTCTTTCTTGCCTCAGCCGATGTCAGAAAAAGTTAATAATTGTTTAACCTGTGGGAAACAAATACCTCATAAAGATTTCCACTCTTACTGTCTGCCTTGTTTAGGCCCAGCCCACGACGTAGCAGCCTGTTCGGCCTGTGCTTCTTTCAACCGACGAACGCTTAGGCGTCGGTCGGAGTTTGCTGAACAGTTTTTCGGTTCTGATTTTGCGTACATTATGCCGTCGGATCCTCCGACTACCCAATCTGCCAAAAAACGCAAAGATAAAGACCGACACTCGCGGTCCGCGGTTTCGGCTGAAACCATGGTTAAGCAAACCGCGAGTGTCTTGTTTTCGGCCGAAACCGAGAAAACTGATCAAAGTACAGCTGAATCTATCTCTACAACTGAGGCCCCTGCTACCATTCTTGAATCGGCCTCAGAAATTCTACCCACTACGGTGGTTGCCACTGACTTATCAGACACCATTCCCTTGGATGTCTCTACCCCAGCACGTGGTGCTGCTAGGCCTCCAGCAGCCATGTCCATTAAGGCCTTCGCCAGGGCTAAAGCAGCCAAGACTACAAAAACAGTGCCTGTTAAATCCCGTTCAACCAGGCCCTCCTCTAGTTCTCAAATGCTTACTCTGGCAGAAGATTTAATTTCATTAATTAGAGGATCTCAATCTCACCCAGACAGGGCCTCTCAGCCCCCAGAGAAGAGACCTAGGGCAGAGCCCCCTGAGCCAGTGTCATCTGATGATTCAGCCGATGAATCAGACATAACTGACCAGCCAGAGGCTCCTTTGTCTAATTTTGAAGACTCTGATGCTGAAGAATCCATTCCAGCTGCTTCCCCACCAGAAGAATTTTCCTTTGGGAAACCTTACATGCCATGCGAGAGCAGTTCCAATGGCAGCAACAGGATTTTTCAGACTCCAGAAAAAGACTTAGGACTTTCCTGCACCTTCCACAACACATGCCCTTAGCTATACCTCCTGTTCTCCCTGTGGTGGATGATGCTTTCAATGATGTCTGCTCCGCTCCAGATTCTTTACCTCCAGCCCCTGCCAAACCAGACAGATTTTACAGGGTGCCAGACACTCATCACCACCTTTACAAGGCCCCTCTTGCAGACCCCGAAACTATATCCTAGGGTCCCAAGGCAGTAGCCGCGACCATAGCTAAAAACCCTATTCCTTCTGAAAGGGAAGCAAGGTCATTAGACAGATGGGGCAAAAAGGTATACACTTCAGCTACTCTCTCAGCTAGAGCTTTAAACTGTCAGTTTCACATGGTACAATACCAAGAGTTTATGCTTGATCAGTTAACTAAAAAGCTAACCACTGATGAATCTCTTGATAAGAAATATGTATTAGAAATGGTAAATAACATACAACAGGTTAGTAACCATTCCTTAAAATGTGGCTATGATGCACTGGAGGCTTCATTTAGATCAGCCATGACTGGCACAGTGATAAGAAGGCATGCATGGCTAAAGGAGCAAGTTTTACCGGATCATGTTAAAGCAAAGTTACTAGATGCTCCTATGGATAAGACAAGTTTGTTTGGTACACCTGCCCAGCAGGTTATGAAGAAAATGGAAGAAAAGGCAAAATCCGTTCAAGCGGTTAAAGATTTCTTGGAGGTTCAACCCGCAAGGTTTAGCAGGAACTGGCCTGCCAAAAATTGGTCCTTTCCTGACTCCACAAGATCTCAAAGGGGCAGAAACAGACGTTCCAGAGGCAGAAACCAATCCAGAGGAGGTGCCTACAGAGGACGACAGTGGCAAGGTAACAACAGAGGCACAGACACAACCACTGCCACTACATCAACACAACCACAGTGACTTAATCCTAAATCTGCCTACCAGGGAACAAATAGCAGCTCCTCTAGGCGGAAAGTTAACCTTATTTTCAAAAAAATGGCACTATATAACAAAAGACAAGTGGATTTTACAAACCATAGATCAAGGATACCGGTTCCACTTCCACACTTTACCAATCAAAAGAGGAATGCCAAATCTACCTCCAAATCAAAAACCAGAGGCTCTACAACAGATAATGCAGTTAGCAAACATGAGAGCTGTGGAAAAAGTGCCAACTGCAGAGCAAGGAAAGGGGTTCTACTCAAGACTATTCCTAGTTCCAAGAAAGGAAAAAGTTGGAGACCAATTCTCGACCTGTCCGCCTTAAATACATACATCATTGTCCCAAAATTCAAAATGCTGACCCTACAGCAACTTCTTCCCATGCTGGGCAAGGAGTGTTGGCTGGTAACTCTAGATCTCAAGGAGGCATACCTGCACGTCCCCATTCGACCAATCTGCAGAAGATACCTCAGATTTCTTGCAGGATCAGAGCACTATCAATTCTCAGCATTGCCCTTTGGCTTATCTACTGCCCAGAGTATTCACAAAATGCCTGGCATCAGTAATTGCCCATTGCAGACTACAGGGAACACGAATTTACCCATACCTGGGCGACTGCCAGCTACAAGGAAACAACAAAAGCAAGCTGACAACAGATTTACAAAGGGTCATCTACTTGCTACAAGCACTGGGATACACAGTCAATCTACAAAAGTCAAGGCTGATACCATCCCAAACAAGGACATTCTTGGGCGGAATTAGACACAGTAAAACAAATGGCATTCCTAACTGCAGAAAAACAACAAGAACTCCCTCTTTACTTCTTGGCACTAACAAAGCTGAACAAGTTAACAGCAAGAAAAGTACTGCAGGCCTTGGGCTTCATGGCATCATGCATAATCCTGGTCCCACTTGCCAGACTACATATGAGAAAACTACAGTGGTACCTAAAGAATTTATGGTCCCAACACAGTCACAGCCTAGAAACAGAAATCCCACTAATTCCATGCTTAAAACAGGAGTTCCTATGGTGGGCTCAGGCATGCCAGACAAACCCAGGCCTACCCTTTCGCAGATGTCAAGCAAGCCAGACCATCACAACAGGGGCTTCAGACCTAGGATGGGGGCCCACATGCTGGACAAATGCGTGCAAGGATTGTGGACACAGGATCAACTTCACCTGCACATCAACCTAAAAGAAATGCTGGCAGTAAAACTGGCAATCCAAAGGTTCAGACCATTTCTCAAAGAGGGCCAGTTGATGATAAGGACAGACAACACCACAGTCATGTGGTACATCAACAAGCAGGAGGCACTCATTCATACCCCTATGCAGAATGACTTTGGAGCTGTGGAACCTGGCACTCAGCTACAACATCCAGTTACAGGCAATGTTTGTACCGGGAAAAGAAAATATTCTAGCAGACATATTAAGCAGAACCGCATCGGATGCCCACGAATGGAAACTGCACCCGGACATTTTCAAGACCATCTCAAAGAAATGGGGAATGCCTCAGATAGACCTATTTGCATCACCTCTCAATCACCAGCTCAAAAAATTCTGCACAAGGACATTTCACCCACTGGCATGGAAAGTGGATTCGCTCTCCTTCAGCTGGAAAGGCCTGACAGCATATGCATTCCCACCTCTTCCCTTGATACACAAAGTATTACTAAAAATCAAGGAAGAACGTCCAAGGATAATCCTGATAGCTCCAAACTGGCCAAGACAACACTGGTACCCACTGCTGAGGAGCATGTCTCAGAACAATATGTGGCCAATACCCTGATGCCTTTGATGCTAACTCAGAACAACTACAGCATCATACATCCAAACCTAAAAACGTTGCAACTGACTGCATGGAACATCACATAGCAACAGCTAACCCAGAACTTTCTCAAAAAGTTAAAGACATTATTCTTGAAGCACGCAGACCTTCAACAAGAAGGAACTATGCTGGAAAATGGAAAAGGTTTGTCATTTGGAGTACTGAAAGAGGAAAAGATGTGTCAAACATAGATATGCCTAACATTCTAGAGTATCTGGCCTAACTTCTTCATTCAGGCTTGTCCTACTCCTCCATCAAGATACATGCATCAGCTATTTCAGCAGAATACAGCTTTGATCCACCTGTTTTTTCGCACCCTTTGCTCAGGCAGTTCCTCAGAGGAATCAAGAATGTAAAACCTCCAAGGAAACCACCTTTGCCAGCTTGGGACTTAAACTTTGTGCTAGAAAAGTTGACACTATCACCCTTTGAACCAGCAGCAACAGCAGACCTACAACACCTGTCATGGAAAACTGCTTTCCTACTGGCAATTACTTCAGCAAGGAGGGTTTCAGAGCTACAGGCCTTAATGGCAGTGCAACCCTTCCTAATCTTCCACCAAGATAGAGTGTCCATGAGGACTAATCCTACATTTATTCCTAAGGTGGTATCCAGAGTGTCTTTAAACCAGGCAATCCACCTACCTACCTTCTTTCCCAACCCACAAAACAGAGGGGAAAGAATACTGCATACCTTGGATGTACATAGACAGCTACGCTACTACTTGGACAGAACAAAAAATAGCTTTTCCTTCCCTTCCTGTTGCATAGGCTACAAAAAGTTGGTCAGTCTTTCTGCTATTTCCAAACAGACAATCTCCAAATGGATAGGAAATTGCATACGATTCTGTTACTCCTTCCATGGAAAACCAATTCCACAGAACATAAGACCTCATTCTACAAGGGCAACAGCCACTACCACAGCCTTCTTACGAGGAGTGGCAACCAAAGACATTATTGAGGCGGCTACTTGGACCTCCGTGCATACATTTGCCAAGCATTATAACTTACCTCTATATTCCAGATCCCGAGCAGGGTTTGCCACTGCTGTACTGCAAGGGATCCTAAACACACCATAATCTAGTTTTATCCTCCTCCCCTAGTTGGCTATGGTATTCTACCCAGTTGTTATGACTGCAGATGCATCCATGAAGGACATAGTACAGTTTTGTACCTACCATAAATGTAGATGTCCGAACTGGATAGCATCTGCAGTCAGGATTACCCTCCCTCCTTCCCTCTGTGGTACTCCTAGGGTATTTTACCCTCCTAATAGCTAGCTGGTGGGGGGGAGTCTTTTATGGTGTATTTGTTTGTATATATGTACATACATGCTTATTTTTGTGTTCACCTCTATCTTTTGGAAACATTGGCATCTATCCAAATTTTAACCTCCAAGAGGGCTACTGGCATCTGGGGCAAGAAACACTGAGGAAAATGGCGTCGGCTGATGCCTTTATACCCGAAGACCAACAGAGATGACGTCGGGTGAAGTGCGACATCAGCCGAAGCCGGACCCGGACTTTGGAATCCGGCCGACTGAAGGGCTGCCTGACGACAGGACAACCCAGTTGTTATGACTGCAGATGCTATCCAGTTCGGACATCTACATTTATGGTAGGTACAAAACTGTACTTTCCTGCATCTCCGTCAGTTACAGAACCGAATCGGCTCCATGCTTCTGCACCCTCGGCGCAGACCTCCTCTGCACCAGAATCTGTGTCCTCTCCCTGGGGCAAACCATGGTATTCACTACTATTTCGGTTCAAACCATGGCACCACTGAGTTCGGTGCCGTCCTGTTCCCACATTGGCTCCGATGACTGTACATGCCTTGGCACCATCCCCAATATTCGTGTTACCCTGCTGCAGTCATCACACTTAGGTTATCCTGCCATCATGCGGTCCTACAGTCGGCCCGAATTCCAAAGTCTTGGTCCGGCGTCGGTTGAGGTCGCTTCTTCCCTGACGTCAGTGCGCCAGGGGTATACAAGAGGCATTCAACGCCATTTTCTTCAGTCTTTCTTGCCACGCGGTGCCCGAAGCAGTTAGCAAGTGCCGATCGGCCGACACCTGAGATTTTCGATTTGAATTTCAGTCCGAAGTCTTCAATAAAGCTAAGTACCCCGTTGGGGAACATTTTCTTGCCTCAGTCCGATGTCAGAAAAAGTTAACAATTGTATTTCTTGTGTGAAGCAAATACCTCATAAGGACTTCCATTCCTATTGTATTCCTTGCCTAGGCCCAGACCACGACATCACAGGTTGTCAGTTTTGCGCTAGGTTTAATAAACGAACTATCAAACGCTGTTTTGACTTTGCACGGCATTACTTTGGTAGGAAATTTAATTATATCATGCCGTCTGAGCAGCCGACGACCGCTATTCATAAAAAACGCAAGGATAAAGACAGGCAGCCTAGGAATAAGCCAGACCCCGAGGCCTCAGCTGGGCCTGTCTCCGGTTCTCTGGTTTTCAGAGAGGTGCCTACGCAGCCCCTGACGTCTGCAGAACTGGAACCCCAGACAGCTGTGGATTCCCAAACGGAGTCTACTAGGCCGACGCAGCCATCTACCGACACCGGAACAGAACTAGACACTGGTGCAGCGGAAACACCTTCGGTTACAGAAGGTGTCTTCAGACCGACTACACTCACCATTAAATCTTATGCTAAGCTTAAATCTCTGTTAAAACCGAAGAAAACTGTTCATCAGTCTACAGTTCAAGGCCCCATGCCTAAGAAACAGATGCTTAAGATGGCTGAAGATTTGATTTACCCTGATCAGGGGTTCCCATCCCCCTCCTGATAAAAGACCAAGACAAGAGGAGGATTATGCATTCTCTGACCAGGTTTCTCTCTCCTCAGATTCTTCTGAGGAACAGGATTACTCTCTTCCACCTTATGAGGATTCTGATGCTGAAGACAATTCCCTCAGCATCTCCCCCTGAAGACTACTCCTTTGGGGAAACTTTACATACCTTGAGGGAACATTTCCACTGGGAAGGCCAGGATTACTCACATTCTAAGAAAAAGCTCAGAGTTCCTTTTACTACCCCAGCTCAGACCGCTTGCTATCCCTCCTGTTTTACATATTGTGGATGATGTTTACTTGGAGTCTAGTTTAAATCTAGACTCTCTACCTCCTGCTCCAGCCAAACCAGACAGATACTACAAAGTACCTGACTCCCACAAATTCCTCTCTAAGAGCCCTGTAGCTGACCCAGAAACAATTTCCCATGGTCCTAAGGGAGCAAACGCTTCTATGACTAAAAATCCTGTGCCCTCTGAAAGGGATTCCAGAGCCCTAGATAGATGGGGAAAGAAAATGTACACCTCAGCAACTCTGGCTATGAGAGCATTAAATTGCCAGTTTCACATGTTGAAATATCAACAATTCCTGATGTCTCAGTTAAAACAAAAAATGAGCACACATTCACAACAGCCTGAATTCAAGGAAATGCAGGATCTGTTGCATGCAGCTGAACAGGTGGGCAAACATACTTTACAATGCGGATTTGATTCATTGGAAGCTTCCTGTAGAGCAGCTGTTACTAGCTGTCATACGTAGACATGCTTGGTTAAAAGAACAAACCCTCCCTGACCATGTTAAAGCAAAATTATTGGATGCACCTTTACAACAGGTTGTATTATTTGGTGTCAAAGCAGAAGAGGTTTTAAAGAAAATGGAGGATAAGGCAAAGTCTATGCAAACGGACGAGGATTTTTTGCAGGTACAACCCCCTCGTTTCAGCAGAAATTGGCCAACAAAAAACTGGTCCTTTCCAGCTTCAGACAGATCACAGAGGGGGAATACAGATGCCCAAGGGGCAGAGGCCAGTCACAGGGCCCTTACAAACCTCACCAATGGGGTTCTGCTACCCAGAAAGTAGGAGAAGACAGGCCCCAAGCTAGCAGAAGACAAACACAATGACTTGATCCTCAAACTACCAAGCAAATCTCTCTTGGCAACTCCCGTGGGAGGAAAACTAGCACTTTTTGCAGACAACTGGCACTCCATCACAAAAGACAAATGGGTTCTAAACATTGTCTCTCAAGGATACAGATTCCACTTCCATACCTTACCAAGGATCAAAGGAATGCCAAACCTGCCACCAAATCAATGGGCAGAGGCACAAAAACAAATTACAGCTTTCAGGAACATGAGAGCCATTCAACAGGTACCTACACAGGAGCAAGGACAGGGATTTTACTCGAGACTCTTCCTAGTCCCAAGAAAGGACAAAGCATGGAGACCCATTCTGGATCTTTCAATTCTGAACACCTATCTGCAAGTACCAAAATTCAAGATGCTAACACTACAGCAGCAGCTTCCCATGCTGATCAAGAATGCGTGGCTAGTCAGTTTGGACCTCAAGGGGGCATACCTGCATGTCCCTATCAGACAAAATTGCAGAAGATACCTCCACTTCATTGCAGGTTCATCGCATTATCAATTCTCTGCACTGCCCTTTGGCTTAACTACTGCGCCCAGGGTCTTCACAAAATGCCTGGCACCAGTAATTGCATACTGCAGACAGAGGAATTCAAATATACCCATACCTGGATGACTGCCTTATTCAAGCAGAAAGCAAGGGCATTCTTTTAAAGCATCTGGCATTTGTCAAACACCTTCTAAGTTGCCTAGGGTACACAGTAAACGAAAAGAAATCAAAACTAGTGCCCTCACAAAACATAATATTCCTGGGTGCCAGCTTGAATACAACGGCCCAGATGGCTTCTCACGCCAGACAAGCAGCGACGGCAGTTTCAATATTTCAAAATAATGGCAACTAAGACCCAACTCCCTGTAAGAAAAATTCTGCAGGCCTTGGGATTCATGGCATCTTGCATACTACTAATACCATTTGCAAAACTGCATATGAGGAAATTACAATGGTACCTGAAAAGTGTATGGCCTCAGCACAGCCACAGCTTGGAAACAGTGATACTCATTCCCTGCCTTCAACATGAGTTTCTATGGTGGGCACAGGCATGTCACCTCAACAAGGGTCAGCCTTTCACCTTACCCACAGCCAGGCAAACTATGACAACAGATGCATCGGACTATGCCTGGGGAGCACACATGGCAGGGCAGTGCATTCAGGGCAAATGGACTACAGATCAGAGACACCTGCATATCAATCAAAAAGAAATGCTAGCAGTGCAGAATGCCTCAACAGCTTTCAAGGACGTTCTACACCCAGGACAACTACTAATAAAGACGGACAATACCACAGTTATGTGGTACATAAACAAGCAAGGGGGCACACATTCCTACCCTCTGTGCAGGCAAGCAATGACCTTATGGAACACTGCACTGTCTTACCAGGTTCAATTACAAGCACAATTCCTGCCAGGAAAGAAAAACACATTGGCAGACGGCCTAAGCAGAAACATCATGGATCCCTACGAATGGAAACTAGATCCACAAGTATTTGCAATGATAGTTCAAAAATGAGGATGCCCAGACATCTGTTTGCAAGCCCCCACAATCACCAACTTCAAAAATTTTGCACAAGGACCTTCCATCCACTAGCTTGGAAAGTGGACGCCCTCTCATTCAGTTGGAAGACATTAACAGTGTATGCCTTCCCTCCACTGCCTCTTCTAGCAAAGGTACTGCTGAAAGACAGATTAGAGAGGCCACAATTGATAATAGTTGCACCAGACTGGCCACACCAGCATTGGTATCCAATTTTAAGGAACATGGCCCAGGGCCCACCATTGATTTTGCCACAAATATCTCAACTGCTCACCCAGCGAGACAATCTGATTCTACACAGCCAGCTCAAGACTTTAAACCTGGCTGCATGGCAAATTACCTAAACAACCAGACAACACCTTTATCCAAAGCTGTTATGGATGTCATTCTGGAGGCCAGGAGGCCCAGCACCAGGAAAACCTATTCAGATAAATGGAAAAAATTTTGCTCCTGGAACCAGGCTAAAGGCCTAAATCCCCTTGATCCAAACATCCCTCAGATTCTACAATATTTAACTGAGATGTTACACAAAGGACTTTCCTTTTCATCTATTAAGATCCACGCCTCAGCAATTTCAGCTCATTACAGCATGGATCCTCCATTATTTTCACATCCACTCCTAAGACAGTACCTCAGAGGGGCTAAGAACTTAAGACTGCCAAGGAGAGCTTCAACACCTACTTGGGATCTCAACTTTGTTCTGGAAAAGCTTACACTGCCACCCTTTGAACCTGCTTTTTCAGCTGATTTAAAATTTCTTTCATGGAAAACTGCCCTACTACTAGCAATAACCTCCGCTAGAAGAGTCTCAGAGCTACAGGCACTAATGGCAGTGGAACCTTTCCTCATTTTTCATCAAGACAGAGTCTCTCTACAAACTAATCCTTCCTTTATGCCAAAGGTGGTATCCAGTGTGGCCCTAAACCAAACCATTCACTTGCCCACCTTCTTCCCAAATCCCCAGAACAAAGGAGAAAGACTCCTGCAGTCTTTGGACATTCACATGCAATTATGTTACTACTTGGATAAAACTAAGGCTTTCAGAAAAACTGACCAGCTCTTTGTACCCTATGCTACATGATCACAAGGAAAAGCAATCTCAAAACAGACCATTTCTAAAGGGATAGGACATTGCATACGTTTCTGCTACACACATCATGGGAAACCAGTACCTGCTAACATTAGATCCCTCTCCACCAGGGCTACAGCTACATCAACAGCCTTTCTCAGGGGAGTGCCAGCCAAGGATATTCTGGAAGCTGCTACTTGGGAGTTCAGTGCACACCTTCACCAAACACTATCGCTTACCTCTATACTCTAAGACTAGAGCTAGTTTTGCAGGGCCTACTAGCTTCTAACCCTGTTTGACTCCACCTCCCATCCTTTGCTTTGGGATTCAACCCAAGTGTGATGACTGCAGCAGGATAACACGATGAACATAGTACAGTTTTTTACCTACCATAAATGTAGATGTTCGAGTGTTCACCCTGCTGCAGTCCAGGTTACCCTCCCTCCATCCCCTCTGAACTAGCTGAACTTATCTCTACCACTTTATTCTATACTACCTCTCTGGTGTATTTGCTTGTGCCTAAGGGTTTTGTTTGCTTTTTTATATAGCCGTATGTCAGGTGCCCCCAATAGGTAGGCAAAATATATGTGTATATGTGTGTATGTATGTGTGTGTGTGTGTATATATATACATATACATATATTTTGCCTACCTATTGGAGGCACCTGACATCTGGGGCAAGAAAAACTGAAGAAAATGGCGTCGGATGCCTCTTGTATACTCCTGGCGCACTGACGTCAGAGAAGAAGCGACAGCAACAGACGCCGGACCAAGACTTTGGAATTCGGGCCGACTACGGGACCGCCTGACGGCAGGATAACCCAAGTGTGATGACTGCAGCAGGGTCAACACACTAACATCTACATTTATGGTATGTACAAAACTGTACTTTCACTGTACCGACTGCTTCTTCGGCTCCATGGGCTCCAATGACTACATGCCTTGGCACCATATCTGGCCACAGTGCCAACAGTTTTTTCGGCTCCAAAATTTGAATACCTGCCAAGGACAAGATGTTAAGTTATCATTCTCGCCTTCATTCTTGCTGGATGGGTTCGGAGCCGATCCTCTGCTCCGACTCTGCCTATACTATAACTCGGGAGCTATTTTTACTGGCTCGAGGCAGCCCTATATCCCACAACACCATGCGCTAACTCCCCAGATCTCGTTTGCCACTTCGCTGCGAGGTTGTGTTTTTACCGGCTCAGGTCAGTTAAGAACTATTTGTGTAGTTTTTTTAGGTAAAAGGTTGGATTTCCTATCTAATTATATTCCCCATTGTATTACCTAATCCTAAAATCTTATTAGCTAAAAATTTAAGCCCCCCCCCCCCCTTTAGTCAAACTTATAGACTGGCCTTTGAGCCTTAGCTTTTCTATAGTTTTCCTATAGTTCCGTTTTTTAGTGTGTGTGAGTCTGTCCTTTAACTTCTCCCCTTGTGTTAGAGTTTAAGTGCGAGTTGTGAGTGCTGACTGTGTTGACTCTTAGTGTCTGCCATAATGTGTAAAGACACTAAGATTTCAGGATTCAAGAAGTGTGACTCGTGCTGTCGGAAGATGTCTCTGACAGACAGTCACACTTCCTGTGTTTATTGTTTAGGACCCTTGCACCTGCAGGACTCTTGTTCAGTGTGTCACGGATTTAGTTCAAGAGTCCTGCAGGAGTGCTGTAATAAGTTGATTTTGAGGGGCTTATTGAAGCCAGACGACTCCCCGTCTAAGTCTGGCTCGGGTAAGTCGCCCAAGCCCGCCAAACCCTCGGCTCCAGCTTCTGAGTCGACGGCTGGCGGAACCGAAAGTGCTCCGACATCGGCTCCGGCCGGAACCGATGCGAGCAAGACTTTGCCTACTCCGAAACCCTTTTCGGAGCCGACAACAGCGCGCAAGTGCTCTAGATCGCCCTCAGTAGAGTCTGTTCGATCGGCTCCAACATCGCCCTTACTGTCTGAGTGGAGTCATAGGACTCATTCTTCCAGGTCTTCTAGGCTGTCCGACCATGCCATTGAGAGGGTGGTCAGTAGACTACTCAAGTCCCAGGCACTGGCCCAAATAATACAAAGCCCATCTCATCAGACTGTGGCTCCCTCGGTACCACTTTCGATTCCTCCTCCGACTCTTCAGTTGAGTTCGGAGCCGGAGTTTGTCGGAACCGGGATCTTGCCCACTTCGGAGCCGACGATACTACCACCTTTGGCTCCGACCTCTTCATTGGTGCCATCCATGGAGAGGTCCGAGCGCCGAGACTCCATCGTCTGCTCCGAGGGGGCGAGTGGCATTGGACCCTTGTCCGACCCCATTCTCCCTCTCGGAGCGTCGGCTCTGGTTAGTTCGGCCCCGACATCATTCTCTGAGCCTTCTCTGTTGGCACCAGGAGCAGTCCTGGTATCCTCGGAGCCAAGGCTGTCTTCGGTGCCTGATAGGGGAGCCTTTGAGGTGATGAGCGTGCTGGATCCGGTGTCCGCTCCAAGGTTGGTTCCTTCAGCTCCTCCCTCTACAGTGCCTGTTACGGTCTCTGGTCATCCTCTTGAAACTGATAGCAGAGATCCAAAGCGCAGGGTACCCACTTTGGGGTGTCTGTTCCTCGTCCGAGGCCTTCCCTGAAGTTTCAGGGGAACCCCCTAGGAAAAAGTGCAAGAGGAAGCACGTGGACTCCCCCCGAGTATCTCACTTCGGACACCGACTTGGATGAGTCTAAGGGTTCCCAGAGATCCCCCTCTGAGGATGTCTCCTTTTCAGACATCCTAGAGATCCTAAAACAGATGAGGAATTGGTCCACCCTCAAACCCTCCGAGGACGAGTCTGTTTACCTTAACGCTTTTGGGTCTCGCCCTTCCACCTCCTGGGTGTCCCCTCCTTTAGACCCACTAATGGAAGTAGTGGCCAGAAAGGCGTGCGCAGCTCCTGACTCGATGGAACCTACCCTTAGGAGGCCTTCTAAATTTATTTCTGCTCCGGTAGACAAACCATTTCTGACCAAGGGTGTCTCGGTAGATGCTATGGTGGTAGCAGCTGCCACTAAGAAGGAATTAGCTGATCCTTCTGTACCTGTTCATCCTCCTAACAAAGACTCTAGGACTATGGACAGGTACGGGAAGCGGAAATTTGCTTCAGCGAACTTTACCATGCGGTCGCTGAACTATTTGTCATTTCACCCGCCTTCAGAGAGATTTCCTCAAAGAACTGGGTGAAACCATACAGGATCCTTCTGCTGCAGGGTATCAGGACAAGATTAACTCCCAGCTGGCTTCCCTGAATTCCATTGCCAGCTCCTCCATGCGGCTTATCTCTTATGCAGCCGATGGAGCGATTAGGGCCGCAGGCACAGGTGTTGCACTGAGACGTCACACCTGGATGCGAGACTGCAGTTTTGCTGATCCCTTCAAGGCGTCTTTCACCAACACCCCCCTTTGATGGTTCAGAGTTGTTTGGACCTCAGGTGAATACTACCCTCACCAGGTGCGAGCAAGATGGTAAGACTCTCTGCCGTGGGAGTCCACTTTTCCACACCATCTAGACCATACCCTAAAGGTCAGAAGGGTGGAAAGATGTGGTTCCGCAAACCACAGGGAGTCGCGCCTGCCGCACGTGGTGAACTTCTCCCTAGAGGCAGAGGGGGGAACAATAATAGACGCCGCCCCAGGGGCAGAGGGGGTCCACAGAACCAGGGTTCCAGCGAATCATTCCCTGACCAACCCTTTCAGCATCCCTGAGAAGTTGCCCGACTGTCCACCTTCGGAGGCAGTCGGGGGGAAGATTATCTCTGTACCCAGAAGCCTGGCAATCCCTCTCTCAAGGCAAATAGGTACAGTTGATCATATCCGAGGGTTACAAAATCCCCTTCATTTCCCCTCCGATCAAATCGCCGAGACCCCTCCCAGACGTACCACCCGCACAAAGGGGTCAGGCACAGCTAGAGATAAAAAAGCTGTTGGAAAAAAAGAGTCATCCAGGCAGTCCCAGCAGACCAGCTGGTTTCCGGAATTTACTCCAGGTTCTTTTTGGTACCAAAAAAGACAGGAGACTGGAGACCCATTTTGGACCTCAGCAGACTGAACAAGTCTGTGCAGAAGACAAAATTTCGGATGGTAACGCTGCAGTCCATTCTGCCCTTCTTGGGCAGAGACAACTGGATGTGCTCGTTGGACCTTCAGGACGCGTGCTATCATGTAAAGATACACAGGCGCTCGGCTGGGAGCCACTCATTACCAATTCAGAGCCCTGCCCTTTGGTCTCACCACAGCCCCCCAGGTGTTCAAATGTTTGACAGTGGTCACGGCTCATCTGAGACAAAAAGGATTCCAGGTGTTTCCATATTTAGACAACTGGCTCATTACTGCTACCACCAAGCAGCATCTTATCATAGCCAGGGATTACACCATTCGCATTTGCAACAAACTAGGTATTTCCATAAATTTCGCAAAATCCTCCTTGTCAATGTATAAACTTCATAGGCGCTGTGTTAAACACCACAGAAATGTCTGCAACATTACCACCTCAGAGACTGACAGACATACGGCGGAATGATCAGTTTCTGTTTCAGTCCAACAGAATTCAAGTCAAGTTAGTATTGAAAACATTAGGCCTCATGGCAGCGGCGATTCTCCTTCTCCTCTTAGCCCGCTTCCACATGAGAATTCTCCAGTGGATGCTTTTTTCTCAGTGGTCCTTTCAACGGCTCCCAATGACTCTCTACATTTTGATAACCCCAACTTGCAAAAAACACCTCTCCTGGTGGATGGTCTCCCCTCAACTTCTTCAGGGCAGACCCTTTGTTCTTCCCCTTCCAGTTTCCATGGTGACAACGGATGCCTCCCTGATCGGGTGGGGGGAGGGGCACTGTCAGGGCAGGACTGTCCAGGGCACATGGCAACAGTTAGAATGCTACCTGCACATAAATGTCCTGGAGATGAGAGCAGTGCTTTTATCGTTGCAAGCCCTTGAGGACTCTCTTCCTGCGGGGACTATAGCAGTTCAAACAGACAATATGTCTGTAGTGTGGTACATAAGCAGGGCGGAACAAAGTCCTACCCCCTATGTCGAGAAGCACTCAGACTTTGGCAGTGGGCGATCTCCTCTCAGCGGTTTCTGATAGCAACGCACATCCCCAGGAGGTCCAACGTCATAGCGGACAGACTGAGCAGAACAATTCTCACGAGTGGTCTCTAAATCAAGCGGTAGCGGAGAGAATTTTCCAGAAGTGGGGCCAGCCTTGCTGCGACCTTTTCGCAACACCTCAAAACAGCAAGTGCCTTGACTTCACACTCTTCCCTCTACCAGGCCATCCCCCCAGAGACGCTCTTGTCCACGATTGGCCTCTGGGTCTTCTATACGCTTTTCCCCCCTTTCCGTTGATTCTGCAATTAATTCAGAAAGCAACCGCATTGAGATCCAAAATGATCCTCATTGCCCCATACTGGCCTCGACAAGTATGGTTTCTGTTCCTGCACCGTCATCTACTGGAACAGCCCTGGCATCTGGAACCATTTCCAGAATTTTTGACCCATCTGACGGGCAAGCTGCATCAGTCTCTTCACTCCCTCAACCTCACAGCTTGGTTGCTCCACTTCCAACCTTAGCCAGGCTTCCCTTTATTTCTCTTCCTGTCCGTGATATCATTCTTGCCTCCCATAAGTCCAATACAAGGAAGACTTATGCGAGTAAATGGAAGCGTTTTTCGTTCTGGGCAGAAGCTAGGTCCTTAGAGCCTTTTAATGCATCAATTCATAAAGTTCTAGATTTTCTAGCGGAGCTTTTTCATTCAGGGTCGTCGTCGGCCACTATCAGAGTACAACTAGCGGCCATTGCCAATTTTCATGTAGGGCTCTAGGAAACCAGTATTATGTCACATAAGCTCTGTAAAGCTTTCCTCAAGGGCATCTTCTTGCTCAGACCTCCCATTAAGGATCCTCCTCCACAATGGGATCTAAATTTAGTGTTAACTTCATTAATTCTCCCTCCCTTTGAGCCTGCAGCTTCTTGTTCCCTCAAGCTTCTCTCTTGGAAAACTCTGTTTTTGGTGGCTATAACATCTGCCAGAAGGGTGTCGGAACTTCAGGCCTTGTCTGTCTGTTCCCCTTTGTTTTTTCATAAAGACAGGGTAGCTCTCAGAACGAATCCTGCCTTCCTACCAAAAGTCTCGTCTGAATCAAATCTGAACCCACACTATTGACTTGCCTGTTTTCTTCCCAATTTATTCAAACAGGGCTTAACAGAAACTACATTCCGTGGATGTTCATAGTCAACTGTGGTATTATCTAGACAGGACAAAACAATTCAGAAAGTCAGAACAGCTCTTCCTCTCTTACGCTGAGGGAAAGAAAGGACTTCCAGTATCAAAGGTAACTCTTTCCAGATGGTTAGCATCCATCATTACCTTTGTCTACGAGTTGAGACACAAACAACTCCCTTCAAGACCGAAGGCTCATTCAACCAGGGCACTATCAACCTCAACAGCCTTTCAAGCAAGGTTACCATTAGATGCCATTTGTGCAGCAGCTACATGGGCTTCTCAACGTACTTTTATTACCCATTACAAACTTGATATAGCCTCCAGAAATAGAGCTGACTTTGGTTCCACCGTACTCAGGAGTCTGTTCCATTGAGCCACCCAGGACCAAGGTGCTAGGGACGCTGTCCCATCCAGCAAGAATGAAGGCGAGAATGACAACTTAACATTAAGAAGTTATGTACCTACCATAACGTTCCATGTTAATTGCTTCTTGTCAAGCAAAACGACCAGATGAAAGATCCAACACTGTTTTATTAGTCTCTCTAGCGCCTCGGCTCACGCCTTCAAGGAGAATGACTACAAAAAATATTTCATGAATATTTATATCATCTAAAACAATCAATTAAACAATCAATTAAACAATCAAATAATTAATCAAAAAATCATTAATTCATAAAAAAAACTCTCCAATTGCATTCCACATTTATACCACTAGGTGCCATCGTACCATATTTTAATATAAAAACAGTCTCTATATAACAGTTTTTGCTTAATCAATTCACTATTATTATCCACTATAATATGTTCTAAAACTGTTGCTAACAAACCATCTGGTTGACTATTATGATAGTCTTTAAAGTGCATGGCTAAGGGACTTTCCACTTTCTTATTCTTTATATCCCTTATGTGTTCCTGAAGTCTAACTTTGAATGCTCGTTTACTTTCTCCTATGTAAAATAGTCCGCAGGGACATTTTAATGGATACACCACTACTTCTGTATTACAACAAAACTTGCCACAAGGTTTGAAATTTCTACCATTTATATATTCAAACGTTCTATTTATATATTGGCAAGAAATACACTTGCCACACTGGTATGTGCCCGTTGACCCTATCTCTAATTTTAAACTAACATCAGGTCTAGAATATCTAGCATGTACCAGCATATCTTTGAGGTTTCTACCTCTCTTATAGGAAAATGTAACGTTTCGCGGAATTATTTCTGATAAATCTTTATATTTAAATAAGAAAGGCCAGTATGTCTGTACTGCCTTTTTGACTTGTTCTGTTATTAAATCGTACATCAAAACCATAAACATTTGCTGACCCAAATATTTATTTTTTTTCTTCTACCTTTCTTTTTTTTTTATCTCCCTTTCCATGTAATCTTTCACTTTTTGCTCTTTCCAAAGATAATTCCACTTCTTTTTTATTATAACCTCTTCTAATAAATAACTCTGAAGTCTTCCTTAACTCTGTTTCTAATTCATAACTATTATTGCACAACCTCATTATTCTAAACTCACCATATGGCAAAGATTTGATGAGATGTGAAGGATGGTGACTTTGTCCATCTAAAAAATGTAAATTATTTTCAAATTTCCTATACATTTTAGTGGCTATTTTGCCATTATCCCTACCTTCCAAAGTTAAATCTAGGAAATTTACTTTATTACCTAGTTGAAAGCCATCAAACTTTAAACCAAATTGATTTGTTTGTAAATTATTTTTAAAATTTTCTATTTCATTTTTACCTCCCTTACATATGAAAATCAAATCATCAATGTATCGGTAATACCTAACCACATGTTCTTTAAAAAATTTTAACTGATACAAAAATTCTAGTTCAAAGGAATTCATTAGCACATTCGCATACATAGGGGCAAAACTTGCCCCCATGGCTGTGCCCTTTAACTGATGAAACTCCAGAGAGCACCCCTGCAATACCAGGCTACAACTCTTACCACACTTTTCGGCCACCAAACCAGGACCAAAACACTAAAGGTGGAGGAGTGTCAATATTCACCAAGGATATTCACACCACCAGGCTAGTTAGCCAACACAATGTGTCTGAAATTCTCCAAGTGCAACTAACACTAGGTAAGACTGCAATCCAAATTGTAGCTTGCTACAGATCCCCCACCATACCCCAAGATTCTCACTACACCTTTCTAAACATACTGGAAAAAATTAAGATAGAACCAAACACCCTAATACTGAGTGATTTTTAACTACCCTGCCATTAACTGGGAAAACTACTCATGTCCCAACACCTTTGCGCAACGGTTCTTGGAATTCATAAATTCCAATGCCCTGGATCAACTAATCCATAGTCCCACCAGGGGCTCCAATATCCTAGACCTGGTCATTACCAACATGGGAAATCAATGCTCCATACCTATGGTCACCCCCTCGTTAGTCAGGTCTGACCATACGCTAATCACCCTTAACATCCACACCCCACCCCTACCTCCCAGTAAAGAAACCACCATAAAAACTTTTCCAAAGCCAACTTCATGCTACTCAAGTCAGAAGTGACAAACTTCATGACACCCATGCAGACGGGAACTGAAAGTTCAACTGCTGAATCCTACACTATGGCACTGTACGAGCACATCCACTCGTGCATGAATCATGCCATCCCAAATAGAACCAAAATGCTCTCATCCAAAAAAAGGAAGCCAATCTGGTGGTCCCCTGCCATAAACAAACTTTACAACAAAAGGAAGAAACTTTTGCAGAAAAGAGGAAAATCCCACGATGCAAAAAACTCCCTTACTAGCCTCAGTAAGAAACTGAGATGCCTCATAAAATCCTCCAAAGCTAGTTGCGAAAATAAAATTGCCAAAGATTCCAAAGACAACCACAAAGCATTCTATAATTATGTCAAGAATCTAAATGGCAATGCTCAGATCTGCTCTGAGCTAAAACAGAATGGCATTAAATATACTGATCTGAAGGATATTGCCAATATCCTGGCAGATCAATTCAGTGACAACTTCACCCCACTCTCACCCCCTAAATGGCCCATCTCAATACCAGAAGATTGCCAAATTCCAGTAATAACGGCCACACAGGTACAAAACGCACTCTCTAAAGCCAAGAATACAGCATCCATGGGACCAGATGACATCCCGGGCTGTGTACTACATGAACTACAATATGAACTGGCACCTCACCTAAGTGTCATGTTTAATCATAGCCTCACCTCAGGTTTCGTGCCCACTGATTGGCGCAGAGCTGCAGTTATCCCAATCCACAAGGGGGGATCCACCTTGGATCCCGGAAACTACCGTCCCATCAGTCTGACAAGCCTTATCTGCAAGGCCATGGAGCGTATTATCATGGAACTTATAAACAAAGACATTGGCAACCTTCAAACACTGGACCCCACCCAGTTTGTGTTTGTGAAGGGCCGATCTTGTCTCCTGAACCTGATTGACTTCTTTGAATCAGTCTCCAGAGCCATGGACAAGGGTAAGGTGGTCCACACAGCCTATCTAGACCTTGCCAAGGCCTTTGACACCATCCCCCACTCTGGAATCATAGATAAACTTACTAAGTTGGGCATTAATCCCTATGTCACCCAATGGGTTGCTAAATGGCTTACTGATAGAACCCACACTGTAAAAGTAGCCGACTCCAAATCCAGCTCGTGACAAGTGGAGTACCTCAGGGTTCAGTCCTGGGGCCACTCTTGTTTGGCATCTACGTCTCTGAAGTACAGGTCAACACTAAGGGACTCTGGCTAACAAAGTTTGCAGATGACTGCAAACTGGGGGGCATTATTGAATCCCCAAATGATGTGGATACTCTACAAAAGGGCCTTACAGAAACCAGATGCTTGGTGCCAGAGCCATGGGCTCAAGCTCAATGCCAAGAAATGTATTGTTATCCCCTTTGGGAAAAAACATGTATCCATGAATTACCATATAGGTGGCAGTACACTAAACACAAAGTGTGATAAGAGACTTAGGGACACAGGTGGACAGTGGTCTCACCTTCGATAACCACATTGCCACAACAGTCAGGAAATCCTTCTATGTGGCACACCTCATCACGAAGGGCTTTTCATCCAGAAAAAAGGAGGTCATTGTCCCACTGTACTCATCCCTCATTAGACCCATTATAGAATACAACGCCCCATTTGGTATGTACCTCTCAAGACATCTGCAACAACTAGAAAGGCCTCAGAAATACCTCACTAAAAGAATCACAGGCCTAAAGCAGATGCCCTACGCTGACCGCCTTAAACTCCAGCTATACTCTGTCGCATATCGTCTACTCAGAGGCGATCTCTGCTTAACATACAAAGCCATGTCAAACCCAGAGCTGTTGGACATGCTACACTTAAAGAAATCCCAATCCCTCAGAGCTACACGCTCCAGGGATCTAAACCTTGTCATCACAATAAACAAAACATGTTGGAGGGATAGGTTCCTGACCCAGAGACTCCCCAGACTCTGGAATAGATTGCCCATACATGTCAAGCAGAGTGCCTCTTTGGACCTCTTCAAGAGGAACCTTGACGATTGGATGGGAGAAAGGAAATTCACCCCAGGGATCACGACAGTCGCCCTGCTAGACAGGGATCCAGGAAAGTAAATAATGTGGGAAGAAATAGCCAGGGAATTGTTATGGCTAGGCTTGTATAGGCCCTAGGGCTGATAGCCTAGTACTAACCTATGAACCTATGAACAATTGACCATCAAAATAAAAATAATTATTCTTAAGACAGAATTCCATTAGCTCTATAATATAAAAAGACTGAGGATTATCACCTAATATTTTTCTTAATGCTCTTAGCCCACAATCATGTCTGATACTTGTGTATAAGCTTTTTACATCTGCTGTTAACCAATACATGTCCTGTGTCCACACTAGTGAAGAAATTTTATTCAGAAATTCAAAACTATCTTTAATATATGATGTTTGTTTAACAACATATGGATACAGGAAACTATGCAAAGAAAATTCCCATATGTAAAAAGTAATTGCATGCCGATACAATGGGACGTCCCGGAGGAGAAATGGCATTTTTATGCACTTTTGGTAAGCAATAAAATAAAGATGTTAAGTTGTCTATCTCGCCTTCATTCTTGCTGGATGGGTTCGGAGCCGACCTCGGCTCCGACTCGGCCACTCTAAAAGCTCGAGAGTTGGTTCCACCGGCTCGAGGCTCCCCTTATATCCCACAATGCTAGGCGAGAGTTACCTCAGATCTCGTTTGCCGCTACAGCTATCGAAGTGTTGGTTTTCTACCGGTTCTTGGTAAGTGACTTTTCTTGTGTATTTAGTCTATTAAAACCCCTTTAATTTAAATATTTTTACGTATTTCCCTTAGTTTAGAGAAATTCTTATCCCCTTTCTTTAAAATTCCTGTTTTTTTCCCTCAAGAACTTTAAGTTCTTCCCTTGGGCCTACAGGCCTTTTTTCTTTCCCTAGTGGAGAGTGTGTGTTATTTTTCTTTAAAAACCTAGTTAGTGGTTTATTATATTTTAAACTAGACAGGGTGTAATTAGTGTGTTTGTGACTGTGTGTGTGATTACACCTGTAGATATGTCTAAAGAAGCAAAGGTCTCCGGATTCAAGAAGTGTGATGCGTGCTGTCAGAAAATGTCTCTGACAGACGCTCACACTTCTTGTGTCTACTGTCTGGGACCTTTGCACCTGCAGGACTCCTGTGCTGTGTGCCATGGCTTCAGCCCCAGGGTCCTGCAGGAAAGAAAAAATAAATTAATTTTAAGGGGCTTACTCAAGCCAGAGGATTCCCTTTCTGTATCTACAGGGAAGCCCTCTAAGGCATCTAGGTCTTCGGCTCCGACAACTGAGCCGAGACCTAAGGTTTCTAAGCCTCAGTCTACATCGGCTCCGGCTGGAGCCGATGAGTCTCAGTCCACAGTTTCTGTGGTTCCCTCGGCTCCGGCTGGAGCCGAGGTATTAGAAGTTCCCGTGTCGGCTCCGACCAGACCTTCGGAGCCGACAACTAGGAAGAGGTCCAGGTCACCATCTCTTGGCTCCGTTCATTCGGCTCCAGGATCTCCCCTGCTGTCTGAACGGAGCCAAAGATCTCACTCTAGGTCATCGAGGCTGTCGGATCATGACCTTCAGAGGGTAGTGAGTTGACTTCTCAAGTCCGAGGCACTGGCCCAGATGCTTCAGAGCCCGACTCATCAGTCGATGCCTGCTCCGGTCCATCAATATATTCCTCCTTCGACTCTCTTGAGCTCGGAGCCGGGTCGCGTCGGAACCGAGACTGTGATAGCGTCGGAGCCGATACAATTGTCTTCGGCTCCGTCGTCGGCTCCGATTTCTTCCTTGGAAGAATCTCGGCGCCGGACTTCCCTCGTCGGCTCCGAGGGGGTGAGTGGCATCGGACCCTTGTCCGACCCCCCTCTCCCTCTCGGTGCTTCGGCGCTGGTGAGTTCGGCTCTGACATCGGCCTCGGAGCCATCACTGTCGGTGCCGAGGGAGGTTCTTAGCTTCTCGGAGCGGGGACCTCTGGCTTTGCCTGACAGGGGTGCATTCGAGGTCATGCGGAGTGTGTTAGAGCCTGGCTCTACTCCACAGTCGGCTCCGTCCGCCCCTCCCTCTACGGTGCCTCAGGTCAAGTCGACTCACTCCCTCATCCCGGACCGCAGAGAGCCAGCTCCTCAGGAACCCCTGTGGTGATTTCATCCTCTTCCGAGGCCTCTCCTGATTTGGCAGAAGAGCCCCCTCAGAAGAGGAAGTGTAAGAGGAAACACATTGACTCACCTGAGTCCATCACGTCTGACACAGATTTGGATGATTCTGAGGGTTCCCCCCGTTCCCCTTCTGAAGATGTCTCATTTGCAGACATTCTAGAGATCCTGAAACAGAGGGGAAATTGGCCAGCCCTCAACCCTTCGGAGGATGAATCTGTGTATCTTGAGGCGTTTGGCTCTCGCCCTTCCACCTCCTGGGTGTCCCCCCCCTTTGACCCCCTCATGCAGGTGGTTGCTAAGAAGGCATGGGCGGCTCCTGATTCAGTGGACCCCACTCCCAGGAGGCCCTCCAAGTTCATAACGGCACCAGCAGACAAACAGTTCTTAACAAAAGGAGTTTCTGTGGATGCTATGGTGGTAGCTGCTGCCACTAAGAAGGAGCTAGCTGATCCTTCAGTACCTGTCCATCCACCTAACAAGGAATCTAGGTCCATGGACAGGTGCGGAAGCGGATGTTCTCGTCAGCGGCATTTACCATGCGTTAAGCTGAACTACCTATGCCATTTTACTCGTCTTCAAAGGGACTTGATCAAGGAAGCGAGTGAAATGTTAAAGGACCCTACAGCTGCGGGTTTTCAAGATAAGATGAACACGCAGCTGGCTACCCTTAACTCCATAACCAACTCCTCCATGTGCCTTCTCTTACGGCTGATGGAGCGAGTAGAGCCGCAGGGACAGGTGTGGCCTTACGTAGGCATGCCTGGATGCGGCTATGCAATTTTAGGACCCCTTCAAGGCGTCTTTCACTAACTCCCGTTTGATGGATCATCTCTTTGGTCCTCAAGTGAAAGAAACCTTGACTAGGTGCGAAACTGATGGCAAGACCCTTTCTGCCGTCGAGTCCGTTTTTCTACTCCTTCTAGGCCTTACCCCAAACGCCAGAAAGGTGGAAAGATGTGGTTCCGTAAACAATCTCAAGGGACTTCGCCTGACGCACAGAGTCGTTTCCCCGCCAGAGGCAGAGGCGGGAATAACAATGGTAGACGTCGCCCTAGGGGCAGGGGGGGTCCGCAGAACCAGGGCAATCGGGAAGCCTTCCCTGACAAGCCCTTTCAGCATCCCTGAGGTGTTGCCCGACTGCCCACCTTCGGAGGCAGTCGGGGGAAGATTGTCACTGTACCCAGAAGCCTGGCTATCCCTGACTCAAGACAAATGGGTACAGTCCATCATTTCCGAAGGCTATTCTATCCCCTTTCTTCGCATTCCAAATCAATCAAAAAAATCCCTTCCAGATGTTCCACCCGCTCAAAGGGATCTAGCGGTTTTGGAGATTTCAAAACTGCTTGCAAAAAGAGCAATTCAGCCAGTTCCAGCAGACCAGCAAGGATCCGGAATCTACTCAAGGTTCTTTTTAGTTCCAAAGAAAACAGGGGACTGGAGACCAATTTTGGATCTCAGTATCTTGAACAGATCAGTCAAGAAAACAAGATTTCGGATGGTCACGCTGCAATCCATCCTTCCCCTTTTGGGCAAAGGAAACTGGATGTGCTCTATAGACCTTCAGGATGCATACTATCACATAAAAATGAACAGACGCTCCAGAAGATTCCTCCGCTTCAGGCTGGGAACCAGTCATTTTCAGTTCAGGGCCCTGCCCTTTGGTCTCACCACTGCCCCGGTGTTTACCAAATGCATGGCAGTGGTAGCTTCTCACCTGAGACGACAAGGATTCCAGGTGTTTCCATATTTGGACGACTGGCTCCTCACAGCTCCCACCAAGCATCTCCTTCTGATGGCCAGGGATTACACTTTTCGCATTTGTCAAAGTTAGGCATTTCAATAAATTGCGAAAAGTCTGTTTTGTCGCCTTGTCGTGCTATTACTTTCATAGGCGCAAATCTAGACACAGTAGACATGTCTGCGAGACTAACACATCAGAGAATAACAGACATTCACAAACTGGTCTCACTCCTTTTCCACAACAACAGAATCAAAGCCAGGTTAGTTCTGAAAGTGTTGGGAATTATGGCGGACCATACCTCTGCTTCCATTAGCCAGATTCCACATGCGGATCCTTCAATGGATGCTCTTTACTCAATGGTCATACCAGCAACTTCCAATGTCTCACACCATTATGATCACGCAAGCGTGCAAAAATCATCTCATGTGGTGGATGTCTTCCCTCAGCTCTTGTTGGGAAGACCCTTTGTTCCACCCCTCCGGTTGCTACTCTGACAACGGATGCCTCCCTGATCGGGTGGGGGCATTATCAGGGCAGGTCGGTCCAGCGCACATGGCAGCCAAGCGAATGCCACTTGCACATAAATGTTCTGGAGATGAGAGCTGTGCTTTTAGCGTTGCAAGCCCTTCAAGACTCTCTTCCCTTGGGAGCGATTGCAATCCAGACAGACAATATGTCTGTAGTGTGGTACATCAACAAACAAGGCGGAACCAGGTCATACCCCCTGTGTCGAGAAGCACTCAGATTGTGGCAATGGGCGATTTCTTCTCAGCGGTTTCTGATAGCAACGCACATCCCCGGGAAGTCCAATCAAATTGCGGACAAGTTGAGCAGAGCTATCCTCATGCCTCACGAGTGGTCTCTGAAAGACTCTGTTGTGAGAGAAATTTTCCCCAAGTGGGGTCAGCCTTGCTGCGATCTTTTTGCTACTCCCCAAAACAGCAAGTGCAGAGAATATTTCACCCTATTCCCTTTACCAGGCCAACCCAGCAGAGACGCTCTAGTCCAAGTTTGGCCCCGGGGACTTCTGTATGCATTTCCTCCCTTCCCACTAATCTCTCAAGTGATACAGAAAGCTATCGCTCAGAAGGCCTCATTGATCCTCATTGCTCCTTACTGGCCTCGACAGGTGTGGTTCCCCTTTCTACATCGATTTCTTTTGGAGAGACCGTGGAATCTGGACCTAGTTCCAGATCTTTTGATCCATCAGTCGGGTCAGTTTCATCGCTCCCTCCCCTCTCTGAACCTCACTGCTTGGTTCCTCCAGTTCCAACCTTAGCCAGGCTTCCTCAATTATCTCACTCCGTTCGAGATATTTTGATAGCTTCCCATAAATCTTCCACTCGGAAGATTTATTTGAGTAAGTGGAAACGCTTCACATATTGGGCTCAAAGAAAGGACATAGATACTTTCACTGCTTCCATCCAATTAGTCCTTGAATTTCTAGCTGAACTCTTCCATGCAGGTTCATCTCCCTCTACTCTTAAAGTTCAATTGGCAGCTATTTCTAACTTTCATGTGGGTATTTCTGAATCTGCCTTAATGTCCCACAAGCTTTGCAAAGCCTTTTTGAAAGGAGTTTTTCTTCTCAGACCTCCTATAAGAAATCCTCCTTCTCCTTGGGACCTAAATTTAGTACTTGCTTCTTTGATTCTTCCCCCTTTTGAACCTGCAGTCTCCTGTTCTTTAAAATTGCTATCATGGAAAACTCTTTTTCTGGTAGCTATTACTTCAGCTAGAAGAGTTTCAGAGCTTCAAGCACTCGGCTGTCGACCTCCTTATCTATTGTTTCATAAGGACAGAGTATCCTTACGAACTAACCCGTCCTTTTTGCCTAAGGTGGTCTCGACGTCAAATCTAAATCAAAGCATTGACCTCCCTGTCTTTTTTCCAGAGTATTCCAATAGGTCTGAACAAAAATTACACTGCCTGGATGTTCATCGTCAATTGAGGTACTACTTGGATAGAACAAAACAATTCAGAAAATCTGATCAGCTGTTTGTCTCCTATGCGGAAAGCAGAAAGGGACTTTCAGTTTCAAAGGTATCATTATCCAGATGGCTAACATCTTTGATTTCCCTTGTATATGAGATTAGACACCAAAAACTGCCTAATAAACCTAAAGCCCATTCCACCAGAGCTTTGGCTACTTCTTTAGCCTTCCAAGACAGACTGCCTATTGACACCATTTGTGCAGCGGCTACTTGGGCTACTCCTCACACTTTCATTTCTCATTATAAGTTGGACTTAGCTTCTAGGCATAGAGCTAACTTTGGTTCCACTGTTCTCAGGAGTCTGTTCCGTTAGGCCACCGGGACAAGGTGCTAGGGACGCGGTCCCATCCAGCAAGAATGAAGGCGAGATAGACAACTTAACATATAGAAGTTATGTTCTTACCATAACGTTCCATGTTAGTTGTCTTCTTCTCGCCTTCTTCTTGCGTCCCACCCTCCTTCCCCTGGCCTGGACAGACCTAGAGGAGTTGTGATTGTGACCTCTCTTTCTACCACCTCTTTCTTAGGCATATGCTGTTGTGCATATTTCCTGGTTCAGGATGTAGGTCACCCTTCTTTCTTCCTGTTGTTAGAGGTGGACTCTGTTTAGAGTTATTCTTTTACTTTTATAAGCTGGGGTTAGCTTACAAACGAGATCTGAGGTAACTCTCGCCTAGCATTGTGGGATATAAGGGGAGCCTCGAGCCGGTGGAACCAACTCTCGAGCTTTTAGAGTGGCCGAGTCGGAGCCGAGGTCGGCTCCGAACCCATCCAGCAAGAAGAAGGCGAGAAGAAGACAACTAACATGGAACGTTATGGTAAGAACATAACTTCTATTTATCTCACAATTCTATGTCTTAAACTTCTTCATTACATCATCCTTTGTAAAATATCCTAGCCTTAATACTTTGTGCAATAAATCATCAAACTGTTTTAATGCCCTATTATATATCTTAATATTACATTTCCTATAGGTATCAATGTCATTAAGATGTTCTAAACACATGGCATACTGGGTATAATGCATAAGTACCACTTTGTTTCCTTTATCTGCTGGCTTTATTATCAATTCATGATTATTAATTAAAGTTTGCAAAGCCTGCCATTCTAATTTAGTCAAATTATATTTGATTTTATGTCTGTTAACTTCAAAGGCATTATATATCTCTTCTATAGCAAAATCAATCATTGCTGCGAAGTTCTTTATGCCCTCATCATGAATTGATAATAAAGCCAGCAGATAAAGGAAACAAAGTGGTACTTAAGCATTATACCCAGTATGCTGATATGTGTTTAGAACATCTTAATGGCAATGATACCTATAGGAAATGTAATATTAAGATATATAATAGGGCATTAAAACAGTTTGATGATTTATTGCACAAAGGATTAAGGCTAGGATATTTTACAAAGGATGATGTAATGAAGAAGTTTAAGACAAAGAATTGTGAGAAGCTTAATTTTATTGCTTACCAAAAGTGCATAAAAAGGCCATTTCTCCTCCGGGACGTCCCATTGTATCGGCATGCAATTACTTTTTACATAATATGGGAATTTTCTTGCATAGTTTCCTGTATCCATATGTTGTTAAACAAGCATCATATATTAAAGATAGTTTTGAATTTCTGAATAAAATTTCTTCAATAGTGTGGACACAGGACATGTACTGGTTAACAGCAGATGTAAAAAGCTTATACACAGGTATCAGACATGAATGTGGGCTAAGAGCATCAAGAAAAATATTAGGTGATAATCCTCGGTCTTTTTATATTATAGAGCTAATGGAATTCTGTCTTAAGAATAATTATTTTTATTTTGATGGTCAATTGTTTCATCAGTTAAAGGGCACAGCCATGGGGGCAAGTTTTGCCCCTATGTATGCGAATGTGCTAATGAATTCCTTTGAACTAGAATTTTTGTATCAGTTAAAATTTTTTAAAGAACTTGTGGTTAGGTATTACCGATACATTGATGATTTTATTTTCATATGTAAGGGAGGTAAACATGAAATAGAAAATTTTAAAAGGAATTTACAAAAAAATCAATTTGGTTTAGAGTTTGATGGTTTTCAACTGGGTAATAAAGTAAATTTCCTAGATTTAACTTTGGAAGGTAGGGATAATGGCAAAATAGCCACTAAAATATATAGGAAATTTGAAAATAATTTACATTTTTTAGATGGACAAAGTCACCATCCTTCACATCCCATCAAATCTTTGCCATATGGGGAGTTTATTAGAATAATGAGGTTGTACAATAATAGTTATGAGTTAGAAACAGAGTTAAGGAAGACTTCAGAGTTATTTATTAGAAGAAGTTATAATAAAAAAGAAGTGGAATTATCTTTGGAAAGAGCAAAAAGTGAAAGATTACATGGAAAGGGAGATAAAAAAAAAAAGAAAGGTAGAAGAAAAAAAATAAATATTTGGGTCAGCAAATGTTTATGGTTTTGATGTACGATTTAATAACAGAACAAGTCAAAAAGGCAGTACAGGCATACTGGCCTTTCTTATTTAAATATAAAGATTTATCAGAAATAATTCCGCGAAACGTTACATTTTCCTATAAGAGAGGTAGAAACCTCAAAGATATGCTGGTACATGCTAGATATTCTAGACCTGATGTTAGTTTAAAATTAGAGATAGGGTCAACGGGCACATACCAGTGTGGCAAGTGTATTTCTTGCCAGTATACAAGTAGAACGTTTGAATATGTAAATGGTATAAATTTCAAACCTTGTGGCAAGTTTTGTTGTAATACAGAAGTAGTGGTGTATGCATTAAAATGTCCCTGCGGACTATTTTACATAGGAGAAAGTAAACGAGCATTCAAAGTTAGACTTCAGGAACACATAAGGGATATAAAGAATAAGAAAGTGGAAAGTCCCTTAGCCATGCACTTTAAAGACTATCATAATAGTCAACCAGATGGTTTGTTAGCAACAGTTTTAGAACATATTATAGTGGATAATAATAGTGAATTGATTAAGCAAAAACTGTTATATAGAGACTGTTTTTATATTAAAATATGGTACGATGACACCTAGTGGTATAAATGTGGAATGCAATTGGAGAGTTTTTTTATGAATTAATGATTTTTTGATTAATTGATTGTTTAATTGATTGTTTTAGATGATATAAATATTCATGAAATGTTTTTTGTAGTCATTCTCCTTGAAGGCGTGAGCCGAGGCGCTAGAGAGACTAATAAAACAGTGTTGGATCTTTCATCTGGTCGTTTTGCTTGGATTCTTTTTAATTTTTTATTTTTGGTTGTGCATATATAGTTGTTTCTTCTCGCCTTCTTTCTTGCGTCCCACCCTCCTGCCCCCTAGCCTGGACAGACTTGAAGATCTCTGAGTCCTTCTCTTTCATGATACATAGTTATCCAGAGTTATCGTTATCCAGAGTTATCCGTATCATGAGTATTACCAGCAGGAAGACCGTATCTTTGTATAAAGGCTTATTTTTTGTTAACAATAAAACTATACTATGTGTTAGCTGCCAACGAGATCTGGGCAGTTAGCGCATTGTATTGTGGGATATAGGGCTGCCTCGAGCCGGTAAAAATAGCTCTCAAGCTATAGTATAGGCCAAGTCGGAGCCGAGGATTGGCTCCGAACCCATCCAGCAAGAAAGAAGGCGAGAAGAAGACAACTAACATGGAACATTATGGTAGGTACATAACTTCTTAATATTCTCCAACTTATGACCCACTCTTGGGGCAGAGGTTTAGTCCCTTTCTAGAAAGACCTGATTCCCCTTCAGCAGCCTCCTTTAGATCTACTAGGAGTTTTTCTGAACTAGACCCAGTGCGGGTTGTGGACCAGCTTCTGGTAGCTAGGGGATTGCCCGTTCCAGCTAGACCTTATGTCCTTCCTGGCTTGGAATCTTTTACCTCCTCTTCCCCAGCTTATCCTCCTCCACCATCCACCCTGTTCCCGGTACCGATGTCCTCTTCGGTACATACTGTCTCTTCTCTGACATACTGTCTCTGACAGCAGTGTCTTCCCTGTAGGCACTGACCATCCTTGCTGCATCGGCTATGATGGAGACTATGCTTTCTCGGAGCGGTGCTTGGACCGTCCGTACATTGATACCTAATCTGGCACCTATTTTCTCGCTGGCACCGTCTAGGTGTACGGCTCCATCTTCCAGTTCTCTCGGAACCGCTCAACTGGAGGTGGGCTCAAGTGGAGCTGCTGTACAGGTGCTGGAAAGGGGCTTGCATTCCAAAGGCTCACAGCCAGCTCCTAGGACACCAGTATCAGAAACCTCCCCTAGCATGCTCCTCTCCCAACCCGCTATGTTGGGTCCCCAGACATGGGAGTCCCAAGAAACCCCTGTGAAGGGAACCCCTTCTCCAGAGTCGTCTTCAGAAGATCCCACTGAAGAGCCACCCCGGAAGAAACTGTGCAAGAGGCAGCACCTTGACTCCACAGAGGAATCTGTAACAGAAGACACTGATTGTGATGAGGGAGAAGGGTCCCCACGTTCTTCCCTAGACAGTCTAATTCGGAGATGTTCTCGAAATCCTCAAACAGCAGGGGGAATAGAAGTCCTCTAACCCTTCTGAGGATTCAGTGTTTCTGCAGGCCTTCCGTGCCCGGCCATCTACTTCCTGGATGACCCCACCAGCAGATGATCTTGTTAAATTAATTGTGCAGTGTGCCTGGAAAAGGCCCCTGACAGTGTAGAACCTGTCGCCTGGAGTCCAGGCAAAATTTTGTCTGCACCTGAAGACCAGCCCCATTGGTCCAAGCACGTGACAGTTGATTATATGGTCATGGTGGCGGCCACCAAGAGGGAACTAGCAGAAGATGTTCCACTGTCCATCCTCCAAACAGTGAGTCCCTGACCATGGACAGATTTGGGAAGCGGACCTATGCATCAGCAACCTTCGCCATTCGGTCGTTGAATTATCTGGCATACTTCTCTCTGCTCCAAAGAGACCTAATTTCTGAAATGTCTTCCTCTTTGGTGGGGGTACTGCATGATGAGGTGCATGACACTGTCACCTCACAGCTAGCTACCCTTGAATCCATCTCTAACTCCTCGATGCGTTTGATATCTCACACCACCGAGGGGGCAACTTGAGCTACTGCATTTGGTGTTGTCATGAGACGTAATGCTTGGATGCTGTTGTGTGACTTCGCAGACCCCTTTAAATCTTCCTTCGTCAATGCACCTGTTGACGAATCTGCACTTTTTGGACCTCAGGTACAAGACATACTTGCACTTAGTGAGAAAGATGGAAAGACTTTGTTTGCTGTGGACGTATGCTTTTCCAGCCCCCAAAGGTCCTACTCCAGGAACCAGAAGGGAGGAAAGATATGATTCAAGAAATCCCAAGGATCCTTTAGTGACACTCGTGATGAAAAATCCCCCTGGGGCAGAGGGGGACAACTCGTATGGAAGAAGCCCCTTTCGGGGTAGAGGGGGTCAGCGTAACCAGGGAGCCAGAGATTCTTTCTCTGGTATACCCTACCAACGCTCCTGAGCAATGGGCCTGATTGCTTTCCTCTGGAAGCAGTCAGGTTTTTTTTTTTCTCTGCCTCTACCAGCCTGGCATCTTATTACTACAGATGTTTGGGTGCAGAGAATAATATCCAGAGGCTACCAAATACCATTCGACTTACCTCCCAGACCCGTCAAACGAATCCCCAATGTACCCACCCAATCAGACGGAATTAACAGCTTTAGAAATAAAAAACCTGCTAAGAAAGAGTCATCCAACCAGTCCCACCAGAACAGACTGAATCCGGATTTTACTCTGTTCTTTAGTGCCAAAAAAGACGGGACTGGAGACCAATCCTGGATCTTAGCCTACTGAACAAATTTATCAAACCTCAATTCTGGATGGTCACAATACAGTCCATTCTTCCCTTTCTAGAGAGGGACAATTGGGTGTGCTCTATAGACCTACAGGATGTGCGCTACCACATAAAGATGGATCACCACTCCTGGAGGTTTATCTGCTTCTGCTCCCAGAGGTTTATCTGCTTCTGCTCCTGGAGGTTTCTCTGCTTCCGGCTGGGAGCCAATCACTACCAGTGCAGGGCACTGCCATTCTGTCTCTCGAAAGCCCCCTCGAGTGTTCACCAAATGTATGGCAGTTGTGGTAGCCCAACTTCGACTACAAAGATTCCAGGTGTTTCCCTATCTAGATGACTAGCGGCTCCTTACCGCTCCGACCAGGAATCTCCTAGTCCGCAGGCCTCTCTTACATTCAAGGTCTCTCTCTCCGCTTGGGGATTACAATCAACAGACAAATTTCAGATGTCCCCAACGAAGACACTGGAATTTATTGGAGCGGTCTTTGACACAACATCCTGTCAAGCTTCTGTCCCCCCCCCCCCCCCCCCTCAAAGGCTTTTGAAAATAAGCCACCAAATTCAAAACCTTCTTCCTCGCACGTTTGTACCTGCATGTCTTGTACTGCAACTCTTGGGCTCCATGGCAGTTGCCATTACTTTAGTACCACTGGCGAGACTGCACACGAGAATCCTGCAGTGGCTCCTTTCCGCACAGTGGGTGTTGTTAACCCACCCACTCAACCACATGATACGCCTTACAAACCGTTGCAAGGAAGAAATGTGGGTCTACTTTACTATGTCGAAAGCCGACAATATCGAAGCTGATATTGTCGGCACCACAACATCGAAAGTTCAAAACATTGTGCAGGTAAACGGAAATCTCCATAGGGGGAGATTTCTGTTTAACTCAATGTAGTTGGAATATTTAAGTAGGGGGGTGTGGAGGGTGCAGGGGGGCTTGCTCCCCTGCCTACGCTAGTTGTTTTTTAAATTTTTTTAAACGTTATTCGATGTTTTACTACATCAATCACTAGAGGTTGACCTTTAGTGATTCGATGTAAGATTTCGATAACGTGATAGAGATGCAAGAAATGCTATGGTGGATGGAGCCACAAAAGAATCTTTGGTGTCGACCGTTCTGTCTTCCCAACCCATGGCCACTGTGACCACGGATGCTTCACTGTTAGGGTGGGGGGCATTTTCAGGTTAAGACTGTCCATGGCACCTGGACCCCCATCGAGGCCAACTTGCAAATAAATGCCCTGGAACTGAGGGCACTTCTCTTAGCGTTGCAAGCGTTCCATGCATCCCTACCCTCGGGGACCATTGCAATTCAGTCAGACATGTCAGTCATCTGGTATATCAACAAGCAAGGTGGAACCAGATCTTACCCCCTGTGTCAGGAAGCTATGAGGATTTGGCACTAGGCGATGGCTTCCAATCACTTTCTTATAGCAATGCACATTCCCGGAAGTTTCAACGTTATTGCGGACAGTCTGAGCAGGGACATCCTGATGCCTTACGAGTGGTCCCTCAACCCTGTAATAGCATATCGGATTCCAACATTGGGGCAAGCCTTGCTACCTGTTCGCTTCCACCCTGAACTGCAAAAGCTGGAGCTTTTTTGCCTTGATCCTCCCACAGGTTCATAGGTTCATAGCCTAGTATGAACCTATCTGCCCCAGGGCATTTATAAGCCTAGCCAGAGTGTGTTTGGCTTTCGGCACCCATTTTAAATTAATTTTGCTATGCCCTTTTTCGAGGTTAGTATACTGTGCCTCTGTCTAACAGTGACACAGAAGTGATACCCGGGGTAAACCTACGATCTCCCATCCACTCATCAGGATTCCTCTTGAAGAGAGTCAATGAGGGACTCTGCCTAACCTGGACTGGGATTTTATTCCAGAGTGAAGGGAGCCTCTGGGTTATGAATCTGTCCCTCCAGCATGTCCTATTTATTTCAGTGCTGAGGTTCAAGTCTCTCGAGTGCGTAGCTCGATGGGATTTGTATTTTCTGAGGTGCAGCATGTCCATTAATTCCGGATTGCACATGGCTTTATATGTCAGGCACAGATCGCCTCTGAGCAGGCGGTATGCCACTGAGTAGAGCTGGAGTTTCTTTAACCGGGCAGCATATGGCATCTGTTTGAGCCCTTTGATCCTCTTGGTGAGGTACTTTTGGGGTCTTTCCAGTTGCTGCAGGTGTCTGGTAAGGTACATCCCAAAAGGGGCATTGTACTCAATTATGGGCCTGATGAGGGATGAGTAAAGAGGCACGATGACCTCCCCTGATCTAGATGTGAATCCCTTCATGATTAGGTGGGCTATATAAAATGTTTTTCTAACCACTTTGGCCACGTGGTTGTCAAATGAGAGATTGCTATCAACTTGGGTCCCCAGGTCCCTAATTACTTCTGTACTTAATGGATTACCACCTATGTGGTAATTTGTGGGCACTTTGTTTTTGCCAAAGGGGATGACTGTACACTTTTTGGCGTTTAGCTTGAGGCCATGGCTCTGGCACCAGTTGTCTGTTTCTGTGAGGCCCTTTTGCAGGATGCTTGTGTCGGCTGGAGAGTCTATTATGGCGCCTAGTTTGCAGTCATCTGCGAACTTGGTCAGCCACAGTCCTTCCGTGTTGGCCTGTACCTCTGAGAAATATATACCGAACAAGAGAGGTCCCAGGACTGAGCCTTGTGGGACGCCACTTGTAACTGGTTTGGTGTCTGACATGTCTCCAGCAATTTTAACCATGTGGGTTCTGTCCTTGAGCCAGTTTGCAACCCATCTAGTGACATAGGGGTTTATATTTAAGCTGGCGAGCTTATCTATAATGCCCGAGTGGGGTATTGTATCGAAGGCTTTTGTGAGGTCCAGGTAGGCTGTGTGGACCACCTTCCCCTCGTCAATGGCCTTGCTGACTGTTTCAAAGGAATCGACCAGGTTTAAGAGGCAGGATCTGACCTTACAAAGCCGAACTGAGTAGGATCCAGTGTCTGTAGGTCCCCAATATCTTTATTTATGAGGTCCATGATGATCCTTTCCATAGCTTTGCAGACCAAGCTAGTCAGGCTTATGGGGCGATAGTTTCCAGGGTCCGTTGAGGCACCACCTTTGTGGAGAGGGACCACTGTTGCTGTACGCCACTGTTTGGGTACATATCCTGTAGTAAGGCTAAGATTGAACAGAAGTTTATGTTTGGGTTTAGCTGTTCTTGGAGTTCATGTAGGACGCAGCCCGGGACACTGTCTGGTCCCATTGATGTTGTGTTTTTTGCTTTGGAGAGGGCGGCTCTTACCTGAGCATCTGAGATGTCAGGGGGGCAGCACTCTGCTGGGATAGATATTTGACCTTTTGGTGGTGGGGGGGGGGGAGTTTGCGCTGAACCTGTCAGCTAGGATGTTGCCAATGTCTGTGTGTTCGGTGTATTTTTTGTCATTTTGGACTAATTCTGAGCATATCTGGGAATTCCCACACAGGTTCCTAACATAACTAAAGAAAGGTTTGTGGTTATCCTTAGTGTCCTGTGCAATTTTTTTCTTGAAGCTGACCTTAGACGATTTTCTGAGTGCCTGTAGTTTTTTGCTAATACTGATCAGAGATGCCTTCCCTTTTTGGGATTTTGCTCTATCATGTAGTAGCTTCCTCCTTCTATTGTTTAGTTTGTTTATGGCTGGGGTCCACCAGACAGGACGTCTGCCTTTGAAGAATTGGGTCTTGGTTGTATTTGGGATTGCATGATCCATGCATTCCTGAAGGTGTTCATAGAATGTGTTTATAAAGGATTCTGTAGTCTGGGCCGTATTTTCCACAGACCCGGGGGTTTTGAAGGATTCCACCTCTGTTTTGAGGAGTGTGAAGTTTGCTTTAGAGAAGTTTTTCACTTTGGTTTTCTGGGCAGGGGGTGGGATCGGGATGTGAATATCCAGTGAGATTAGTTTTATGGTTTGATCTTACCAGTGAGGGATATACTTCTGGTCTGGAGCATAGAGTCCCCATGTTGGTGATCAGGTCCAGTATGTTTTCCCCTCTTGTGGTAGTGGTAACAAGTTGTTCCATAGCATTTGAGTTTATAAATTCTAGGAACCTTTGGGCGAGGGTGTTGGAGCTAACGCTCCCAGTCTGTTTGGGTAGTTGAAGTCGCCCAATATAATGGTGTTTGGAGAGACCTTAATATTTTCCAGTGTTCTCAGGAAGGCCGAGTGGGGTTCCTGGATTTGGAGGGGTGGTCTGTAGCAGGCTATAAACTGGAAGGCAGTTTTTCCCACTTTTAGTTGAACATGGATAGTCTCTGATGCTTCGTGCTGTGCCACCAACCTGGAGGTGTGGGTATCTTTGACGAATATTGTTACTCCCCCTCCTTTTGTGGTTCGGTCCAAGTTTTGGGGCCGAAAAGCATGGTATGAGGTATAACCCTGGGGGAACTACCGAGGGAGGCTCTAACGCACGATTGGTCCCCGGGTCTTCTGTATGCCTTTCCCCTGTTTCCCCTCATTCCAAAATTTCTCCAGAAAGCTCAGAGGTTGAAAAGCAAAGTGATCCTCATTGCTCCCTACTGGCCACGTCAAGTCTGGTTCCCGTTTCTATGGTCTCATCTGATTCGCAGCCCGTGGATCCTGGATCATTCCCAGGGCCTGTTTATCCCATCCTCAGGGAGTGATTCATCCGAACCTGCACAGTCTCAAGCTCACAGCTTGGTTCCTCCACTTCCAATGATTGCCAGGCTGCTTGACGTCTCATCTCCTGTTGGTACAATTCTTCTGGCGTCAGACAAACCTTCCACTAGAAAGGTTTATTCTAGTAAATGGACTAGGTTCTCTATTTGGGCTAAAGACAATGTCTTAGACCCTTTCTCTATGCCTGTTCAAAATATTCTACAATACCTAACTACTCTTCTATATGTAGGAGCCTCAGCTTCAACGATCACTGTACATTTAGCAACCATCGCCAATTTTCATAATGGTCTTGATAATTCAGTTGTCACACCGCCTATGCAAGACCTTTTTGAAGGGAGTATTACATGTTAAACCTTCGGTCAAGCCTCCCTTAGAACCCTGGGACTTGACTCTGGTGCTTCAGTCTCCCACAGGCTCTCCCTTCGAGCCCTTTGATTCATGTGATCTGAAATTTTTGTCATGGAAAACCATACTTCTAGTAGCACTCGCCTCAGCGAGAAGAGTATCTGAGCTGCAGGCCTCGAGTGTCAAGAGTCCTTACTTGATCTTCCACATGGATAGGGTGTCCCTTCGTACTGACCCTTCTTTCTTGCCCAAGGTAATTTCTGGCTTTTCCATTAACCAATGTATTGAACTGCCGTTTTTTTCCCCCCAAGGCATTCTAATAGGGGGGAGTACTTTTTGCACACCCTTGATGTGCGCTGGCAGCTTCATTCTTATTTGGACAGGACTAAATCTTTCAGGAAAACAGACCAATTGTTTGTGGCCTGTGCAGGACCCAGATTGGGTTAACCTGATGTCCTTCAAGGATGCATCTGCAGTCATAACATATGGGTTGTCCTGCCTCAGGCAGCCCTCGGTCGGCCGGATTCCAAAGTCTGGGTCTGGCCTCGGCTGATGTCGCACTTCACCCGACGTCATAGCTCCTGGGGTATAAAGGCATCAGCCTACGCCATTTTCCCCAGTCTTTCTTGCCGCGTGGTGCCCGAAGCAGAAGCTGTTTGCAAGTGCCGGTTGGTCAGATCCAGAGATTTCAGCTACCGAAGACTTCTAAAAAAGCTAAGTACCCCGTTGGGGACTCTTTCTTGCCTCAGCCGATGTCAGAAAAAGTAAATAATTGTTTAACTTGTGGGAAACAAATACCTCATAAGGATTTCCACTCTTACTGCCTTCCTTGCTTAGGCCCAGACCACGACGTATCAGCTTGTTTAGCCTGTGCCTCCTTCAACCGACGGACACTTAGACGTCGGTCAGAGTTTGCAGAAGAGTTTTTTGGTCCCGCTTTTGCATATAAAATGCCGTCGGAGACTCCGACTACTCATTTAGCTAAAAAACGCAAGGAAAAGGACAGACACTCGCGGCCCGCGGTTTCGGCTGAAACCACGGTGAGGCCTACCGCGAGTGTCTCGGTTTCGGCTGAAACAGAGTCCTCGGTTCTTCCTTCGGCCGCAAACATGCCTACGACGACAGAGGCCTCAGAGGCCCCGGCTGAGTCTGCTATAGAAATTCCTACTGAAGAAGCAGGCACACAAGAATTGTCCGACACCATTCCGTTGGACATTTCTACTCCTGCACTTGGGGCAGCTAGACCCCCCTGCTTCTATGTCTATTAAGGCCTTCTCCAGAGCTAAAGCAGCTAAACTTTCCAAGGCTTTACCTACAAAAGCTCCCCCTCACAGACCTTCCTCAAGTTCTCAGATTCTCAGCTTCGCTGAGGACCTTATTTCTTTGATCAGGGGATCACAACCTCACCCAGACAGGGCCTCACAGCCCCCTCCTGAAAAAAGGCCTAGGACTGAACCCCCTGAACCTCTCTCCTCTGACTATTCCTCAGATGGATCAGATTTATCAGACCATCATGAAGGACCATACTCACCTTATGAGGATTCGGATGCAGAAGACTCCATTCCTTCTGCCTCCCCCCCAGAAGAATTTTCATTTGGGGAAACTCTACATTCAATGAGGGAACATTTCCAATGGCAGGGTCAGGATTTTTCTGATTCTAGGAAAAGGCTAAGGACTTTTTTACACTTACCACAGCATAGGCCTCTAGCCATACCACCTGTACTTTCAGTTGTTGATGATGCATACAATGATGCTTGTTCAGCCCCTGATTCCCTTCCCCCGGCCCCTGCCAAACCTGACATATTACAGGGTCCCGGATTCTCATTTCCACTTGTACAAGGCCCACGCTGCAGACCCAGAAACCATTTCTCAGGGCCCCAAGGGTGTTGCAGCTGCCTCTGCCAAAAACCCCCTACCCTCTGAAAGAGAATCAAGAGCATTAGAGAGATGGGGTAAAAAAGTTTATACATCTGCTACTCTTTCTGCCAGGGCTTTAAACTGTCAATTTCACATGATACAGTACCAGGAATTTTTGTTAGATCAGCTGAATAAAAAGCTTTCCTCTCCTGAACCTTTAGACCGTAAGTCCCTTCAGGAGTTGGTACACAATTCTCAGCAGGTCAGTAGTCATTTTTTAAAATGTGGCTATGATGCACTGGAGGCTTCATTTAGATCAGCTATGACTGGAGCAGTGATTCGAAGGCATGCCTGGCTAAAAGAGCAATCCTTGCCAGACCATGTTAAGTCTAAACTCCTAGATGCCCCTATGGAGAAACAAAAGTTTATTTGGCTCCCCTGCACAGGAGGTACTAAAGAAAGTGGAAGAAAAAGCAAAATCTGTGCAAACAGTCAAGGATTTTCTGCAGGTCCAACCTCAGAGGTTCAGCAGAAATTGGCCTTCAAAGAATTGGTCCTTTCCAGACACCACCAGAGCACAGAGAGGCAGAAATAGACGCCCAAGAAGCAGAGGTCAATCAAGGGGTGCCTACAGGGGCCGTCAGTGGCAACCTGACAACCAGAAGAGTGCCTCCACAGCTGCGACTGCAACCACTTCCACAGGACAGACACAATGACTTGGCTCTGATTCCGCCTACCAGGGAACAATTGGAAGCACCCTTGGGCGGAAAGTTAGCTTTATTTTAAAAAAACTGGCATTGTATTACAGGAGACAAATGGACATTGTAAATAATAGACAAAGGCTACAGGTTTCACTTCCACACTTTACCAAAAAAGAGAGGAATGCCAAACCTTCCACCAAGCCAGAAGTCAGAGGCTCTAAAACAAGTCATCAGCTTATTAAGGATGAGAGCAATAGAAAAGGTACCATCTATGGAACAAGGCCAAGGATTCTACTCCAGACTATTCCTTGTACCAAGAAAAGAAACTCAATGAAGGCCTATCCTCGACTTGTCCGCACTGAACACATATCTCATTGTACCAAAATTCAAGATGCTGACCCTACAGCAACTTCTTCCCATGTTGGGCAAGGAGTCTTGGCTGGTGACTCTAGATCTCAAGGAGGCATACCTGCATGTCCCTATACGACCAGATTGCAGAAGACACCTCAGATTTCTTGCAGGATCAGAGCATTATCAATTCTCAGCATTGCCCTTTGGCTTATCTACTGCGCCCAGAGTATTCACGAAATGCCTGGCATCAGTAATTGCACATTGCAGGATTCAGGGAATTCAAATCTACCCATACCTGGACGACTGCCTAATACAAACGGACAACAAGACAAAAATAATAAAGGATTTGGCCTATGTCATACAACTGCTGCAAGCTTTGGGATACACGGTCAACATCCAGAAGTCAAGACTAGTGCCATCCCAAAGGATAACATTTTTGGGTGCAGAACTGGACACAATAACTCAGATGGCTTTTCTCACAGAAGAAAAACAAAAACAACTTCCAGTCTACTTCACGGCATTGACAAGACAAACTCAGCTTACTGCAAGGAAAGTCCTGCAGGCCCTGGGTTACATGGCATCCTGCATAATCTTGATACCACATGCCAGACTGCATATGAGGAAATTACAATGGTACCTAAGAAATGTATGGTCTCAACACAGACACAGTCTAGAAACCATGATACCAATCATTCCATGCCTGAAAAAGGAATTCCTGTGGTGGGCTCAGGCCTGCCAAACCAACAGAGGGTTGCCTTTCCACAAACCACAACAAAAGCAGAGGCATTCAAATCATTTCTTCAGCAAGGACACCTGCTGATAAGGACGGACAATACCACAGTCATGTGGTACATCAACAAACAGGGAGGCACGCATTCCTACCCTTTATGCCGGATGGCAATGGAGCTGTGGAACCTAGGCCTGAATCTCAACATTCAACTGCAGGCCAGATTCGTACCAGGAAAAGAGAATTCACTAGCAGACAAGTTAAGCAGAACTACCACGGATGCTCTCGAATGGATGCTGCATCCAGATATCTTCGAAACCATAACAAAGAAATGGGGAATGCCAGAAATAGACTTGTTCGCCTCCCCACTCAACCACCAACTGAAGAAATTCTGCTCAAGAGAATACCACCCACAAGCCTGGAGGGTGGACTCCCTTTCTTTCAGCTGGAAGGCCCTGACAGTTTATGCCTTCCCACCTCTCCCATTGATGTACAAAGTTCTACTGAAGATCAGGGAGGAACAGCCAAAGGTAATTCTGATAGCTCCAGACTGGCCAAGGCAACATTGGTATCCGCTACTGAGAAGCATGTCTCGGACGAACCCATGGCCTCTACCTCTATGGCCTTTACTTCTAACACAGAACAACTACAAGACCCTGCATCCAAACTTAAAAACGCTGCAGCTAACTGCCTGGAAAATTGCATAAAACAAAACCAACCTGCTTTATCTCAGAGGGTCAAGGACATTATCCTGGAGGCTCGCAGACCCTCCACAAGGAAAACATACTCAGCCAAATGGAAGAGATTTCTCATTTGGAGCGCATCAAAGGGAGCAGATGTCACGCTTGCAAACCTAGCACACATCCTAGAATACTTAGCAGAACTGTTCCACAATGGCCTGTCCTATTCTTCCATTAAGATTCATGCTTCAGCAATTTCAGCAGAGTACAACATGGATCCTCCTGTCTTCTCTCAACGTCTCCTCAGACAATTTCTAAGAGGGATCAAAAATGTAAAACCTCCAAGGAAACCACCTCTGCCTGCATGGGATCTCAATTTTGTGCTGGAAAAATTAACACTCCCCCCTTTTGAACCAGCTGCATCAGCAGACTTTACAGTTCCTATCTTGGAAAACTACCTTCCTCTAGCAATCACTTCAGCAAGAAGGGTATCCGAGTTACAGGCATTTAATGGCAGTGCAGCCTTTCCTTATCTTTCACCAGGATAGAGCGTCTCTGAGAACCAATCCTACTTTCATGCCAAAGATGGTATCCAGGGTATCCTTGAACCAAGCTATTCATTTACCTACGTTTTTCCCTAACCCACAGACCAGGGGGGGAAAGCTACTACACACCTTAGATGTACATAGACAACTGCGCTACTACCTGGACAGAACTAAGACCAGCAGAAAAACTGACCAGCTTCTGGTAGCATATGCAACAAGAGTGCAAGGAAAAGCAATTTCCAAACAGACAATTTCAAAATGGATAGGAAATTGCATTTGATTCTGTTACTCTTTACACGGAAAGACAACTCCTGAAAATATCAGGCCTCACTCCACAACGGCTACAGCCACCACTACAGCTTTTCTACGAGGAGTGGCTACCAAAGACATTTTAGAAGCTGCTTCTTGGAGCTCCGTGCATACATTTGCCAAGCATTACAATCTTCCTTTATACTCCAGATCCCGAGCAGGCTTTGCAGCTGCAGTTTTACAAGGGATCTTAACTACACCATCTTTATCTTAGTGCCTCCTCCCCCAGTTTGGCTATGGTATTCTACCCATATGTTATGACTGCAGAGCATCCTTGAAGGACATAGTACAGTTTTGTACCTACCATAAATGTAGATGTCCGATAGGTATGCATCTGCAGTCAGGATTACCCACCCTCCTTCCCCTCTGTGGTATTCCTAGGGTGCTTACCCCTCTTTCAGCTAGCTGGGGGAATCTGTTATGGTGTATTTTTTTGTATGTATATATATATATATATATATATATATATATATATATATATGTATATATATATATATTTTGTTTGCTACTGTTTGGAATTTTCAGCATTTATCCAAATTTAGCCTTCCTAGAGGGCACCTGGGGCAAGAAACACTGAGGAAAATGGCGTCGGCTGATGCCTTTATACCCCAGGAGCTATGACGTCGGGTGAAGTGCGACATCAGCCGAGGCCAGACCCAGACTTTGGAATCCGACCGACCGAGGGCTGCCTGAGGCAGGACAATCCATATGTTATGACTGTAGATGCATACTTATCAGACATCTACATTTATGGTAGGTACAAAACTGTACTTTGCATTTCCTGTGGGAAGCAAATACTGCATAAAGATTTTCACTTTCTGTATACCTTGCTTAGGGCCAGACCACGATGTCTCGGCCTGTCGTATTTGTGCTAGGTTCAACAAGCGCACTATTAAGCGCCGGGCGGAGTTCGCCCTTCATTATTTTGGCAAAAAATTTAATTACATCATGTCGTCGGATACACAGATGCCAATTTTAAGCAAAAGATGCAAAGACAAGAACCGACATCCGAGGTCTGCACCGAGTACTGAGACCACGCTTAGGCAGATTACCGGTTCTCCGGTTCTCAGCGAGTCACCTACGCAGCCCCTGACTACCGATGAAACTATTTTACCGGTGACTTCAGTACCTGAGGTCGCAGGCTCCTCGGCCTCCATTCCCCACTGCAGATACCGACACCACTCTTGGCGGGGAAACTGAAAATTTAGTGAGGCCTGCCATTTCTGAAGGGGTCTTCAGGCCTACCACCTTCTCTATTAAATCCTTCACTAAATCTAAAGCTGCCATGAAAAGTAAAAAACAGGGTCCTCAGACCCCCTCTCAAGGCCCCATGCCTAAAAAACAGATGCTCAAAATGGCTGAGGATTTGATGGCTCTCATCAGGGGTTCTCAACCCCCATCTGACAAAAGACCCAGACTGGAGGAAGACTACCCTTCCTCAGACTAGGCTTCTATTACCTCAGACTATTCTGAGGACCAGGATTATGCCTATTCCCCTTTTGAAGACTCTGATGCTGAGGAGTCTATTCCCTCGCCCCCCCCCCCCCCCCCCCGAGGACTACTCTTTTGGGGAAACCCTGCATACATTGAGGGAGCATTTCCACTGGGAAGGCCAAGATTACTCAGATTCCAAGAAAAGGCTCAGGGAATTTCTACTGCTCCCCCAGCATAGGCCCCTGGCTATCCCTCCTGTTTTAGATATTTTGGATGATGTGTACGCAGAAGCCAGTCTTAATCCAGATTCTTTACCTCCAGCCCCTGTTAAACCAGATAGGTATTACCAGATTCCTGATTCTCACCAGTTCCTTTATAAAAGCCATACTGCTGACCCAGAAACAATTTCACAGGGTCCCAAGGGAATAAAGGCCTCTACTGCTAAAAACCCTTTACCTTCAGAGAGAGATTCCAGAGCATTAGAAAGGTGGGGGAAAAAGATGTGTACATCTGCCACTTTAACCATGAAGGCATTAAACTGTCAATTTCATATGTTAAAGTACCAACAGTTTTTGTTATCTCAGCTGAAAAGCAAAATGACACAAACAGAACCAGATTTAAGAGTTGCAGGATTTGTTGCATGGAGCAGAGCAAGTGGGTAAACATACCTTGCAGTGTGGTTTTGATGCTTTAGAGGCCTCATGTAGAGCTGCTGTCTGTCATACGTAGGCATGCTTGGCTCAAAGAGCAAACCTTACCAGATCATGTCAAAGCAAAGTTATTAGATGCACCACTTCAAAAAGATGTATTGTTTGGTGTTAAAGCTGCGGAGGTACTAAAGAAAATGGAGGAAAAAGCGAAATCTATGCAAACAGTGAAAGATTTCTTGCAGGTGCAACCTCCACGCTTCAGCAGAAACTGGCCTTCAAAAAATTGGTCCTTTCCAGCCACGGACAGACCTCAAAGGGGCAGATAGACGCCCAAGGGGTAGAGGGCAACCTCAAGGATCTTACAGAGCTAGACTGTGGCAAGCACCAACCCCAAGAGGTGGAGAAGATAGATCACAGTCATTTAGAAAACGGACACAATGACTTCCCCCTACGCCTGCCAAACAAAGCTATAATGGCAGCACCTTTGGGTGGAAAAATGGCATTATTTTAAAAAAACTGGCACACTGTTACAAAAGACAAATAGATTCTGGACATTATAGACAGAGGCTACAGGTTCCACTTTCACACCCTTCCAAAAATGAGAGGCTTGCCAAACCTGCCACAAAATCAGTGGGCAGAGGCGCAAAGAAATTTCCGCTCTCATGGATATGAAAGCAATTCAAGAGGTACCTGCAAAAGAACAAGGTCAATGTTTTTATTCCAGACTATTTCTGGTACCAAGGAAGGACAAAGATTGGAGACCCATCTTAGACCTATCCATCCTAAACACATATCTACAGGTGCCAAAATTCAAGATGCTCACATTACAGCAGCTTCTTCCCATGCTGGGCAAGGAGTCTTGGCTGGTAACGTTGGACCTCAAGGAGGCATACCTGCATGCCCCTATCAGACAAGATTGCAGAAGATACCTCAGATTTCTTGCAGTTTCAACCCATTACCAATTCTCTGCATTGCCCTTTGGCTTATCTACTGCACCCAGAGTGTTTATGAAATGCCTGGCATCAGTAATTGCCTTCTGCAGACAACAAGGAATACAAATCTACCCATATCTGGATGACTGCCTGATCCAAGCGGACAGCAAGGAGATTCTATTGCAGCATCCGGCGTTTGTAATAAAACTGTTAAACTACCTAGATACACAGTAAACAAAAAGAAATCAAAACTAATACCTTCTCAACAGATAATTTTCCTGGGTGCCAGCTTAAATACAACCACCCAGATGGCCTACCTCACGCCAGACAAACAAGGGCAACTGTCTCAATACTTCCAACAAAATGGCAACTTTCACCAGACTAACTGCAAGGAAAGTTCTGCAGGCTCTGGGATACATGGCATCTTGCATCCTACTAATACCATGTGCAAAGCTGCATATGAGGAAACTACAATGGTACCTAAAAAACTTATGGTCTCAACACAGCCACAGCTTGGAAACAATTATACCACTCATTCCATGCCTTCAAAAGGATTTTTTGTGGTGGGCTCAAGCATGCCAAAGAAACACAGGTCTCCCTTTCTGTTTACCTCAAGCAACTCAAATCATCACAACGGACGCCTCAGACTACGCCTGGGGAGCACACATGGCAGATCAGTGCATTCAGGGAAAAATGGTCCAAAAAGAGAAGCACCTACACATCAACCAAAAGGAGATGCTAGCCGTGCAAAATGCTCTTATGACCTTCAAAGACCTACTCCATCCAGACCAGCTATTGATAAGGACAGACAGCACCACAGTCATGTGGTACATAAACAAACAGGGGGGAACTCATTCATACCCCCTGTGCAGGCAAGCCATGACCCTGTGGAACACAGCACTGGAATTACAAATTCAACTACAGGCACAATTCCTGCCAGGGAAGGAAAACACACTGGCAGACAACTTAAGCAGAAATATGACAGACCCACACGAATGGAAGTTGCATCCTCAAGTCTTCTCAAAGATAACTCGGGCATGGGGACAGCCAGACATAGATCTATTTGCTACCCACAGAAATTACCAGTTGGAAAAATTCTGTTCAAGGACCTATCATCCACAGGCCTGGAAAGTGGACGCTCTCTCTTTCAATTGGACAACATTGACGGTCTATGCCTTCCCTCCTCTTCGTCTACTGACCAAAGTTCTATTAAAAGCCAGAGCAGAGAGGCCACAAATGATTCTCATTTCTCCCGACTGGCCACGACAGCACTGGTATCCTCTCCTAAAGAGCCTGACACACTCACCACCATGAATCCTACCTCTAGTTCCTCTTCTGTTGTCCCAGCACAACTACAAAACCCTTCACAGCCAGCTCAAAACCCTAAATCTAGCTGCATGGAGAATACCTTAATTTCCCAACAGACTCTCCTCTCCAAGGAGGTGAAGGATGTCATCTTGGAGGCCAGAAGACCCTCTACTAGAAAAGCCTACTCCGCCAAATGGAAACGATTTTGTTCCTGGTATCAAGAAAAGGGCCAGAATCCTTGGGTAATAAATATACCTCAAATTTTACAGTACCTAGCTGAGATGTTAAAACAGTGGCCTTTCCTTCTCCTCCATCAAGATCCACGCTTCAGCCATTTCTGCACAATACAATACAGATCCTCCTTTATTCTCACATCCTCTATTAAGGCAATTCCTCAGAGGGGCAAAAAATATAAAACCCTCACGGAAACCACCAGTCCCAGCTTGGGACCTCAACTTCGTATTGGAAAAGCTGACCCTGCCTCCCTTTGAGCCGGCTTCTTCAACAGAGCTACAATACTTGTCGTGGAAAACAGCCTTCTTTCTGGCTATTACCTGAGCATGCAGGGTTTCGGAGCTACAGGGCCCTCATGGCTGTGCAACCATTCATCATTTTCCATCAGGACAGAGTTTCCTTACGAACCAACCCTACCTTCATGCCAAAGGTAGTATCCGGTGTAGCTTTGAATCAGACTATTCATTTGCCTACCTTTTATCCAAATCCGCAGAACAAAGGGGAGAGGCTACTACATTCCTTGGACATTCACAGACAACTTCGTTATTACTTGGACAGAACAAAGTCCTTCAGGAAATCTGAGCAGCTCTTTGTGTCCTATGCTACAGGTGTTCAAGGAAAGGCGATTTCCAAACAGACAATTTCAAAATGGATAGCCCACTGCATACGCTTTTGTTTTTCATTTCATGGAAAGTCTGTGCCTGTATACATCGGATCCCACTCCACCAGGGCTACAGCTACCTCTGCAGATTTCCTCGGGGGGGGGGGGTCCCTACCAAGGACATTTTGGAAGCAGCTACTTGGAGTTCAGTGCACACTTTCTCCAAGCACTACCACCTTCCATTATACTCAAAATCTAGAGCGGGCTTTGCCACAGCAGTCCTGCAGGTCATCCTAGGGCCCTCCTAGTTCCACTTAGTGCCTACCACCCTTACTTAGCTTTGGGATTCTACCCATCTGTAATGACTGCAGCTGTATGCACGATGAACATAGTACAGTTTTGTACCTACCATAAATGTAGATGTTCGAGTGCTCATACAGCTGTAGTCCAGGTTACCCTCCCTCCATCCCCTCTTAGGGCAGGCCTTATGACAAACACCTTTATCATATAACCTACTTGGGGTATTCTTTTATGGTGTATTTGCTTGCAACTACTGTTTTTTGATTTATCTACATTGCATGTTTGCATAATATTATGTTTTGCCTTCCTTCTGGGGGCACCTGACATCTGGGGCAAGAAAAACTGAAGAAAATGGCGTCTGCTGCCTCTTTTATACCCCTGACGCAGTGACGTCAGGGAAGAAGCGACGACAACCGACGTTGGACCTAGACTTTGGAATTCGGCCGACCGAGGACCCACCTGACGGCAGGATAACCCATCTGTAATGACTGCAGCTGTATGAGCACTCTAACATCTACATTTATGGTAGGTACAAAACTGTACTTTCCAGATTCATATGAATTTCTTTATAAAAACCCTGCTGCTTACCCAGGAACTATTTCTCAGGGTCCCAAAGGGGTCAAGGCTTCCACTGCAAAAAACCCCTATCCCCTCTGATAGGGATTCAGGGGCACTGGACCGACGGGGAAAAAAGGTTTACACTTCTGCTACCTTGGCTGTGAGGGCTTTAAATTGTCAATTTCGTATTCTTAAATATCAGCAGTACTTATTGTCACTGCTTAAACAGAAAATGTTAACAAATTTTTTTTTTTTTTTTTTTTTTTTCCAAAACAGGTTTATTGTTTTAACATATAAGAGAAATATAACAATTTTATACAAGTAATTAAAAATAGGTATTATTATAATATTCAACAAAACAACTAAAGTATTTACAAAGACATCCACTACAATCAGATCAATTAATTAAACTAAAATACCATGCTATTGAAATTAAAAATTTTTTAACCAATTTTGTAAATTTTCCCATACAATAAAATAAGATGTTTTTCTATTTGTTCTAGTCCTAATTGTGTTTATTTCCATATGGCACACTATATTCATAACATTTTTAAATTCATTGAACGAAGGAGGTGTATCTGAAATCCAATTTCTAGTTATTTTCCTAGCCACTGCTAGAAAAATGTTAACAAATTCTGAATGTGCAGAAAACAAGGAAATGCAGGATTTATTGCATGCAACTGAACAAGTGGGAAAGCATACTTTGCAATGTGGTTTTGATTCTCTGGAGGCATCTTGCAGGACCGCTGTTACGGGTTCTGTCATTAGGTGGCATGCTTGGTTAAAGGAACAGAATCTGCCTGATCATGTTAAAGCAAAATTATTAGATGCTCCATTACAGCATGATACTTTGGTGTTAAAGCAGAAGAGGTGTTGAAGAAAATGGAGGACAAAGCGAAATCTATGCAGACAGTTAAGGATTTCTTAAAGGTGCAGCCACCCAGATTTAGCAGGAACTGGCCTACAAAGAATTGGTCTTTTCCAGTGTCAGGCCGCAAAGAGGCAGATCCCAGTCCCAAGGCTCATACAGGCTTAAACAATGGGGTGCTTCTACCTCCAAAAGCGGATAAGACAAATCACAGCCATACAGGAAACTGTCCCAATGAATTTCCTCTGCCAGAACCAAGTACTTATCTTTTGGCAGCCCCCTTACGGGGAAAACTAGCACTTTTTTCACAAAATTGGCACATGATCACCCATGACAAATGGGTCTTGAACATAGTGTCTCAGGGGTACAGGTTCCACTTTTACACCCTGCCAAGGGCAAAAGGTATGCCAGGCAACAACAGGACCAGTAAAATCCAATAAATTTATTCCGTGCACTCTAGCGCCTCGGCCACAGTAAGCCTTCAAGGAGCAACACAAAACACACCTCATACATTTTTTATAATCCCATCAATCAACAATTCAATAAAACAATTTATCAATCAACCAATAAAATACTAATATTCGCTTTACATAACGCTTCTCCAGCAGCAATCTGTATTGAGACCTTTAGGTAACAAAGTACCATATTTCAGAATAAAAACAGTTTCTTTTTTTAAAAGCAATTTCACAGCAACATTTATATTAGATTTGTCAACAGCCACTTGTTGCAAAATAGTAGCTTGTAAGGTATAATACTGTCCATCATGATGTTCACAAAAATGTTTAGCTAAGGGGCTCTCTACTCTATAATTTCTAATATCTCTCATATGTTCTAATAACCTCACTTTGAACATCATTTTAGTTTGGCCAATATAGTACTTGTTGCATCCACATTTTATTGCATAAATTACCCTGTTTGTCCTACAATTAAATGTTCCATCAGGGACAAAACTTTTATCATTTATATTAGTAAATGCTCTATAAATATATTGGCAACAGTTACAACTTCTGCATGGAAATGTGCCTAATTCAGAAATTGACAGCGATAATTTAACTTCTGGTCTACTGAATTTTGTATGCACCATCATCTCTCTAATACTCCTACCTCTTTTGTACGAGAACACCAATTTTTTTGACAATAATTGATTCAACTCACTATAGTTTTGTAAAAATTGCCAAAAATATAAAATACTTTTTTTAAATTTTATAACTACACACATTGTACGTTGACACTAAGAAAACCTTACTATCAGAGTCTACAATTCTATTCTTCCCAAAATAACCATTACTAATACTTTTGTAGTTTATTCGTTCATTATTTTGCTCATTATATCTAATTCCCATTATCCGTTTCACATCAGCATCAAGCAGTTTAATATAATTCCTTCTAACAAACATATCTATTGTACTATGTATTTCCTTCAGAATTATTTCATTATCATTGCACAAACGGGAAATTCTAAGAAACTCTGCATATGGTAAAGCTTGAATTGTTTGTCTAGGATGACAGCTAGTTGCTTTAACAAAATCATGTGGTGTACCAAATTTTCTATGTACACTAGTGACCACTGGTTTGCCATTGACCCCTTGTAGTTTGATATCTAAAAAATTAACCGTATTGCCATATTGTACTCCATCAAAGGAGATATTGAACCTATTTTGCTGAATACTAGTTACAAAACTGTGCATTTCATCAAAACCATCTTCACACAAAAAAATCAAATCGTCAATATATCTGTAGTACAGTTTAACATATTATCTGAAGTAGGCAGACTTCATTTGTCTGCAACCTGTGCGTATCGGATCCGACTTCGGATCCGAGCCGGCATTTCAAAAGCTTAGGATCCAAGCTCCTAGCTCCTCCCTCTACCCATAATCCCCTGCCAAGCCCTAACTGACCTCCGATTTTGTTTGCCGCGTTTCAAGTAGCAACGGATTCCTCGAGCTCCTGGCAGCAAATTGTGTTCAGATAAGTTTTGACAGGAAAACTTTAAAGTTTTACTCTCTTTTTAGTTGTGTGTGTGTTTTAGGCTTTCCTCTCTTTACCTTAAAACTTTTCTTTGGGTTTTGCGTGAGTTTCAGTTTTTTGTGTGTTAGGCCTTTAGGGTGTACCATGGCAGAAGCTCCTAAGGCAGTTTTCTCGAAATGTACCGAGTGTGGCCACAAGCTGTCCCCAGCTGATGGCCACACTCTGTGCATTAAATGCTTGTGGGTTGAACACCTGTCATCTGGTTGTACCATATGCGCAGGGTTCAACCCCCGAGCTTTAAGGGAGCGGAGGTCGAAGTTGGTACTGGCGGGACTTCTCCCCCCACATGCGGCTTCGGCCTCTGCCCCTGTTAGCCAGCAACCTACCACGGGTGCTACTGTCTCCCTTTCCCCGTCAGGGACTCAACCTCCCACCAAGAAGCCGGAGGATAGGGAGACCATTAGACAGAAGGAGAGACATAAGGAGAGGCACCACAAACGGCGGGCCGAGACCTCAAGCTCGGCCCCTCCGTCTAAGCGGGCCTCTCCTGTGTCTTCTAGATCTCCTCCTCCTCGGCTCCATTCCCCTCGGTTCTCTTCCGGACCCGAGGAGGAGGAGACTAGCCCTTCGGTGAGGTCCCCGAGGCGGCTCTCTAGGTCCGCTTCGGTGGCCTCCTCTAGATCCACTTTCTCAATGTCAGAAGCAGACATGGACCGGATGATGAGGCGTTTCATCCAGGCCCAGGTGCAAATGGGAGTGCTCTTAGCCCCCCCCCAACCGGGAGGGGCCTCGACACCATTTTTCGCCCCCTTGGCTCCTTCTCCGACCCGTCTCCTGGGTTCGGAGCTGTCTGAGCCGGGCAGAGTTGGATCCGGGGGTGGTTCGGATCAGATTGGTCGGCGCACCTAGGATCCGATCCATCCCTTGAGTGCTTCAGGTACTTCGCACCCGACCTCTCGGAGCCGAGGGCCTAGCCTCGGATCCGAGGGAGCTGGTGTGTCTTCGACTCCGTCTAGGTTGGAGCGCATCGGTCTCTCGGATCCGACTGTCTCGGCTCCGGCTCCGATCCATGCGTCTGATCCGAGTGGGGTTCAGCTCTCTGGGCTTAGAGAGGCCGGCTCTCCCTCAGCTTTCGACGTAGTGGAAAGGGCACTGTTGAGGACTACCGGACCCCCGGTCCCTGCCGCGGCTCCACCCCGCACTCCCTTGCAGCTGGGCCAGGCTCCCATCAGCCGGTCCCAGGGACAGCCCGCCTCGATGTCCCAAGTAGTTCCTTTGGAACATCTGGCTGCTGAAGAGGACTCCTCGGACACTCCCCCCGAGGAAGTGCCCCGGAAGCGTAAGTGTAAAAGGAGACACGTGGACTCCCCTAAGTCCATTACCAAAGACACAGACTTGGATGAAGGGGAGGGCTCCCCAAGATCACCCCCGGAGGACGTCTCCTTTGGAGACATTATGGAGATGCTTGGAATCAGGGGGGGTGGTCTGCCCCCAAGGCTTCCTCAGACGAGTCTGTGTTCTTGGAGGCATTCGAGGCGGGCCCATCTACCTCTTGGGTGTCCCCTCCTGCCGATCATCTGGTTGACCTTATTTCCACCAGAGCATGGAAGGAACCGGACACCGTTGAGCCTGTCCCCAAGCATCCGGATCGAATCCTGAGCCCACCAGCGGACCGCACTCATTGGAGCAAGGGCCCCCCGGTAGATACTATGATGATGGCCGCAGCCACAAAGAGGGAATTAGCCCAGGAAAGTCCCTCTATGCATCCTCCGAGCAGAGAGTCCCGCTCGATGGATCGCATTGGGAAGCGAGCTTTTAGTTCAGCAACCTTCTCTTTGAGAGCGCTGAACTACATGGCACATGTCATCAGGATGCAACGGGACCTGATTAAAGAGTACGCGGCATCTCCCCCAGAGTCCATGTCGGCGGAGGACAAGCACGTGTACTTCACCCGTATGGCCACTCTCAGATCAGTTTCTAATACTTCTATGCGGCTACTTTCTCACGCAACTGAGGGAGCCGCTAGAGCTAGTGGAGCGGGCCTCGTCATGAGGCGTCAGGCCTGGCTCCGCCACTGTGACTTTGCAGAGCCCTTCAAAGCAACCTTCGCGAATGCCCCCTTTGATGGTTCTGCCCTGTTTGGCGAAACTGCTCGCGAAACGTTAGTCCAGAGCGAGAAGGACGGGAAGACGCTGTCTGCCGTCGGAGTCTGCTTCTCAGCTCCCCAGAGGTCCTTCTCGAAGAACCAAAAGGGACAGAAGAAGATGTGGTTCCGGAAGTCGCAGCAATCCCAACCTGCTCCGGACAACCAGTCCTTCTATGGCAGAGGAGGACAGGGAGGTCGCCGTCCTAGAGGCAGAGGGGCTCCTAGGAACTTTGGGTCCAGAGAACCCTTCTTTGACAGACCCAAGCAACAGCCCTGAAGGGTTGCTTGGCTGTCCATCTCTGGAGGCAGTCGGGGGGGGCTTTTTTCGAGGCACCTGACATCTTGGGAGTCAATCACGTCAGACCGTTGGGTGCTTCGTGTGATATCCAGAAGTTATGCCATTCCCCTGAGCAAAATCCCCAGATCCCAAGGCCTCCCCGATGTACCACCCGACCAAAGGGAGGCAGCAGCTGTCGAAATCGAGCAGCTGTTAGAAAAAAGAGACATCCAGCGCGTCCCCCGAGATCAGACCGGATCAGGGTTTTACTCCAGGTTCTTCTTGGTGCCAAAGAAAACGGGGGACTTAAGACCGATCTTAGACCTTTCCCTGCTGAACCTGTCTGTAACCAAGCAAAAGTTCCGGATGGTCACTCTACAGTCTATACTCCCCCTTTTGCGGGAGAACGATTGGATGTGCTCTATCGACCTAAAGGACGCGTACTACCACATTCGGATGGACAGACGGTCCAGGAGGTTCCTTCGCTTTCGGCTAGGAGCCAGCCACTACCAGTTCAGGGTCCTTCCCTTTGGTCTCACCTCTGCCCCCAGGGTGTTCACCAAGGTACTAGCAGTGGTAGCGGCCCACCTGAGACTCCAGGGAATACAGGTCTTTCCGTACCTGGACGACTGGCTCCTCACGGCATCATCAAGGCATCTACTGTGCTCAGCCAGGGACTATTTCCTCCTTATAGCCCCGAGGCTGGGCATCACCATAAACTTGGAAAAATCTTTACTGCATCCCACGCAACTTATAGATTTCATAGGAGGAAGGTTGGACACGAGATCAATGCGGGCCTTCCTCACTCCAGATCGACTGTTCAGCCTGAGGTGTCATATCACAGCAGTCCTGCAACCGTTTCCGACGGCGGCTTCGGTCCTGAGGGCCCTGGGTTCAATGGCAGCGGCTATTCCACTTCTCCATGCTCGCTTACACATGCGGGTTCTTCAATGGACCCTACAGGTCCAGTGGTCTCCGCTGTACTATTCTCTCAACAGCCCGATGGCTATCAGCAAGACATGCAGGGACTCCCTGTTTTGGTGGCTCCAGTCTCCGGAGCTCCTAGCAGGGAGACCCTTTTGTGCAACATTCCCCCTAGCCACGGTGACCACGGACGCTTCTCGCCTCGGGTGGGGGGGGGGGGAGCATTCTGCAGGCAAGATTGTCCAAGGCACGTGGAACAGTTCAGAGACCTCGTTGCATATAAATGTCCTGGAGATGAGGGCAGTGCTCTTAGCGTTGCAAGCACTTCACAGCCTTCTCCCTGCAGGGACTATTGCGATCCAGACGGACAACATGTCTGTAGTCTGGTACATCAACAAGCAGGGGGGACCCAGGTCCTACCCCTTTTGTCGAGAGGCCATGAGAGTCTGGGAATGGGCAATCTCCACCAAACGCTTTCTTGTAGCAATGCACATTCCGGGACAGTCCAACATCCTTGCGGACAAGCTCAGTCGCACCATTCTTTCCCCTCACGAATGGTCTCTCAATCCTCTGGTAGCGAAGAAGATTTTTGCCATCTGGGGGCATCCCTGTTGCGATCTTTTTGCTTCTCACTCAAACGCCAAATGCGACAGTTTCTTCGCTCTGCTTCCCCCACCTGGGGAATCCCCGAGAGACGCACTGGTGCATGCTTGGCCTCCCGGTCTCCTTTATGCTTATCCTCCACTACCTCTAATGCAGAGGCTCTTGCAGAAAGCCAACAGTTTGGGGAGCAGAATGATTCTCATTGCCCCGTTCTGGCCTCGTCAGCCTTGGTTCCCTTATGTATGGTCTCACAAAGTGAATCCGCCCTGGATTCTAGATCCGATCCCGGATCTCATTTCCCATCCTCAAGGGCTCCCGATTCCGAATCTACACACCTTGAGATTGGCAGCCTGGCTGCTCCAGTTCCATCCTTGATTAGGACTCCCGGTATCTCGTCACCAGTCAAGGCCATTTTAGTGGCGGCTCATAAACCTTCCACTAGGAAAGTTTACCGGAGCAAATGGAAAAGGTTTTCTATTTGGGCGACTCAGAACAATATTGATCCTTTTCTGCACCAATGTCTGCGGTACTGGACTTCTTAACAGACCTCTTTCATCAGGGGGCCAGTTCTTCCACGGTAAAGGTACAAATGGCAGCGATTTCCCATTATCATGTGGGTCATGAGTCAGCTTCCCTCATGACTGCAAAACTTTGCAAGACCTTTCTTAAAGGAGTTTTTCTGTTGAGGCCCCCGGTCAAAGAAGCTGTGCCACCTTGGGACCTATCTTTAGTCCTACAGGCCCTTACTGCTCCTCCCTTTGAACCTGCAGCTTCTGTAGATCTAAAGTACCTTTCCTGGAAGACTGCCTTCTTGGTAGCCATCACCTCAGCCAGAAGAGTGTCGGAACTCCAGGCTCTATGCGTCAAACCGCCTTACTTCTCCTTTTTTCCCGATAGGGTGTTCCTCAGGACCAATCCTTCTTTTCTTCCAAAAGTTTCTTCGGAATCTAATATTAACCAATCAATCAACTTACCTGTTTTTTTTCCCCAACTATAAAAACAAAGGAGAATATAAGCTGCATTCTTTAGATGTTCACAGACAATTGCGCTTCTACATTCACTGAACGGCTGGTCATAGACAATCAGATCAACTGTTCGTCTCCTTTGCTAAATTTGCTACGGGTAAAGCAGTCTCCAAAGTCACACTATTGAGATGGATTGCTAATTGTATTTTGCAGGCTTATGACACTTCAGGTAGGCCTGCTCCTCAGAGGATTACAGCTCACTCTACTAGGGCAGTTTCCACTTCAGCTGCTTTTAAGTCCCGAGTGCCATTGGATGATATCTGTGCGGCAGCCACTTGGGCCTCGTCTCATACCTTCATTTCTCATTATAAGGTGGATGTTGTTTCCAGGGGGAGAGCATCCTTTGGCTCTGCGGTGCTCCGGAACATCCTTCCATGACGGCCGCCCAAGATTTAGGTAGCTGGGGACTCTGTCCCACAGGTTGCAGACAAATGAAGTCTGCCTACTTCAGATTTAGAAGTTATGTACTCACCATAACGTTCCATCTGAGTAGGTGACTTCATTTGGATGCAACCACCCCCTCCCCCCTCCATCCCCCTGACCTATATAGAGTAAGAGTTTATTCCTGTGTTCAGGTATTTTTTATACTAGTATTCACTAGGCAAACTCAGTCCGAGGTCAGTTAGGGCTTGGCAGGGGATTATGGGTAGAGGGAGGAGCTAGGAGCTCGGATCCTAAGCTTTTGAAATGCCGGCTCTGATCCGAAGTCGGATCCGATACTCACAGGTTGCCTCCAAATGAAGTCACCTACTCAGATGGAACGTTATGGCGAGTACATAACTTCTAATTTTTTACAAATGAATCATTATAAATGCATTCTTTTTCAACTAGCCCCATAAAGATATTAGCATACATAGGTGCAAACGGGGCTCCCATAGCTGTACCTTGTAACTGATGAAAAATCATATCAAAATAAAAATAATTATTCTCCAAGCAAAATTGAACCAAGTCAAGTATATAATGTGTGAATGGTTGGTCACCCATGCTAGCAAACAATGCCTCTAACCCATATTTATGTTGAATGCTCGTATATTTATTTATTTATTTATTTATTTTATTGCAGTTGGTTTACCAGGATAGTCCATTTGGCCATTGAAGAACCCGTTTTCAATGGAGTCCTAGGGAGAAAAGCTCCAAAAAGAAAATAAATGTACATTACAGTAAATATGTAGGTACATACAATAAAAGAACTTAAACAAAACATAAATGTACTTAACATTTGACAGTCGCAATCTTGGTACAGGCTAACGAAGGAATAAAAGCAAAACATAAATGCATTTTAATGAACAAACATAGTAGATGAGATAGAGTAGAATGTTAGTACAGGGAAAGGTAGAGTTTGGTTATGTGGGGTGGGTACAAGAGCATTCCCATTGAGATGCTAGGTGTGAGAAAAGTGACTTCTTGAAGGTAGAGTGGTTGGAGGTAGTGCGGATGTTTGGTGGTAGAGAGTTCCAGAGGCGAGCAAGGCTGAAGGAAAGGAGTTTTTTGCCTGGGGGATGATTTGGTTTGTGGACCTCTAGTAGATTTTGATTATTAGACCTTAGAACTCTATTTGGATGGTGCATTTTAAAGGCAGAGGAGAGGGAGGGACAGTTGGAGGGGTTTAGAATAAGCTTGTGGGCTAGAGTTAGTTGAGTATAAGCAAGATAGTTGGGAAGTTCTAACCATTTTAGTTTATGGAGGGAGAGACGGTGGTGAGTGGAAGACTTATGGGTGGTAGCGAATCTAGCAATTTTGTTATAACAAGAGGTGAGCTGTTTTTTTAAGGAGCACTGAATATTAGTAAGTAGCGGGGCACCATAGAGGATGGAGGGAATGAGGAAGGAAGTAGCAAGAGTGATTTTAGTGGTAGGTGTGAGGTAGGCATTTTGTCTATATAGCATGCCAAGTTTTTGATGTGTTTTTTTGATGTTCTTTTGTAGGTGGGAATTAAATTTTAGTTGGTTGTCAATGTGGACCCCAAGAAGTTTGGTCTCTGACACTATTTCAAGAGGAGAGCTATTTTGACTGGTAACTAAGAGTGAGTTTATGTTGGGGGGAGGGAGTTTGGAGGGAGTAAATAACATTAATTTTGTTTTGCTGGCATTGAGAGCTAGATGATTGCAAAGCATCCATTGCTCTGTGGAAGAGAAGGCGTCTTGAGTAAGTTTTTGTAGGGTGGAGATAGAAGAGGCAGAGCAGATGATAGTAGAATCATCTGCATATTGGATAATGCTAGAGAAAGGGATAGATTTGTGGAAGTCATTAATAAAGATGTTGAAGAGAAGAGGGCCCAATATGGAGCCTTGTGGGACTCCGGTAGGGGTGCTTAGGAAGGAGGAAGTCGCTTTTTTCCATTTTACAGCTTGAGTTCTGTTGGATAGATAGCTAGAGAACCAGTTGAGAGAGGAGGAGGATAGGTAGAGTTTGGAGAGTTTAGATAAGAGCAGGTTGTGAGAGATAGTATCGAAGGCTTTGGAAAGATCAAGGAGTAAGGTGGAAACAATTTGTCCAGAGTCTCGGGCTTTATATACTATTTCAAGGAAAGAGAGAAGGGCAGTCATGGTGCTATGATTGGGTCTGAAGCCATGCTGCGTGGGGGTTATAAGGTTGTTGTCCAGGAGATGAGGAAGGAGTTGGATTTGCACACATTTTTCAAGGATTTTTGAAATGGGGGACAGGATGGCTATGGGTCTAAAATTGGTTGTGTTATTATTGTTACCTCCTTTGTGTAATGGTATAATAAAGGCTTGTTTCCAAATTTGGGGAACTGTGCCTTCTAGTAGGGAGCGGTTAATTAGGATGCTAATTGGGTAGGCCAGACTTTCGGCAGCAATGTTAAGAAAGTAAGAAGGGATATTATCAGGAGCATTGGTGGATGGTTTCAGTTTCTGGAGGAGTTTCTTAATAGTAGTAGTAGGAATGGGATTTAAAGTAAAGATGGTGCATTCGGGTGGTGTTGAATTTTGGGGTAGTATGGGTGAGGATAGAATTTGTGTGGAAGAGGGGGTAGAGGAATTGGTGGGTTGGGAGTAGGGAGTTGATGCAGATGTTGTGGGGGTGAGTGATGGGGTATTAGAAGATGGGGAGGAGGTAGAGAATGAGGAGGTTAGTTTTGAAATAGAGTCAATAAAGAAGGAATTAAATTGGGTGGCTAAATCTAGTTCTGGAGCGTTTGGATCTGGGGTAGGATTATCTGGTTTGCTAGGGTGGAGGAGAGTGGAGATTCCTTTCCAGAATTTTTGAGGGTTGTTTTTGTTTTGGTTTTGGAGTGTAAAGAAATAGTTTTGTCGATCAGAAGAGATAAGTTTCTTAGCTTTATTGCGGAGCAGTTTGTATTCGTTGAGGAGTGGGGATGTCTTATGTTTTTGGTAGCGTGCCCATACTTTGTCTCTTTGTCTCATGAAGGATAGAGTAGTTTTAGATAGCCAAGGGGCTGATTTAGTTTTTATTCTCTTAGTCCGTAGGGGAGCTAGGGAGTCAAGTAATTTTAAAAATGTAGAGTTGAAGTATGAGACTGCGTTGTCTAGAGGTAATGTTTTTAGACAAGTCCAGTTTACTGCATTTAATGAGTTTGAAAAGGTTATTGGGTTGAAGTTTTTTTGGTTGCGGATGGTAATGACATTGTGGGTCCGTTGAAGGATAGTTGGAAGTCGGTGGGTAAAGGTAGGTAAGTGGTCACCTAGGGGGTCGGGAAGGGTGCCACTTTTGGTAAAATAGTGGGGATGGGAGACTAGGATCCAGTCCAGTATACTCCCATTAGAGGGTTTTTTGGCTGGGTGAGTAGGCAGGTTAATTAGTTGTGAGAAATGGAAGAGGTTGATATTAGTGTTGTTTGAAGGAGCTTGGATAAGGGCCCAGTTAATGTTTACATCTCCTAGGATTATGGTTTCATTATTAATGTTACTGGATAGCCAGGAAAGGATATTTTCAAGTGTAGAGAGATTGTCACCTGGAGGGATATAGAGGGAAGCTATACATATTTGTTTGTGGTTATTGATTTGTAGTATAGTAAGGAGAAGTTCAGCGTTGTTGAAGTGTGGGATGGGTTTGTTGTAGGGAGAAACTACTAGGGAGGAGGAATAAATAAGGGCTACTCCTCCGCCTTTTTTTGAGAGGTCTGTCTTTTCTTATGATGGAGTAGTTTGGGGGAACTACTTCAGAGTCCTTAATATGTGGTTTCAACCAGGTTTCAGAAATAGTCAAGATGTGAGGTTTGTTGTGTGTAAGCCAAGCATGAAGGTTGGGGACTTTGTTAATGATACTTTGTGAGTTTAAGGAAGTGAATAGTATGGATTTAGTTGTGCTGGTTATAGTACTCTTTACATCTAATGTTAACCAATACATATTCCTTTTCCATGTTATATTATTAATTTTACTTAAAAAATCGAAGGAATCTCTTATATATGAGGGAAGGCTAACTACTTTTAATAATACCCCATGCAATATTACTCCAAGATTATGTAAAAAATAGTGTCTAGCTGACACTATAGGTCTACCAGGTGGTTTCCTAAAATTTTTATGAATTTTGGGTAGACGATAAAAAAATGCTGGACCAGTACCCGATAGTCAGTTTTTTTTGAACATCACATTCAGTCCAGTAACCCAAACGTAAACCTTTGTGAATTAGAGACAAATATTGTTCTTTAGCCTGGGTGACCACCTTTTCATTAACAATGGAATGCACAGACTTATCCATCAACAATTGCAAACACATGTTTAAATAATCCGTGTAGTACATAATAACTATTTTGTTCCCTTTATCAGATGGCTTGATAACCAAATCATTTTGTTTGGAAAATTGCACTAATTCTAACCATTCAAGTTTGGTAAGATTATATTCAACTTGTCTTTTATCAAAATTCTTAATCAAACATTCAATGTCAAAATCAACCATCACATGAAATTTTTTGATACCATCATGTTGAAAGGGGGTATAAAATTACTTTCAATATTTACACTTGAAGAATCAATCGGATAATACGCATTCAAGTCACTAACACAAGAGACAAAAGATTCAGATGATTCATATATAGAATCATCCAAATCTGTATTGTTATTACTATTGTTATTAATGTGACTAATACCACGGCAGTTAAAAAAATACCATAAGTGTAATTTCCTAATGAATTTAAATAACTCTATTTTATATGTATACAATTTTGGCAAAACAGTGGGCACAAATTTTAGGCCACAATTCAGAATAGAAATAATACTATCAGAAATATAGCACCCAGATAAATTAACAACCATATCAGTTAATAACTGTGTTTCAATACCATTTAGTCCGTTTGTACTCTCTCCCTTGTCGCAACGCCCCTCCTCTCTGGTAATCTTGTTCTCCAAATCCTCTTTTACGCTGTTGATTGTAGTCGCCTTCTGCACGGAAGTGTTCTGGAAAAAAGCGCTGGTTACCAGGCGAGGGTAAATCAGGAAACTCAACCGGATCCATGGCATGAAACTGTCTATCTGTGTTTAAATTTGGCGTGTCCGCGCTATAATGGCTGACTCTCCTCGTTCTGTCTCTATTAGTCGCGTTGGAATTACGCACTATAGAACGTGAGCGTTGATTGGCTTTGAACAGGTAGACACTTCCTTTTTCAAAATCACGTAAGTCTCTTTCTATTTTACACATCTTTTGTTCAATAATTTTCTTTTCTAAAATATTCACCTTGTCTTGAATATCTCTAAAGCAAGATTCGAATCTGACTCTATCCAACACAGTCACTAAGTTGTTACAAGCCACACTGATGTCTTTCTTCAAATTTAGTAGTTTAAAATGATCTCTTTCTATTAAAATTTTTAACCATTCTCTGGAGCACTGATGGGCAGCACATTCCCATTTATTTCTAAAAGTTTTATCAGTAGGATATGAACCATTGAAGGGTTCGGATGGAAATTTGATGGCTCTTAAGCCTCTTGGAGCAATGTCCAGATCCAAGTATCTCTGTAAACTATTGCAGTTATAAAAAACTGCTCTTTCTTTGTTCAAAAGATTAAGTAACTTGGAAATAATTGTTTTTACCTCCGTTGGAAAATCCATGGAGCATTTACCAATATTAGCAAAAGGATTGCTGACCCTTTTACTTCGTGTTTCAATCAAAAAACGCTCCCATACTGGAGTATCCACACCACCTTCTGTACCAATTGTCCTTTCGGATCTATCAGCAGCTCAATCTGGATTAATATTAAGAAAGCCATCAAGTGTTCTTTGAGAGGCACCTGCACTGTCTCCTCTAAATATCCGCGGAACATTCAAGGCAGGATCACTGGCCATGAACTAAGCGTAAAGAAAACAACAAAAATAGCAGCTGATACACCAAGCAACAACAGGACCAGTAAAATCCAATAAATTTATTCCGTACACTCTAGCGCCTCGGCCACAGTAAGCCTTCAAGGAGTAACACAAAACACACCTCATACATTTTTATAATCCCATCAGTCAACAATTCAGTAAAACAATTTATCAGTCAACCAATAAAATACTAATATTCACTTTACATAACACTTCTCCAGCAGCAATCTGTATTGAGACCTTTAGGTAACAAAGTACCGTATTTCAGAATAAAAACAGTTTCTTTTTTGAAAAGCAATTTCACAACAACATTTATATCAGATTCATCAACAGCCACTTGTTGCAAAAAAGTAGCTTGTAAGGTATAATACTGTCCATCATGATGTTCACAAAAATGTTTAGCTAAGGGGCTCTCTACTCTATAATTTCTAATATCTCTCAAATGTTCTAATAACCTCACTTTGAACATCCTTTTAGTTTGGCCAATATAGTACTTGTTGCATCCACATTTTATTGCATATTTGTCTCTAATTCACAAAGGTTTACGTTTGGGTTACTGGACTGAATGTGATGTTAAAAAAAAACTGACACTATCGGGTACTGGTCCAGCATTTTTTTATTGTCTACCCAAAATTCATAAAAATTTTAGGAAACCACCTGGTAGACCTATAGTGTCAGCTAGACACTATTTTTTACATAATCTTGGAGTAATATTGCATGGGGTATTATTAAAAGAAGTAGTTAGTCTTCCCTCATATATAAGAGATTCCTTCGATTTTTTAAGTAAAATTAATGATATAACATGGAAAAGGAATATGTATTGGTTAACATTAGATGTAAAGAGTTTATATACGAGCATTCAACATAAATATGGGTTAGAGGCATTGTTTGCTAGCATGGGTGACCAACCATTCACACATTATATACTTAACTTAGTTTAATTTTGCTTGGAGAATAATTATTTTTATTTTGATAATATGATTTTTCATCAGTTACAAGGTACAGCTATGGGAGCCCCGTTTGCACCTATGTATGCTAATATCTTTATGGGGCTAGTTGAAAAAGAATGCATTTATAATAATTCATGTGTAAAAAAGTATGTTAAACTGTACTACAGATATATTGATGATTTGATTTTTTTGTGTGAAGATGGTTTTGATGAAATGCACAGTTTTGTAACTAGTATTCAGCAAAATAGTTTCAATATCTCCTTTGATGGAGTACAATATGGCAATACGGTTAATTTTTTGGATATCAAACTACAAGGGGTCAATGGCAAACCAGTGGTAGCTAGTGTACATAGAAAATTTGGTACACCACATGATTTTGTTAAAGCAACTAGCTGTCATCCTAGACAGACAATTCAAGCTTTACCATATGGAGAGTTTCTTAGAATTTCCCGTTTGTGCAATGATAATGAAATATTTCTGAAGGAAATAAATAGTACAATAGAGATGTTTGTTAGAAGGAATTATGATATTAAACTGCTTGATGCTGATGTGAAACGGATAATGGGAATTAGATATAATGAGCAAAATAATGAACGAATAAACTGCAAAAGTATTAGTAATGGTTATTTTGGGAAGAATAGAATTGTAGACTCTGATAGTAAGGTTTTCTTAGTGTCAACGTACAATGTGTGTAGTTATAAATTTAAAAAAAGTATTTTATATTTTTGGCAATTTTTAGAAAACTATAGTGAGTTGAATCAATTATTGTCAAAAAAATTATTGTTCTCGTACAAAAGAGGTAGGAGTATTAGAGAGATGATGGTGCATACAAAATTCAGTAGACCAGAAGTTAAATTATCGCGGTCAATTTCTGAATTAGGCACATTTCCATGTAGAAGTTGTAACTGTTGCAATATATTTATAGAGCATTTACTAATATAAATGATAAAAGTTTTGTCCCTGATGGAACATTTAATTGTAGGACAAATAGGGTAATTTATGCAATAAAATGTGGATGCAACAAGTACTATATTGGCCAAACTAAAATGATGTTCAAAGTGAGGTTATTAGAACATATGAGAAATATTAGAAATTATAGAGTAGAGAGCCCCTTAGCTAAACATTTTTGTCAACATCATGATGGACAGTATTATACCTTACAAGCTACTATTTTGCAACAAGTGGCTGTTGATGAATCTGATATAAATGTTGTTGTGAAATTGCTTTTAAAAAAATAAACTGTTTTTATTCTGAAATATGGTACTTTGTTACCTAAAGGTCTCAATACAGATTGCTGCTGGAGAAGTGTTATGTAAAGTGAATATTAGTATTTTATTGGTTGATTGATAAATTGTTTTATTGAATTGTTGATTGATGGGATTATAAAAAATGTATGAGGTGTGTTTTGTGTTACTCCTTGAAGGCTTACTGTGGCCGAGGCGCTAGAGTGTACGGAATAAATTTATTGGATTTTACTGGTCCTGTTGTTGCTTGGTGTATCAGCTGCTATTTTTGTTGTTTTCTTTACAAAATGTATGCCAGACCTGCCACACAATCAATGGGCAGAGGCACAAAAGCAAGTTTCATCCCTCATGGACATGAGGGCCATTCAGCGAGTACCACAGCAAGAGCAGGGACAAGGATTTTTCTCGATACTTTTCTTGGTACCCAGAAAGGACAAAGCCTGGAGACCAATACTGGACCTGTCTATTCTAAACACATTTCTGGACGTTCCAAAATTCAAAATATTGACTCTGCAGCAGCTTCTACCCATGCTGGGCGAGAAGGCTTGGCTTGTAACTTTGGACCTAAGAGGCATACCTGCATGTCCCAGTCAGACAGTCTTGCAGACAATACCTCAGCTTCATAGCTGGATCAATGCACTACCAATTCTCTGCACTGCCCTTTGGCTTATCTACTGCGCCCAGGGTCTTCACAAAATGCCTGGCACCAGTAATTGCTTTCTGCAGACAAAGGGGAATTCAAATATACCCTTACTTGGACGACTGCCTTATTCAAGCAGAGAACAAAGACATTCTACTGAGGCATCTGGCGTTTGTAAAAAGATTACTAATTTGCCCAGGGTACAAGGTAAACTAAAAGAAATCAAAACTAGTACCCTCTCAAGAGATACTATTCCTGGGTGCAAGCTTAAATACAACTGCCCAGATGGCTTATCTCACGCCAAACACACAAAGGCAACTAACTTCTTACTTCAAAATGTTGGCAACAAAGACCCAGTTATCTGCAAGAAAAATTCTGCAGGCTTTGGGCTTCATGGCATCCTGCATTCTACTAATTCCATATGCAAGACTGCGTATGAGGAAACTACAATGGTATCTAAAAAGTGTTTGGACTCGACATTGCCACAGCCTGGAAACATTAATTACCCTCATTCCCTGCCTGCAACAGGAGTTTCGATGGTGGGCACAGGCCTGTCACCACAACAAGGGACAGCCATTCACTCTACCCACGGCCAGGCAGACACTAACAGATGCATCAGATTATGCCTGGGTGGGCCCACATGGCAGGAAAATGTATTCAGGGAGCATGGCCAGCAAGCCAAATGCATCTTCATATCAATTAAAAAGAGATGCTAGCTGTTCAGAATGCCCTGACGGCCTTCAAGGATCTACTTCATCCAGGACAACTGCTGGTAAAGACGGGCAGTGCTACAGTCATGTGGTACATAAACAAGCAGGGAGGCACACATTCCTACCCCCTCTGCAGACAAGCCATAACTTTGTGTAACACAGCATTGACTTATCAAGTACACCTGCAAGCACAATTCCTGCCAGGAAAGACAAATACTCTAGCAGATGAACTAAGCAGAAATCTCAAGGATCCTTACGAGTGGAAACTAGATCCACAAATCTTCAGCATGATAAGGAAATGGAGATGCCCAGACATAGATCTGTTTGTTTCCCCCAACAACTGCCAACTACAGAGATTCTGCACAAGGACTTATCACAAACAAGCATGGAAAGTGGATGCCCTATCATTTAGCTGGAAAACCCGTACAGTATATGCCTTTCCTCCACTGCCTCTCTTCCCCAAGGTACTCCTAAAAGTCAGACAAGACAAGCCAAAAATGATACTGATTGCCCCAGACTGGCCACGCCAGCACTGGTACCCAATCCTAAAGAGCTTGTCTCAAGGCCCAGCCTGGACATTACTTCAAATTCCTCATTTGCTGACCCAACAAAATCAGATCCTGCACAGCCAACTCAGAACCCTAAATCTGGCTGCATGGCTTGGTAATGTAACCATTCAGAACTCACCTCTGTCTAAAGCAGTTATGGATGTTATTTTGGAGGCCAGGCGGCCCAGCACAAGAAAATCTTATACAGAAAAATGGAAGAGATTCTGTGCTTGGAACCAGGCACAAAGAATGGACACGCTTGTACCAAATATTTCTCAGATTTTACAATACCTAACTGAGATGCTGGATAAGGGCCTATCCTTCTCATCAATTAACTCATTCACTCCGGAGCAGCTCCGATAAAGCTGCCTGCTTAATTCCACCATAGGAACAACAGTGCAGCCTGAGCTCATTTTCAGAAAATTCATTTGTAATACCATACAGAAAATAAATGTTCATAACTCTTTAACTGCAAGAGCTAGACTAAAAATGTAAACACAAAAGTTGTTCAGCAGACAATGACCTTTCCAACAGTGTACATGTTGATAGTGCATATCAAAGTCATTGTTAAATATTTGGCAAGGAATGTTGATATTGTGCATATTTTTTTACCTTTTTAGAAAAGCAAAGCACAATGTCTTGGTCAATGTACCATACAGACCCATACAATTTGAATTTAATTTGTTAGTATGGATGTCAGCTTTAAAATGATACCTTAACGATTACTGTGTGATGCTCCTTTCTTGAGATATTCACAGAAATATGAATAATATATTATTTCTCATAATTGATAAATAAACAAAGCCTAATATCTCATCACCTGTAACAGACAGAGCCTACATAAGTGTAGAAGTTGTGCGACTGAATGTCAGCTTCAAAATGATGCATCATTTGTGTGATCACCATGCTCCCTTGCAAAGATATGGGCATAATAATTAGTATTGTAAATGTATAATTTTCATAATTGTATAAGACTAAAACTGTGATATCTGTACATGTGTACAATGCACAGACACAATTTTTTTTACCATGTTGTAAGCAGTAACACTGTCTTCAAAATGAGGTATTATTTGGCACACTGACATGCTCCCTTGCAAAGTTATTTACCAAAATATGAAAAAAAAATAATTTCCATAACCTAAGTACAAAACAAACTTTGATATCTGCACATGAGTACAACATACTGGCACCATTCTTTTACCATGTTAGAGCTATCAATACTGACTTTAAAATAAGGTATTACTTAGCACATTCAGATGCTCTCTTGCAAAGTTATTTACCAAAATATGAAAACAAAAATAATAATTTCCATAACCTAAGTCCGAAACAAACTTTGATATCTGCACATGTGTAGAACATACAGGCACAATTCTTTTACCATGTTGGAACCAGCAGTACTGTCTTCAAAATGAGGTATTACTTGGCACATTGACATGCTCCTTTACAGAGTTATTTACTAAAATATGAAAAAATCATAATTTCCATAACCTGAGTCCTAACAAAACTGATGTATGTACATGTGTACAGCATTCAGAAGCAGTTGTTTTACCATGTAGACACATATGATTGTAAATATACACATTCTTGGTGTAGCCAACATACTGCTGAATGGGTACATGTAAAGAGAAAAAGCAAGGTAAGGACCTCCACTCCACTAATGAACCCAGGACAGGCATAGGACTTCAGTGGCAGGCAAGGCCATCTGATCTGTCCGATATTTGTGCTAGCTGCCCACTCAGACAACTGATACCATTGCAGTCTCACAACCTCCTTCAGTGTCAGTAGTCTGCCTTACCTATGCCTTTTCTCTTTACATGTGTCCATTCAGCAATGGACCCAAAGGATCAAGGATGGAAGTAATGTAATATAGTGACTATGTGATACAGGAAATTACTACTTGATAACGATGTTCAGTTGCAGTAGTTCACAAAAATATGAAGCATATAACCACAAATAGGACTTTACTGTATATCAAACAAATTGTAAAAATGACAGAAAGAAAGTGGTGGGGGATGGCTTGAAATGACTCCATGTAGACCAAAACCCAAATCTGGCTTGTGCATTCTTCAATGTGATAACGACTTCTACTTATGTGAATAACATTGACAGCTGCTGAGAGTAATACCTGAAAAGTGATAATGACTCAGTGCTATATTTAAACTGTATTTATTGTTAATGTGATAATGATCTGCATTTCATTACTACAAAGTTATGCATGCTCAGACAGAGGTGTTAACTGCTGCACATAACCTGTTGAGTACGCATTCATTACATTATCTTGAGCAGCTGTTATGTAACACAGACTTATTATCATCTTTTAGGAAAAGACCTGAGTAATTCAGTAAAAATAGTATAACACTTATTACTGAGCCCTTCCTCTCACTTAAATTCCACACGTGACTGACAAAGCCAGGAAGTATGCCCAAAATATGTGGTAGCTCCATGCTGGTAGTAGTCTGTAAGTAATAACTTTTATCTCACTTAGGCAACTACTGAGTATAATTAGAAATTGAATAATACAAGGAGAAATGTCAAACTTATCCGGCTGATCCGTGTAAGAATTAGCCCGAAAAGTAGTAATTCATGTTATCTCACCTAACCATTCCTTTGGCTACAATGAGATGCAGAAGTAAAAAACACAGAAATATGGTCCCAAATGTCTGGTTGAGCAATGCCAACAATCACCAATAAAATACTAAGCCTCTCATACCACCCAGACAGTATTCAGTACAAAGAAGGAGTAAATCTGAATGTATATTTTGAATGTTTGGATATATTTATCAGCACTGATGTTCTTCGTTCCACATTGCTGCAGTCCTTACTATTGGGTAGTCCGCTGTCCAGTCGGCCCGAATACCAGAGTATATGGCTGACGTCGGTCAGGGCGCATTAGACTGACGTCAGTACGTCAGGGTACTAATGCGCATGACCGACGTCATATCCTCAGTCTTTCTTGCCGCATGGTCCGATGCAGAAGCAGTTTTGCGAGTGCAGGTTGGCGTTCTGAAATATTTCCGAAACCGGAGTTTCAGACCGAATCAGAGTTGGCTAAGTACCCGTTGGGAACATTTTGTTTTTTTCTTGCCTCAGTATTTTACCGGATGTCAGAAAAAGTGAATAACTGTATTTCTTGTGGGAAACAGATACCTCATAGGGATTACCATACCTTGTGTATACCTTGTTTAGGGCCTGAGCACGACGTTGTTGGTTGCCGCTCTTGTGCTAGGTTTAACAAACGCACTATTAAGAGGAGGTTAGACTGTGCCAGGTTAGTGTTTGGGAAGCGTTGCAATTATAAAATGCCGCCGGATGCTCCGGCCGCTTCCAAGAAGCGCAAGGACAAAACAGTGAAGCCTAGGGTTGATGAACCGGCAGTCCCGGACGCCGGTTCTTTAGAAGGCTCAGTGGAGCCAGAGGTTTTGCCAGGAGTTTCTATGGAGTCTCAGGCAGAAACTTTACTGTTACAGGATGTGCCTTCTCAGGAGGTAGGCCAGGCTGAGGGGCTTCTCAGGTAACTGTTCTTCCCTCTCTTCCCAAGGTAGTTAGAGCCTCTCCTTCTGTTGCCAAAACTTCTTTGAGAGGTAGGCCAAGTTCAGCTTCAGTGGGGGCTTCTCCTAGCATTTCGGGTTCTGTACCTAAGAAACATATGCTTAAAATGGCAGAAGATTTGATTACTATGATTAGAGGTTCTATGCCCCCTCCTGATAAGAGGCCTAGGGTGGAACCGGAGTTTGATAGTTTTGAACAGGGTTCAGAGGCCTCTGAGTCTTCTGCGGAAGATTTGCAGGAGTATCCTCCTTATTCTGATTCTGATGTGGATGATTCCACTCCTACAGCTTCTCCTCCTGAGGATTTCTCATTTTCAGAGACTCTGCATTCCATGAGGGAGCACTTTAAATGGGAAGGCCAGGATTACTCTGATTCCAGGAAAAGGCTTAGGGAATTCTTGTTTTTACCCCAGCATAGGCCCTTAGCTATACCTCCTGTGTTAAATGTGGTGGAAGATGTTTTTGCAGAGGCTTCCCTGAACCCTGACTCTTTGCCTCCTGCTCCTGTTAAACCTGGTAGGTACTATAGGGTGCCCGAAGCTCATAAGTATTTGTTTAAGAGTCCTAGGGCGGACCCAGAAACTGTTTCTCAGGGGCCTAAAGGTGTTAAGGCCTCTGTGGTTAAAAATCCTGTTCCCACTGATAAGGAGGCAAGGGCTTTGGATAGGTGGGGAAAGAAAGTGTATACTTCTTCCACTCTAGCCATGAGAGCGTTGAATTGTCAGTTTCACATGCTAAAATATCAAAATTATCTCCTTTCACAATTGAAATCTAAGGTGGATGCTTTGGCGGAAGGTATTGAGTGTAAAGAGTTGCTGGATTTGGTTCATGTGTCTGAACAAGTGGGTAAGCATTCTTTGCAATGTGGTTTTGATGCTGTACAGGCCTCCTCGAGGGTGGCTGCCACTAGTTCTGTTCTTCGCAGGCATGCCTGGTTGAGGGATCAGAATTTAGCTGAGCATGTTAAGACAAGGATTTTGGATGCTCCTTTACAGTCTGATGTGTTGTTTGGTTCGCCTGTGGAAGCAGTTTTAAAGAAAATGGAGGACAAAGCTAAGTCTATGCAAACTGTTAAAGATTTTTGCAGGTGCAGCCACCAAGTTTAGTAGAAATTGGCCTGCTAAGGGGTGGACATTTCCTGCTTATGATTCCCAGTCTAGGGGTAGGTCTAGACGTGGTAGGGGCAGAGCTCAAGGTTCTTTTAGGCCTAGAACAGGGAGTTCACCTGCTCAGACTTCTGGTGAGGGCAGGGGTCAGTCCTTTCGTAAACAGACCCAATGACCTGCCTTTTCAGCTGCCAGTAGATTCTCGTCTGGCAGCTCCTTTGGGAGGAAGACTGTCTCTTTTCAAAGAAAATTGGGATTTAATTACTCAAGACAGATGGGTGTTGGATATCATTCACCACGGTTACAGGTTTTATTTCCATACTATGCCCCCTTTCAAAGGCATGCCAGACGTTCCTCCTCCACAAAGAAAAGAGGCTCACAAGCAAATTTCTCAGTTACTCCAGATGGGGGCCATTCAGCCAGTCCCTGTATCAGAAAGGGGCCAAGGATTTTATTCTCGCCTGTTCCTAGTACCAAAGAAGGGGAACACGTGGAGACCAATTTTGGATTTATCTCTCCTCAACACTTATCTGGACATTCCCAAGTTCAAGATGTTGACGTTACAACAGCTTTTACCTCTGCTGGGCAAAGATCACTGGATGGTAACTTTAGATCTCAAGGAAGCTTACCTTCATGTGCCTATAAGGCTAAGTTGCAGGAAGTATCTGCGGTTTCGAGCTGGAAATTCTCATTATCAGTTCTCTGCATTGCCCTTTGGCTTATCTACTGCCCAGAGTATTCACAAAGGTTCTGGCTCCAGTGATAGCTTACTTCAGGCTACAAGGAATTCAAATCTATCCTTACTTGGACGACTGCCTGATTCTGGCTCAAGAAAAGGAAGACCTTCTACAGCATCTGGAATATGTTATAGCAGTGCTAAGATGCCTAGGGTATTCTGTGAACGAAATAAAGTCCAGTCTAGTACCCTCTCAAGACATGTGCTTTCTGGGTGTGAGACTGAATACAGCAGCCCAGATGGCCTTTTTAACCCCGGACAAACAAAAGAGTCTATCACTTTACTTCCATCAACTATCTCATCAGTCCGTGCTGACTGCAAGGACAGTCCTTCAAGCATTAGGGTTCATGGCATCTTGTATTCTGGTGCTTCCCAATGCCAAACTGCATATGAGGAAGCTACAATGGTATCTCAAAATGTATGGACACAGCACTGCCAGGATTTGGACACTGTCATTCAAATAATACCTTGCCTTCAAAAAGAATTTTTGTGGTGGGCTCAGGAATGTCACCTAAACAAGGGACTCTCTGTGACCCGGCCAGAGGCCAGTCAGATTTTAACGACAGATGCCTCGGACATTGCTTGGGGAGCTCATCTAAATGGAAAGTGGATACAAGACAAGTGGCCTGCCAGACTACAGCATCTACATATCAACATGAAGGAGATGTTAGCAGTCCAGTTTGCATTAATGGCTTTCAAGGAGTTACTTCTTCCAGGGCAGGTGTTGATTCTAACAGACAACACAACTGTCATGTGGTACATCAACAAGCAAGGGGGAACACATTCTTATCCTCTATGCAGGCAAGCAATGATTTTATGGGAGACTGCGCTAAGCTTGCAACTAACTCTTCAGGCAAGGTTTCTGCCAGGAGCACAGAACTCCTTAGCAGACGTGTTAAGCAGACAAATCATGGATCCCCACGAGTGGAAACTGGATCTTCATGTATTTCAGAAATTGACAGTGTCATGGGGAACTCCAGACATAGATCTGTTCGCTTCTCCACTAAACCACCAGCTGCCAAAGTTTTGCACAAAGGGGTTTCATCGCACAGCTTGGAAAGTGGATGCTCTGTCTTTCAGTTGGAAAAATCTTCATGTGTATGCCTTTCCACCTCTGCCTCTTCTTCCAAAGGTGCTATTAAAAGTCAGACAAGACAAGCCAAGGATGATTTTGATAGCTCCAGATTGGCCTCGGCAACACTGGTACCCACTACTAAGGAGTCTGGTAAGGAAGCCTCCATGGCCTTTACCTTTGATTCCTCATCTGTTATCTCAGAAGGACGGTCATCTGCTCAATGTCAAGCTTCACTCTCTTCATCTAACAGCCTGGCATATTCTGTGTTGAAACACAGCAGGTCTCAACTTCCTCAACAAGTTTTAAATGTGATTATGGAAGCTAGAAGACCTAGTACAAGGAAAGTGTACAGAAAAATGGAAGAGATTTTTATTTTGGAGTACAGCAAAGAATTTGGAGGTTTCAGAGCCTAATTTGAGTGTGGCTCTTCAATATCTTACTGAGTTATTGGACAAAGGTTTGTCCTTCTCTTCCATTAAGATTCATGCTGCAGCAATTTCAGCTCACTATGATTGTGACCCACCATTGTTTTCGCATCCTTTGTTCAAGCAGTTTCTTAGAGGGGCAAAGAATATAAGACCCCCGTAGAGCTCCTACTCCTGCTTGGGATCTCAATTTTGTGTTGGAAAAACTTACTCTACAACCTTTTGAGCCTGCGGCTACTGCTGAATTGAAATACTTGTCATGGAAGACTGCTTTTCTATTGGCTATTACTTCTGCAAGAAGGGTGTCTGAGTTGCAGGCCCTTATGGCAGTAGAGCCCTTTTGATTTTCCATAAGGATAGGGTATCATTACGCACTAATCCTTCCTTTATGCCTAAGGTGGTTTCTAGTGTGGCTTTAAACCAAACTATTCATTTGCCTACTTTTTATGCAGACCCCCAAAATAAAGGGGAAAAGATTTTGCACACTTTAGATGTACACAGGCAATTGCGTTATTATTTAAGCAGGACTAAGGATTTTAGACAGTCTCAGCAGTTGTTTGTTTCTTTTGCTTTGAGTTCGCAGGGCAAGCCTGTGTCAAAACAAACTATTTCTAGGTGGATTGGGTTTTGCATTGCATTTTGTTATTCCCATCATGGCAAGGAGATTCCAGCTGGGATTAGGCCTCATTCCACTAGGGCTACTGCCACTTCAACAGCATTTCTAAGGGGTGGCAACTAAGGATATTTTGGAGGCAGCTACTTGGAGTTCAGTGCATACTTTCTCTAAGCATTATCACCTTCCTATCTACTCTAAGTCTAGGTCTGGTTTTGCCACAGCTGTTTTGCAAGGCATGTTGTCAGCTCCTACTTCTTTATGATTTGCCAGCCTCCCTTACCTCTGCTTTGGGATTCTACCCAATAGTAAGGACTGCAGCAATGTGGAACGAAGAACATAGTACAGTTTTGTACCTACCATAAATGTAGATGTTCGAGGATCCACATTGCTGCAGTCCAATTTACTCTCCCTCCTTCCCCTCTGTGTTTAGGGGTGGTTGTGTAGGTGAGGTTATATGTTGATTTTCTTGTACATACTTTTGGTGCAGGTATTTTGAGCCTTGTCTTTTTAGGGTCTTCTGACATCTGGGGCAAGAAAAGACTGAGGATATGACGTCGGTCATGCGCATTAGTACCCTGACGTACTGACGTCAGTCTAATGCGCCCTGACCGACGTCAGCCATATACTCTGGTATTCGGGCCGACTGGACAGCGGACTACCCAATAGTAAGGACTGCAGCAATGTGGATCCTCGAACATCTACATTTATGGTAGGTACAAAACTGTACTTTCCTGTTATCTACCAGTCCAACATTTTAACATAATCCAAGACATTTTTAAAATATTAGTATTATTAACTTGAGATATTGATTGAATAAGATAACATGACTTACTAAACATTTTCTGATGTAAAATAAGTCTATAACTATAAATGTTAAGTTGTCAATCTCGCCTTCATTCTTGCTTGATGGGTTCGGAGCCGATCCTCGGCTCCGACTCGGCACTTGCTAAGCTCGAGAGTCACTTTTACCAGCTCGAGGCAGCCCCATATCCCATGATGCAAGGCGGTAAGTACCCAGATCTCGTTTGCCGCTTCGCTGATGAGGTCTTCCTTTTACCAGCTCCTGGTAAGTGATTTGCTACTTTGCTATTTTAGCCCCCTTTAACAAAAAAACCCTTTATTATTAGTTTTAATTTAGTTTTAAACATTTTCTGACAGAAAATTCCCTGTCTCTTCTTATTTTTTTAGTCAAACTTTACCCATCCCATCCCCCCCCTGTTAGGGTGTGTGTGTGTGTTTCTAGTTATACCTTTTGGTATATTTAATTTAATTTCTTTGACTGGTGTGTGTGTGTGCTTGTGTTACACCATGTCAAAGAAAGGGTCTCAGGCTTTAAGAAGTGTGACTCGTGCTGTCAGAAGATGTCTCTGACAGACGGTCACACTTCTTGCCTGTATTGCCTGGGGCCTCTTCACCTGCAGGACTCCTGTGCTATATGTCATTCTTTCAGCCAGAGAGTCCTGCAGGAAAGAAGAAATAAATTAATACTCAGGGGCCTTCTTAAGCCGGAGGGCTCTCCGCTAAGTCGGCTCCATCCAAGACTGCCAAGTCTTCCAAGGCCCAGGCTTCTGTGTCAAAGCCTGCGGCCTCAGCTCCGACTCGTTCTGAGTCGAGATCGGCTCTGGCTGGAGCCGATTCTGGCTTAACTAAGCCTTCGCCCCCGATGGCCAGCGGTGCCGATTCTGCATCGACCACTCGTGTCGGCTCCGATCGGTTCCGACCACCATGTGGCTCAGGCATCGGTGTCGGCTCCGATCGGCTCCGACACAGTTACTTTTGTGGCTGTATCGGCTCCGGCTGGAGCCGATGCATCGAGGCTACCTGTCGGCTCCGATAAGTTGTCGGCTCCGACAGGTTCAATAGTTTCATCGGTTCCGATGGCTCCTTCGAGGAAGAGGTCGAGGTCTCCTTCCTTGGAGCCGATACTCGGCTCGGCTTCACCTCTCCTCTCGAACGGAGCCATCGGAGCCGATCTTCAAGGTCATCCAGGCTTTCTGACCATGACTTAGAGAGAGTGGTCAGTAGATTACTTAAGTCACAGGCACTGGCCCAAATGTTACATAGTCCGTCTCAACAGACGACTATTGGTCCACACCCCGTTGCAGTTCCTCCTTCAACTCTACCCCAGAGCTTGGAGTTGGAGTCTTCGAATGGTTACTGCTACGGCTGAAGGACAGATACCCCTTCTGTTCCTTCAGCCTCTACTCTTATCTCCTCTTGAGACCTTCCTTAGAGGGATTCGTGGCGGGCTTCCATGGTCTCCTCCGAGGGGTGAGTGGCATCGGACCCTTGTCTGAGCCGCTCTTCCCCTTGGAGCCTCGGCCTTGGTGAGCTCGGCTCCGACATCTGCCTCGGAGACTTCCCTTCGGTGGTCCCTGGAGTTCCTAGCTCTTCGGAACGGGTTCTCTCGGACCTGCCTGGGAGGGGAGCATTCGAGGTGATGAAGAGTGTGCTGGCCACTGGTATCAGTCAGCAGTCTGTTCCCTTAGCTCCTCCCTCTATAGTGCCTGTTGACATCTCTGCCACTTCTCTTGCTACAGGACCCAGAGATCCTCCGCCTCAGGTTTCCCCATTGGGAATTTCCCCCTCTTCCGAGGATTCTCTTGATGTTTCAGGAGATCCTCCTAGGAAGAGGACTTGTAAGAGGAAACATGTAGACTCCCCCGAGTCTATCACTTCAGATACTGACTTTGATGAGTCAGAGGGATCCCCAAGATCCCCCTCTGAGGATGTCTCCTTCTCAGACATCCTAGAACTCCTTAGACAGAGGGGAAACTGGCCCACCAACAATCCCTCTGAGGATGAGTCAGTATACCTAGAGGCGTTTGGATCTCGGCCCTCCACCTCCTGGGTGTCTCCGCCTTCGACCCCTTATGCAGGTTATTGCCCGAAGGCGTGGGCAGCTCCTGACTCTGTAGAGCCAGTCCCTAGGAGGCCTTCAAAATTTATCACTGCCCGTGTGATAAGCAATTCCTCACTAGGGGTGTCCCCGCTGATGCCATGGTGGTGGCTGCTGCCACCAAAAGGAACTTGCAGATCCTTCCGCACCCGTCCATCCTCCTAATAAGGACTCTAGGACCATGGATAGGTATGGTAAGCGGATGTTTTCCTCAGCGACCTTTGCTATGCTCGCTGAATTACCTATGTCACTTCACCAGACTCCAAAGGGATATCCTTAAGGAGCTAGGTGATGTTGTTCAGGATCCTACAGCTGCAGGAGCTCAGGAAAAAATTGCTTCGCAGCTAGGAACCCTTAATTCCATTGCAAACTCCTCCATGCGGCTAATATCATATGCTGCTGATGGAGCGAGTAGGGCCGCAGGTACAGGTGTGGCTCTTAGACGCCAAGCCTGGATGCGGCTATGTGACTTTGCAGATCCCTTTAAGGCGTCCTTCACAAATTCTCCCTTTGATGGGTCAGCTTTGTTTGGCCCTCAAGTGAAGGAAACTTTGACCAGGTGTGAGCAGGACGGCAAGACTCTTTCTGCGTAGGAGTCCGTTTTCCCACCCCTTCTAGACCTTACCCCAAAGGACAGAAAGGTGGCAAAATGTGGTTCCGCAAATCCCAAGGAGTCACGCTGGATTCACGTGGTCAGTTTACCCCTAGAGGCAGAGGGGTAACAACAACAGACGCCGCTCTAGAGGCAGAGGGGGTCCAAAAAACCAGGGAAACAGAGAGCCTCTCTCTGACAAGCCCTTTCAGCATCCCTGAGATGTTGCCCGGCTGTCCCTCCTTGGAGGCAGTCGGGGGAAGATTATCACTGTACCCAGAAGCCTGGCATTCCCTCACTCAAGACAGATGGGTACAGTCGATCATATCCAAGGGTTACATAATTCCTTTCGAGGAAAGTCCTTTCCCCTCAAATTCCCTTCCAGATGTACCACCCGGTCTAAGGGAAATTGCAGAGTTAGAAGTCTCAAAACTACTGCAAAAAAGAGCCATTCAGCCAGTTACAACAGACCATTCAGAGCCGGAATCTACTCAAGGTTCTTTTGGTCCCCAAAAAGACGGGAGACTGGAGACCAATATTGGATCTCAGCAGACTCAACAAGTCTGTGAGGAAGACAAGATTCCGAATGGTCACTCTTCAGTCAATTCTGCCCTTCTTACAGAAGGACAACTGGATGTGCTCAGTAGATCTTCAGGATGCGTACTATCACATCAAAATTCACAGACGCTCCAGGAGATTTCTCCGCTTTCGGCTGGGGTCCAGTCATTTCCAGTTCAGAGCCCTGCCCTTTGGTCTCACTACAGCCCCCAGAGTGTTCACCAAATGCATGGCAGTGGTCACGGCTCACCTGAGACGTCAAGGATTCCAGGTGTTTCCGTATCTCGACGACTGGCTCCTTTCAGCCACCACCAGGCATCAGCTTATTCAAGCCAGGGATTACACAATAAAGCTTTGTACTCTTTTGGGCATCTCGATAAACTCTGAAAAATCATCCTTATCGCCCTGCCAGTCTATTACTTTCATAGGCGCAAACTTAAACACTGTTCGGATGTTAGCTACCCTTACAGATCAAAGAGTTTCAGACATTCAAAGTCATGTCGGGATCATTCTAGCCAACAAGAAAGTACAGGCCAGAATGGTTCTAAAGGTATTAGGCCTCATGGCTGCGGCCATTACTCTTCTTCCCCTGGCTCGCTTCTACATGCGCCTTCTTCAGTGGATGCTGTTCACACAGTGGTCGTACCAACAACTTCCAATGCGTCACCAGATTCTGGTGACACAGACTTGCAAAGATCATCTTGCTTGGTGGATCACATCTCCTCAGGTTCACCAAGGCAGACACTTTGTACCCCCATCCCCGATAGCCACTGTCACCACGGATGCCTCCCTGATCGGGTGGGGGGGGTCATTATCAGGGCAGGATGGTTCATGGGACGTGGCAGCCGTTCGAGTACCACCTGCACATAAATGTCCTGGAGATGAGAGCAGTGCTTTTAACGTTGCAAGCCCTCAACGACTTTCTTCCCGTAGGGACAATTGCAGTCCACACAGACAACATGTCTGTAGTTTGGTATATCAACAAACAGAGCGGAACCAAGTCCTACCCCTTGTGTCGAGAAGCGCTCAGACTATGGCAATGGGCGATCTCCTCTCATCGGTTTCTGGTAGCAACGCATATCCCTGGGAAAACCAACATTGTAGCGGACAGATTGAGCAGAGCTATTCTCATGCCTCACGAGTGGTCTCTCAAGCAATCTATAGCGGAAGAGATTTTTCTGGAATGGGGTCGTCCATGTTGCGATCTTTTTGCTACTCCCCAAAACAGCAAATACCCAGACTTCTTCTAACTCTCTTCCTCTTCCAGGCCATCCCCAGAGACGCTCTGACCCAGGATTGGCCCCAGGGACTTCTTTATGCCTTCCTCCATTTCCTCTCATCCCTCAAGTTACCCAGAAAGCTACCCTTTTGAGAGCCAAATTGATTCTCATTGCCCCTTACTGGCCTCGACAAGTTTGGTTCCCGTTCCTCCATCGTCACCTTTTGGTGCAGCCGTTGCATCTGGACCCAGTGCCAGATCTTCTGATTCACCAATCCGGTCAGCTGCACCGGTCTATCCCTTCTCTCAACCTCACAGCATGGTTGCTCCACTTCCTTCCTTAGCCAGGCTTCCTTTGATCTCTAACCCAGTTAGAGACATCATAGTAGCTTCTTTAAAATCCTCTACCAGGAGGATTTATACAAGCAAATGGAAACGTTTCTCTTATTGGGCTAAGGCCAACAATATTGATCCTTTCACTGCCCCTGTTCAGGCAGTCCTGGACTTCTTAGCAGAGATTTTTCATGCAGGCTCCTCTTCTTCCACAGTTAGAGTTCAATTGGCTGCTATCTCCAACTTTCATGTCGGGTCAGATCACAATATTATGTCCCATAGGCTCTGCAGGGCCTTCTTGAAAGGAATTTTCCTACTAAAGCCTCCAATCAGGAATCCTCCTCCTCAGTGGGATCTAAATTTAGTGCTGACATCCTTGATTCTTCCCCCCTTCGAGCCAGCTGTTTCTTGTTCCCTGAAATTTCTTTCTTGGAAAACTTTATTCCTAGTGGCTATTACATCGGCCAGGAGGGTGTCTGAACTTCATGCTCTATCGGTTCGACCCCCCTATTTGGTTTTTCACAAAGACATAGTATCTTTGAGAACTAATCCGACCTTTTTGCCTATGGTCGCTTCAAAGACCAATCTGAATCAATCCATTGATCTCCCTGTATTTTTCCCAAACTATTCAGACAGAGCCGAACAAAAACTACATTATCTTGATGTCCACCGTCAACTCAGATATTATTTGGACAGAACAAAAAAATTTAGGAAATCTGATCAACTTTTTGTTTCCTATGCGGATAATAAGAAAGGCCTTCCTGTTTCTAAAGTGACCTTGTCTAGATGGCTTTCTTCGGTCATCTCTGAAATTTATCTGCTCAGGGAAAACAGCTGTGCTCAAAACCTAAAGCACATTCAACTAGGAGCTTAGCTACTTCTACAGCCTTTCAAGCTAGACTTCCTTTAGACACTATTTGTGCAGCGCCACTTGGGCCACTCCTCACACTTTTGTTTCCCATTACAAATTGGACTTGGCCTCCAGGGACAGAGCGAGTTTTGGCTCTACAGTCCTCAAGAGTCTGTTCCATTGAGCCACCCAGGATAGAGGTGCTAGGACGCTGTCCCATCAAGCAAGAATGAAGGCGAGATTGACAACTTAACATTAAGAAGTTATGTACCTACCATAACGCTCCATGTTAGTTGTCTTCTCGCCTTCTTTCTTGCGACCCTCCCTCCTTCCCCAGGCCTGGACAGACCTTTTTATAAGAAATTATTATGCTGAAGACCATTCAGACCTGGTCCTTCTTCCATCCTGTGAGTTTTCTTTCTTCCTTTTGGAAGTATTTTATGCTTGGTGCTATTGCCCTTTGTCATCAAACGAGATCTGGGTACTTACCGCCTTGCATCATGGGATATGGGGCTGCCTCGAGCTGGTAAAAGTGACTCTCGAGCTTAGCAAGTGCCGAGTCGGAGCCGAGGATCGGCTCCGAACCCATCAAGCAAGAAAGAAGGCGAGAGAAGACAACTAACATGGAACGTTATGGTAGGTACATAACTTCTTATTATTGTCCTTTAGGGCAGTTTCATAACCTGTTCTCCAGAAGTCATCAGTTTTATGAGGGATAAAGAAAGACAAAGCTACATTTTGCATGAGAACTATGTTACCAGGTGTTCACTTCAGCAGTCTGATCATGTATGCACAATCACTTCCCTGATGCACAAAGAAGTATTTCCCCAAGCAACCTCTTCATTAGTATGTCTAAGTGTACACACGCACCATCATGAGACATTCTATCAAGCACCCCTTTCAGTAAAATATTGAGGTATGCACAATCACCAAAATAAGACATTTCAACAAATGACCCTTCATTAACATTTGCTAGTTAGGGTTACCACCTGTCCCACTTTGTGAGGGACAGTCCCTCTTTGGACAGTTGTGTCCTGACAAAAAAATTGTAAAAAATGGCAAATGTCCTGAGATATTAGGACAAAATTATTTCCTATATTTTATGTAATAGTTGCATAAAACAGTTATTCTGTATCTAAAATACCTAAATATTATAAGAAACAGAATAAGCAACTAAAATGCTACAAGAATAAGCTTTTATTTAGGCAAAAAAGTTAAGTTCTAACCTTTGTACTGACTTGTGGGTATGTGTCGGCCTGTAAAATCTGATGTTTGTCCCAAAAATGTCCCACTTTGGCCATTTGAAAAGGTGGCAACCCTATTGCTAGTATGTGCAGCCAGCTAAATGAAGCATTCCTCCAAGTGACCTATTCAATAAAATGAAGCATGCACAACTGCCAGAATGAAATATTTGATCAAATGAACCTTCAGTAACATTTACTGGTATGTACATGCACCAAAATTAAGCATTCCTTCTGAAAATAACTTGCTCAGCATGCAACAATTTCTAAACACCCGCAGCAATTGGAGAGACCACATAGCTTCAAATCAAGCCTGATACTCATAAATCTTAAGGTGCCTACAATTCGACAAACACTGCAAGAAAAACCCAAGCAAGTAGAGTTTTACCTGTGTAATACTTCAAATTCTTAGTGCAGAGGAAGGCTTACAATGGAGTATTGTTAAATAAGCAGTTCATATGAAACTAGATAATTTATGCCAGTGGTCATGCCTAGTGTCTTCTTCCTCAAGGTAGTCTAATACATCATCCGCAATGTATCCTAAAAAATGAATTGTTAAATTTAATGCTTTAAAGCGCTGTTCGATTCTCGGCTGAAATGCAGGGAGTGCCTTCTGTATGGAGTCTGCATGTCCTTCCCCACGGTTGGGTGGGTGTTCAAAAGACATGCATAAATGGGCATGCCTTTGTTGAAGGTTGGACATCGAGCTGGCACCTCAGCGTTTGTGAAAATCTACCGCAAATCATTAGCGGACCAGAGTTCTGCTGTGGCGACCCCTAACTGGAAAAAGCCGAAAGACAAACAACGACAACAACAACATCACAAGCATAGTTTTCAAACAGTAGCCATCATTAAGTTCCAGCATCATGACTGTCTTGCATCCACTTATACTGATGTGACTCAGCTTGTAAACAAAGCTCCCCACAATCCAGCACAATATCAGCAATCCATCTACATGCTGTGGGAATAGAACCCATGGCCATATACATCAAAACAAATGTGTGCTACCTGCTGTGCTACTAACACTGCTCTAAACACACAATAGTGATACCATTTGCTAAGCAGAGGTAGAGAATTCGGGCTCTTGTTTCCTGTAGCTAAGGTACAGGGCTTGAGCCGAAGTAAATTACTAGCCACTTGCTAACCCTAACTAGGGCATTTCACTGTCTCTCCCACACACACCTCAAACTTTTAATGTAAGAAACCAGGACAAAGTCTAAAAGAAATAGGAACAGATTATAAATAATTCTGTCACGAACTTAGAACATTGCTAGAATAACAGGATTTCTGTTAGTATGCATTTTTCTAAAGGATATGAAGTATAAACCTCAAATATCTGTCATTATTTTGCAACTTCAATTTTTTATGAGGCAAAAATCTGGACATTTGGAAAAAACTTTGGCAGTTGAGGGGTATGCTACCTATCTCTTAGAGACACACACACACACACACACACACACACACACACACACACACACACACACACACACACACACACACACACACACACACACACTTTAGTGTAACCAATCGGCCTGCAAATTTTGGGAAACTTAAGAAAATCAGAACTGCAAAGTGATAATCATTAACAGACACAGAAAGAACATAAACTCCACGGACATTGTGACTAGTAGTCAGGACTGAACCCACAACACTGAAGCTTTGAGGCAGAGACTTTACCACTGTTATTGTACTTTAACTTAATACAAAATTTATTCTAATTTTTCTCTCTCTCTCTCATTGTATTTATGATGCAGACCATGGTCATGGCTAAAAATGGTCCCCCTTACATCAGTCGGTATAACTAATAAATACATTAATCAACACTGAATACCACAATGAACAAAGCTGGAGGAGTAAACTGTTACTCTCTAAAGAATAAATTCTGTGACAGGGTTTTTAAATCATAAAACATTAACTCATCTATAGTACCATTCCATAACAGACAAAATGTATTCTATAAAATGATTATAAAGTAAGATTTTATTCCTAAAGCTATTCATTTCACCATTAAGATAGTCCTGTTCCCATTGATTGAAACACCACCAAATTTATGTAGGTGTTAACCATTGGAAACTATCCCAGAAACTGAAATAAACCATGCTGATATAAAAATACATTATTTTGCAAAATTAAGTACAGCAGTTCACATATGGCATTAATAAATGCACATCCCAAATTACTGATTACTTACAAAACCCTAATTGCTTGCACCCCTTATCCATTAAGTATCACAGTAAACAGGGAATCAGTATTGTGACACACAAATTGGTTTTAAAAACTCATTCCCAGACTTCCATTCACAAAACTGAATTAAAAATCATCACTGCATCCTATATAAACAAATATAGTAGTAAGATGTACTTTGGTACAGGGAACATGGTTCAATGACTCACCTTCTTGATGAGACAATAGGTCTCACTGGTAGGTTCATAGCATTCATATGCATTTTCAGCAGACCATAAAACATGGGTATCATTGAATGTTCCACATGAAAAAAACCCAATAAGAATGCATTTCTACTTTAAGGATTAGCATTCATATAAAAATACTAGATTTTACATTTGCAGTAATGTATTTATCAAAACCAGTAATCTTCTTGTAAAAGGTTGTGTCATCTATCTTTTGCTCACTATAAAAGAATCCACTTTATTCATAAGAGCCACCACTCCCAGTCCCTGTTTATCTGCATTTTATAAGTATATCAATTACTTTTCAAACTTACAAGTGCACCCTGCTTAAAATTATCTACAATTTTACTCCTAGATATTCCATGAGATGCATATAAATGATTCACATGCTTTATTTTCAACTCTAACTCCCTCAGCAAACAAAGCTTTATTCCATGTACCACAAGCTTTCACATCTATGTGCACCTCTAAGCACTGGAATGTCGCACCACTAACAGCCTGCTCTCATCCTTACATTCAACAGCACCATCTGACTCCCGCTTGCAAGAAGAACACAATAGTAGCAGACACAGCAACAAAACCCATCTAAAACGGCAACATACAAACTTGACCCAACAAATTTAGAGCCCATGATTAAAGAAGATTACCGCATTTTATTTGTTACAACAGACGCGACTGCGATAGAACCGGAAATGGCAATTCAAAAGTTAATATTGATTTATAAGCACCTTCACATTTTGCCTGCTGCCCACATCCATCTTGCAGTGAAAATCAATCATTTACCTCCATATCCCCAGAAAACAAAGACAAATTGTAAAATAAAAATCATTAACGGGGATTACTTTTTTTCCACAAAGTGCTCACTTCGGACAGTCATCAAATGTGCCTTCTCTCAACTACAATTGAAAACGCTGTTGAAGAAGCTGTCCAGGATAGTAGAATTTGATCACCTAATGACAACCTCCTATCACAGCTCTGATGCAACTTGACATAACCATTATAAAAAAAGAATGTGAGGTAAGTCAGAACAGAAAAATGTACAGCCAAATGTACCATTTTGGCTGTACATTTTTCAGATTTGATAAAAAGCAAAGTATTTCTGTTATGTAAAATGAGTAGGTTTGTACCACAGCTCTAAAAAGGGGGAGGCGTGCTGTTCAGGGCAATTGCAGTCACATTGGAAATGCTTGCTGTGCACCACAGAACATCAGAAGAAATCCGGTTGTGACAAGTAAGTCTTCCAACTCTCCATCTTCTGGCAGAAAGCTCATTTACTAGGCTGAAGGGCATCACCAAAGCTGCTACCATTACATGTGAGACTGCCATGGAGGCTACCAGATTATGGGGTATCCTGTAGAACGTTTTTAGCCAGAGAAATGACCAGTAAGGGTTTATCACATTTACAGATATGTAATGTTAGCGAAGTGAGCAACATTTTGTAGACTAATGCTTATGCAGACGCAACCTTTATAGTGATACAGACACACGCTGTTCCCAATGCCAGATAAAGGATGGGTTTAGAGCAAGTTATCCCCGAGAACTCTTTGCAACAAGTGCAGGACCGATACTGTAATACCTTCCTGTTTAATTCTCAAATGTAGCTAGTGTGATACTTAAAATAACAGAAAATATCTTGGCAAACCGCATTTGCCGTTTTTTTTTTTTTTAGGATGATTCTACAGTGGTTGTGTGCCTTAGCCGCTTCTGTTTGGCTGTAATCACAGTAAATAAAATGGCTGAGTATGCCTCTCAGCTTTGGCAACATATTCTAGTTCCAGCTTTATCTTGAAAAATAAACAGAAATAAAGAGAACACAGCACCGGGCAGTCCAGGGGCTTTATCAGTTGCTTTCAGTTTAGAGTGCTACTACAAGCGCAAGTGGCAGCTTGAAATGGAATAAACCGATTGGCTGCCACCACTTGCACTGCATGGAGAATTCCCTTTTTGCGGTTACTTTTATTTATAACTGATTTTCTCCGAAAAGTCAAATATAAGCATATGAGGTAGCTCCACACTAAAAAGTAAGTTGAGAAAGTACCTGAAAAAGTTCAAATATTTTTTCAACTTATTTTTTAACGGTGGAGCTACAATATGACTGTAAAGTTAGATGCGCTTGTGGAAGGGACTCGGGTGGAACTTCTTAAAATTACTACCGGCTCACAGCGTGCTCGGATGTAAGCACAGAGGCGCTGTGAAACGGTACTCTGAGTTAATGAGTTAAGATCCATGCCTCTGCCATTTCAGGTCATTACAATACAGATCCACTTATTTTTTTCACATCCACTGCTAAGGCAGTACCTCAGAGGAGCTAAAAACACAAGACCTCCAAGGAGAGCTCCAACACTTGCATGGGACCTCAATTTTGTCTTGGAAAGGCTCACACTGCCTCCTTTTGAGCCAGCCAATACAGCTTACATAAAATACTTATCATGGAAAACCGCTCTGCTCCTAGCAATAACCTCAGCAAGAAGAGTCTGAGTTACAGGCACTAATTGCTGTGGAACCTTTTATTATTTTCCATCCGGACAGGGTTTCTCTAAGGACAAACCCAACATTTATGCCTAAGGTAGTGTCCAGTGTGGCTCTTAACCAAACCATTCATTTGCCTACCTTTTATCCAAACCCTCAGAATAAGGGGGAGAGACTTTTGCATTCTTTGGACATACAGACAGCTATGCTTGTACTTAGACAAAACTAAAGCCTTCAGAAAGACTGAGCAGCTCTTAGTGGCATATGCTGCAGGATCGCAAGGAAAAGCTATTTAAAGCAGACTATTTCAAAATGGATAGGCCACTGCATTTGTTTCTGCTATTCACAACATGGCAAATCCGTGCCTAAGGGTATTAGGCCACATTCAACCAGAGCAACAGCCACTTCAGCAGCCTTCCTCAGAGGAGTACCAACCAAGGACATTTTGGAGGCTGCAACTTGGGACTTCAGTGCACACTTTTACAAAGCACTACCACTTACCTCTTTACTCTAAATCCAGAGCAGGCTTCGCCACTGCAGTTCTGCAGGGCATCATAGCCACTCCTAATTCTATCTATCTAGGCCCAGCCACCCAACCTCAGCTTTGGGATTCAACCAAAGTGTAATGACTGCAACAGTGAAACACTATGAACATAGTACAGTTGTGTACCTACCATAAATGTAGATGTTCGAGTGTATTCACTGTTGCAGTTCGGGTTACCCTCCCTCCATCCCCCTTTCATTGCTGGGACTTATCTGTACTTCTCTATTCTATACAACCTATGTGGTGTATTTGCTTGTAGATGAAGGTAATGTTTGTTAGTGCATGCTTTTTTATTAGCAGAATTTTTAGCCTACTCTTTTGGGGGCACCTGACACCTTTGGCAAGATTGCCATTACAGTGCCTTACATACAGAAAAACGTAGTTGTAAAATGTCAAGATTTGTAGGCAGAAATGAGAGCAATGCGGATGAAAAATGTCCAGATAGTTCCAATAGTAGTAGTAGTAGGAGCAATGGGCTGAATAAAAAAAAGTCATTTTTATATATGCTACCCATAAATGTAACTCTGTATGAATTGCAGGAATCACTTCTGGGCCCATTGTGGGTGCTACGAAATGCACTTTTGGATAACCCAGATTGAAGCACTACTAAGTTCATGAACTTTAACCAAACCCTGACTTTGGAATGGGGTCCATTCCCATAACAGTATTAGAAACCCAAAAGTTTTGGAGAAATTAAACCATATACCTGACACATCTACTTAAATGGCATGTTTATAAAACAACATGCAACCTTTACAAGTTTAACCCAGACATATGCATTACTACCCTATTATCTTTTAACTGGAATAGCCAAAAAATCCTACCTTTACATGATTTAAATGAATTCAGTGCAACTTTCTAAATAGCCTTGTAACTGCTGGAAGAAGTGAATAAAACAAACAATGCAATTTAGCTATCCAAAAAGAGAAGAATGCTAATGCAGGATAAAGAAAAGGAGTGGCAAGAAAAGTAGAAATACAAAATATCAGTATCTCAAACTTTCATATCCTCCACATCTGTAATAAAAAGCAAATAAATGAAGGCAAAAAGCTGTACTAGAACAACACTCTGAACAGTAGCTTACACAACTCTAAAACAATTCTAGTCATCTGTTAAGGAACTCTTGCAACATTGTCAAAAATTCAACCCTAATCCCTCTCCCCAAAAACTCATCAAACCTGTAATCGAATTCATATCTTATTTCACAGATAGCAGTGTTCCTGTACGAGGATTCCCACATCTAATCCCAACCCTGCCCAATAGCCGTATGTCACCATGTCTACTTTCACCTTCAAACCAGTACCCTTATTTGATATAAAACAACTCAAACCATGTTCAGCTTCAGATGATGACCCTCCAAGTGATTACCTTAAAATAGCAGCCAGTAGCATTGCCCGTCTTGTCTCAATCCTTATAAATATGTCACTCTAGGAATCTCATATTCCCATTCATTGGAAACACTCACATATTATCTGTCTATACAAAGCAGGGAGCTCAACAGACATCACTAATCTTATACCTAAATTGATCTTTGGTTCATGTGAAAATAGTAGGCTAACTGCCCTGAAGTCAGAAAATTCTAGTTTGAGGAAGAAATTAACCATCATGCTAAATCCACCATCTCTGAAATACTGGAAAAACATGGCTTCCATACCTCACATAGTACTAATACTACACCTCTAATCCTTACCGATGCTGTTAATTAAGAAAGAGATAATGACAAAGTTGCTTCCCCTAATTTCTATACTTTTCTAAAGCCTTCAACACAGTTTGTCACAGCAGACTTCAAATGTCCACATTAAGTTTATCGCAGAACACTCTTCTATGGTTCAAGAGCTATTTGTCCAATAGGTGTTAATCAATAAAATGGCACTCCACCCTCTCTCCATACCTCCCAGTCGCTAGCAGTGTTCCACAAGGCTCTGTCCTTCTCTAACACACCAGCACCCTCCACTGATACACACAACAGGCTTTCCTAATAAAATACACTGACTTCACACTCATACGTGTATCAGATAACTTGGCACACCTCCAAAAAATTACCTAGGAAGCTGTAACAGACACTGAAACATGGCTTTGTAACTCAAGTCATGCTCGACCCTCCCAAAATACTACTGTTTCTCCCAGTGCGCTCTCATGAAAAACAATATTTAAAAATCCTCTCATTTTAATACACCGTCTGAAGTCACTTCTAATACCAAATAATGAGGGAGGATATTGGGTGATTGTAAGTTATGATGAACAATAATGCTAATAATAATGATAAAAGTGGTTGATGATGACTTAAGTTTGCAAACTAGGAGGAGTCGCTGAATCCTCAAATGACTTGGCCATCCTGTAGAGAGGTTTGTCTAATAAGTAACTGGTGTCAAAATCATGGTCTAAAACTAAATACAAAAAATGCATTACTGTATCTTTTGTGAAGTCACCTTCCCCTGGGAACGACCTCGCTGACAATATGCCCCTAAGACGTGACTCGGTGGTTCAGGATTTTGGAACCTATGTGGAAGTGACTTAAGTTTTGACCAACATGTGTCTGTTGTAAGAAAGGCCTTCTATATTGCACAGATTATAAACAAAGGGATTGTGTCTAGATCTAGGGATGTCAGTGACACCCTTTACTCAGCCTTGATTGGGCCAGTCATTGCACATAATGCCCTCTTTGGCATGCATCTGTTCAGACACATGGAACAAGTGGAACTCGCACAAAGATACCTTACTAAAAGTATACAAGGCCTAAACAACATGTCCTACATGGACTGACTGAAACCCTGTTACTATAGTCAGTATCCTACAGACTCCGAAGACATGACCTGTCTGGCATAGAAAGCATCCTTTTACCTATTACTAATGGATTTACTGCACTTCAGTAAGTCAAATGTCATCAGAAATACTTTGCCTAGGCACTTAATCCTCTTCTGAAACATTAATTGAACAGTTTGGAGGGACAGGTATATTTCGCAGAGGCTACTACTGCTGTGGAACAGACTCTCTATCCATATAAAACAAAGTTCATCCCTGTCCACTTTCAACTGCAATCAAGGTGTATGGATGGGAAACAGAAATTTTACCTCAGAACTTCCCCATGCACTACAAATGGACAGATACAGCTCCTAAATGCTTTATCCTAGGCATGGGTCCACTCAAATTTTCTATGGTATGGTCCCAGTTATATTCATTAGGGTTAATATTTAATTATCAAAATTGGGTCACCTAAGGCCAGTCTATAACCTAATTTGATAGGCTATTTCAAATATAAAAAGGGAAATTAGCTAGTAGCTGTCCTATTACTTACCTTACCTATGTACCTATTATCTTACATTTGAAATGCACTTACAAAAATGCACAAAAAACTCACCAAAAGCTTAGAATGTTTTAGAGATCCAAACACTTTCTCACCAACAAAACTAAAGCTACACATTCCACTACTTAGCATCTCCCCTCACTAGTTTATGGAGCACCCTTTCTTACTAACTTCCAGGCAGCACAAAAAGCGAAATTTGAGCAGTGCTATATCAAAGTGGCTAAATTTGCAGCAAATGTCCCTTTCAAAACATAATACTGTATAATTAGTACTGAAAGTCTAAATTGGTTAGAACTAACCTTACATCAGCTAACATTTGCATAGCTTCTTCCCACCTACAACATTAGCCAGCAATCATCTGCTTATCTAGCACTAAATACCATTGTATACAACTATGTCCATACTCCATCATTATGACTCAGTGAGGAAAAACCTTTCTGTTCACAACCCTATCAAATCTGCAGGGCATGATCTATATTTATACAATGTTTTTAAGGCCTGGGACTCCTTACCTATATTCTTCAGATCAATATCCTCCCTTCAGTCCTTCAAAACCTTTCTGAAATAGTTCTTAACAAAATCTGTCTCTGTTTTTGCTCATCCTCAGGATAACAATATTTCTAAATATGAACAAGTTCCTATTCATACCTTACACCTCCTTACCCCCCCTTTTGACTCGCTTCTTAACTTTGTCTAGATCTGTAATAACTTAATATTTCCCTAACTTCATATTGCAATTCCTGTATGTATTATACTAGTTTACCTTTTACTTCTAAAAGCGGTCTAAAATTTCTCTAAAAATTATTTTTTGTTGTACAAGTCTGTTTTAACTAATTTGGTCACATTATGTCCAATTTGGTATAATTATTTAAACTGTAGATGTTTTGTTTTATTTTTGAGGCTTTTAAAATCGTTTTCAAAATGTTTGTTGAATTTTACTCCCTGGGCCTCCAATCGACATCAACCCAGTTAGACTTTCCCTGACAGGACTAAACCATCCTCCACTAGGAAGAGTAAAACTGTCTGGTTGACATTTGCAATAAACTCTATAACAAAATAAAAAAAATTGCCATCCAGGACCAGGAAAGGAGCAGGTGCCCAATTGGAAGTTATCTCTCCTTAGCCTAAAGCAAATAAGAGCACTAGTGAAATCCTCCAAAGCAAAATTAGAGTCCAAATTGGCCACACCTACTAGAGATAGTCATAAGGCCTTCTTCACATGTGTCCGTAATCTCAAAGGTAGCACCCAGATCTGTTAAGAACTGGTGGTCAAGGGCACCACGTACGCAAATGCCGTAGATATAGCAAACTTGCTGGCTGATAGTCAGTGAAAATATCACCCCCCCCCCCCCCAATCAGTAAATCAGGACATTTTCAGTGCCTGCCCTCTTCCCCTTATATCTAGAGAGCAGGTCATCACTGCTCTCTCAAAGGCAAAAAATACAGCCTCCATGGGACCTGATAACATCCCAGGCTGTATCCTACATGAACTCTGGCAGGAACTTGCAGCACCATTAGGCACCCTATTCAACCAAAGCCTGAGTGCTGGTTTTGTCCCAGCTGAGTGGAGGATAGCCACTGTCTTCCCTTTACACAAAGGTAGTGTCTCCACGGATCCAGGGAATTATAGACCCATCAGCTTAACTAGCCTGATCTGCAAGGCCATGGAATTAATTATCATTGGACCTCATTAACAAGGGCATTGGCAACTTCGAAACACTCAATCCCACACAGTTTGACTTCATCAAGGCGAGGTCATGTCTGTTAAATTTGGTCAACTTTTTTGAGCGAGTGCACACCGCCTACCTTGACCTTCTGCACTATTCCCCACTCTGGCATAATAGATAAACTGTCTCAACTAGGCATCACTCCGTATGTTACCAGATGGGTAGCCAACTGGCTCACTGATAGAACCCACCTAGTCAAAATAGGGGAGGCTACCTCAAGCAGTAGACCCGTATCAAGTGGCATACCCCAGGGTTCGGTATTGGGGCCTCTGTTGTTTGGGATAAGGTACAGGCCAAAACCAGTGGGCTTTGGCTGACCAAGTTTGCAGATGACTGCAAAGTGAGAGCTGTCCTCAATTCCTGTAGTGAGGTGGACATCCTCCAAGAGGGTCTCACCCAAACAAATGACTGATGTCAGAAACATGGCCTCAAGCTGAATAGAAAAAATGCTTCATCATCCCCTTAGGGGAGAGATATAATCACAAACTATCACATTAATAACAATGTTCTGTGCACACACACACAGTCGTGAGGGATTTGGGCAGCCAGATAGATAGCAGCCAGACTTTTGACCATGTTGCTTCCATTGTACGTAAAGCTTTCTACATGGCCCATCTTATAAGTAAGGTCATCTCATCCAGGGACAAAGAGGTGATAAGATCCCTGTATTCTTCCCTTATAAGGACCATTATTGAGTACAGCACCACATTCGGCATGTACCTCGCAAAACACATACAGCAGCTGGAGAGACCACAGAGGTTCCTCACCTGGAGAATTCAGGGTCTCAAAAATCTACCATACAGAGATAGGCTAAAAGCCCTATCCCTCTACTCTGTTTCATACAGACTCCTCAGAGGTGACCTCTGTTTGGAATACATCGGACCCCGTCTTGATTGGGACTGCTGCATATCTGCAGGTAAAGCGCCAATCAAGTAACCCGCACACACGGCTTCAGTCTGGTTTGTAACATCAATAGTACTCCCTAGCAGGATAGATTTGTGTCCCAGAGACTCGCCCATTTATGGAATAGACTCCTCCACGTCAAGCAGAGTACCTCTTTACCCCACTTTTTAAGCGCAATCTGGATAACTGGATGGGAAATAGAAAATACATCCATGGGATTCCGCCCGTGTCCCTGCAGGACAGGGGCATTGGGTGCTGATTTGTCTATGCATGGGCTAAACTCTTGGCCAGGCTTATAAGGGCTTCAGGGCTCACAAAGCATGACACAACTCTACACTGAATGCATCATTTATGCTCATTTCTTCCTACAACATATACTCAAAATTCAAGACTTGACATAAATAATGAAAGAGAATTTAAATAATTTCATACGTAAAAATATGCACAAACCTGTAGCATCCTTCAGTAGACTTGGAAATGTACCAGAATGTCTCGCTGGAGCCATGTTGTGTGAAGTGGACTATGATCGTATAGTAGTCAGATGTCAGAAAACAAATATGCTAGACCTCGTCCTCCTCTGGCTACACCCCACTAATATAATATAATATAATAAACTTGTGATTGCAACAAGAACCCAAAATGAAACCAAGAAAAAATTACATCAGATAAGGAAATCTGTGGAAATAACTGGCCACCCACACCACAACAGAAATCATCTGACTGAAAAAATACGAAAGCAGTATTACTGGTCATTAACTACTTCATACTGCTCAACTATCCCTGATTTTCCCTCATATTAGTACCCTTCTCCTTATATAAATGTTTTCATCACTGAAGATTAGTCAGTCTGTAATGTCAGACATTAGAGTGTTATAATTAGACCTTAGGAAATCCATGTTTAAAAATTCGGTTATGCTCCTATTAATGTAAATTAGGATAATATTTAAAAGTTATATCTGACTTTAGACTTTTAAAACCTCAGGTCATTAGTCTAGTAGAAACCCATGACCCTACCAGTTGTGCACAAAGCATGACACAACTCTGTACTGAATGCATCATTCATACTTATTTCTTCCTACAACATATACTCAAAATTCAAGACTTGACATAAATAATGAAAGAGAATTTAAATAATTTCATACGTAAAAATATGCACTAACCTGTAGCAACCTTCAGTAGGCATGGAAATGTACCAGAATGTCTCACTGGAGCCATGTTGTGTGAAGTGGACAGTTGTTTAAATTGGACCAACAGGAAAACATACCCAGTATCTGAGCAATAAAACATGGCCATAATCACTGACACATACAGCACAGGAGGTGAAGTGACCACTCTGGTTTCACAGCCCCTCAACAAAACTAATTCTAATCATATTGTCATTGTCTGCAAAAGGAAATAACAATAAATATTGTACAAAAAAATGTCTAATAAGCCACACTAAAACCTTCAACAATGACCACATCTCATTTGAGCTAAAATCCTGCAGAGCAAAGCAAAAAGAACATGGTAAAGAAAAACCGATTCCCAAGCAATCGGTGAAATAGCCATTTAACAATTTAAATAACACTCCTCCATTAACACAAACACACTACTGTATACTCTGAGAGCAGGATAACTAGCAACCTGTAAAAAAATAAAATAAAAAATAAACCTAGAATACAAAACTTTACACTATATAAACCATGTGACATGGAAACAAGAACATCAAATACCTTCTGTCAATTTAAATTTCTCCAATAATGAATATAAACACAAGAGATGCCTTCAGTAACAACAGTTTAAATCAGAATCTCCCAAACAGAAAAATGTTCTTACCTGTAATGTCCAAGTTTGTAGTCTAAACAAGTCCCATTAATTCTTCGGGCAGCCATCTCCTACAAATTTAATTGCTTCTCCAGATGACTTGTACAGATTCTACAGAAGAGCTTAAACAGCAGAATCAGTGGTGTCTGGTGACTTCAAATAGAACGGGGGCTGCAGGAGAGAGGTTAATGGGTGATGCCAATGGGAAGGGGTGTGGCCAACTAGAAAGGTGAGGAGCTATCATCAAAACCACAAAAACTGGATCTTTAAATACGCTGCCCTTGGTGCCAAATCGTCATTGAGAGTCCAATCAAGACAAAATGAAGTGTAGAAGAAAACAAATATTTCAATGCATTGGCTGCATGACAGCTTACTTAATATCTAGATGGAAACAAAAAGGTTGTGAGGCATGAAAAAATAAATTACTTTTTAAATACATTACTGGATTGCCAGTCAAAATAAAGTACAAGACAAACAAGCAGCACTCATTTCAAACCACTTCTTCTTGCACTGCAGTTCTGATTATAATTTATATTCATCTTTTTAAATTACCAAGTAACATGCTGAAAGTAGCAACGATGCCCCCACTTGTAAAAATGTTTCTTATCCAAACAAAGACCTGCTGCCTGACAGCTATCTACTTGTTTCATTGGGAAAACATGATCAGAGTAAGAAATGGACAGCAAACAAGAAAGAAGCTCAAGATAAATTGCTTAAAGGATTACTGCACAGGTTATGGACCAGACATGATAGATTGGCATTCTGTTTAGTTTATGGGTAAAGCCATCAGAGATGATGGCAAGGCTCCAACAAAGGTAATGAGCTTCTTAAAATACTGTAATGCTGTCCTTTATTACAAATACTGTCGTATGCATTTCAATATCCAAGGCTTATATGTTATCTAGTTATGTAAGTATTCTCTGCATGGCAACAACAAAAAAGCTTTCAGCAGTGGCAATTTTAACAGTAAGCTTACTTGCATCTTACAGTCTCAGACAAGCTTACCTGATGATCATGAAATAATTGCTACTTGAACATAGAGCCACAGGCACTTTCTGAATAATAAGAAGCATATTCAACAGTATAAAAATGACAGAAAACCAGAACATTCTGCAAAATTAAGCAAGACAGATGAAAAGCCACTGTAGTACTTGTGTCTACCTTGGATTTTTGGGGGGGTACTGTGCACACGTACACTGCATAACTGCTCCTTGTCTTGCTTGGACACATCCAGAATCACTACATGGGGGAGTGGGGTGCAACAAGTATGTCGCAACTTGAAATCTCTGGCTGACTGCAAAGGCACATTTGTCATATACCACTCAACCTCAGAGCAAGAAATCTGGACAGAGTCAGGCCCAAAATTAAGGACCATATTTAAATATTCTTATAAACTTTGTAATAGAATAGTAGGTCTTGCATTAGTATGAATTTTCTGAAAGGTATGAAATCTGAAACTGAAATGTCTGTCATTTTCTCAATCAGTCTTTAATGATTTGCCACTAATTTGCCAGAAAACCACAATTTTATGAAAAATTGACCAAAAATGTGATGCAAAAATATAAAATAGCCACACAATACAGCTGGGAACCTGTCAAAGGGACACTTTTTTTAGTATTCGCACTGCTAGCTTGAGCAGCTGACAAAATAAACAAATCTACATGCATTTCTGAAATAAAAGTAATTTTATAACTGATTATTACACTTATTTATTAATTGTAAACTCTCCATGTTTTCTTCCAAAATTGATATTTTGCAGAGGGATTAGAGGGAGAGCAACATTTTGAGCCAAAATCAGGGACAGTTGAGAGGTTTGGATATGACCAATTCTATAAAGCAATTTGCACATACCTCTCAACCTGGTAACGCAGGAAATCTGGACAAGGCCAAATGCATTGGGGGAACATACAAACAGTACTAAAAATTGCTCTTGTATAAACTTAGTTGATAGAACAGGTCTTGCTTTAGCATGCATTTTTCTGAAGGTTATGAAGTCTGAAACTCAGTCTGTCATTATTTAGTGAGTTAATTCCTAAACGATTTACCAGAAAACCACACATTTTATGAGGAACAAACCAAAAATAAGCAAAAATGTGTTAATTCTGTGAAAATCTGGACAGTTGAGAGGTATAGTTCAGCTGAGCCGGGGCTGTTAGAGTTTTCCATCCTCCCCTTTCACAAAATCATGGTGGAATGGAGCTCCCCCTGCAGCCATTCCAATGTCCCATTATGTGGCTGTTTCACCCCATTTACCATAAACACTGTAATGTGCATGCTGCTTTACTTCTACGATGATTTTGATTTTATTTGAAAGTTTTATTTTGTATTGTACAGCACAAACACTGAAACATCTGCTAAACAAAGCAATGTAGTCTCGCAATAAAAATAGACTTAGCATTAAAATTCTGCCCTTGAAACTCATTCATTGAAACAACAGTGAAATCCACATTCAAAGAAAATACATTTGGGTAGTATAAAGATTAACTTTGGGCTGTTTCCAAATGATAGGCCCATTGCACACAAAACATACATGTGTTGTGTGATACACCTTCCTGATTGTATTAAATTATATTCCTTGTATAATACAGTACAGTTGTTAGAGGGTATTTTAAGTTTATTGTTTTGAACATTTTTCCAGTAAACAATGAAACAAAATGCATGCACCAATAATGACAAAACTGCCTAATTGAGAACATTTCCATTATAAAAAAAAGTCTACTCAAACTTATACAACACACCAGTATCAGTAAATACACACAATCTCTGCAGAAGTCATCTAAATAATTCTACATTAAAGAGATCTATAACTAATAAAGAGGTTGCTGCTTGTTAGTATCTTCACCAAAGAGGACATTCTCAGTATGGCAGCATCCACCCATTGGGGGAGTAGAACCCCCACAGCCTTCTGCATCAAAAGCAAGGACATAACCTGTTGTGCTATTAACAATGCAAGCAGACTCTGCATAAGCAGCACTAAACTTCTCTTCCCCTGCAGCTCTCAGCTCCTTGTAAAATATACTCAACTGCATCTCAACTTCGCAGCACAAGAAATCTTGAAAAAGTCAAAATTTATTGGGAGGGGGACAAAAGACAAAAACCAGGGACACAAACATTGCTTGTATAATCTTGGAAAGTTGGTAGAATAAAATGTTGTATTACCATCATACATTTTGCTGCCCAGTCTTGAACCCAGGTCCCTGTGCAAAACAGTCAGAGCAACATACCACTATGCCAGATCAGCTGCTTTGTGAAAGAGAGGAAGACAAACTTAAATGGCTGTCATTTAGTGAATTCAGTTCTCACCATAGATGTCAACCTCTTAGCACAAAACACCTGGACAAAACCAATAATGACGGAATATAGCCCTCAAACATAGCCAGTGAATTTAGTTCTTGCCATAGCTCTCAACCTTAGCACAGAAAACCTGGACAAAGCCAATAATGGGGGAATACAGTCCCAAAAATAGGGACTCATTTCAAATGTTCATCTTATAAACTTAGAAAATTGCTAGAATAAAAGGTTTTGTGTTGCTATGTCTTTTCTGAAGAATATGAAGTCTGAAATTCATATGCCTGTCAATTTTATTTATTTAACATTTGTTAACCAGGAAAGTCTGATGGAACAAAAAACAATTTTCAGCAGAGGTCCACGGAGAAATACTGCAGACACATGTCTGTAACATGGGAGGACACCAGAGCAAACCCACACAAACACAGGGAGGAGATGCAGAATCCACACAGAAGGCACCTCAGCCAAGAATCAAACCAGAAAACCTCTAGCTGTGAGGCAACAATGCTACCACTGCACCATCAAAGTAAACCCACACAAACACAGGGAGGACATGCAGACTCCACACAGAAGGCACCCTATAGCCAAGAATCAAACCTGAGAACCTGCAGCTGTGAGGCAACAATGCTACCACTGTACCATCAAATATCTCAGAATTTAAGTATTCAGAAACCACAGATGTTGAGGAACAGAGCATAACAAAATATGAGGCAAAAATCTGCAAAATTTCACAAATGGTGGTGGGTAGGGAATTCACGCTCTTGTTACCTGCACTCAAGGTACAGGGTTCAAGCCTGATCTGTAACCACCACCAGATTACATGTTCTCTCTAGCCACTGCAACTGGACAGACACACAACCACTACCTGCCATTGAAATAAACCAGCCAGCATAGTCCACCTTGAAGTGAAGTCACGATCCACACACACCCTGCCTGCCATCCATGATCTGTTCAAATAAACCAGCCAGCATTATCCACCCAAAGTGAAAACATAATCCACCCGAAGCAACGGTCCCGCGCATCCTTCCCAGTCTTCAAATAATCCATTTCCAGCCTTCAAATAATCCATCCAGCCAATTCCTGATGTCGACGGTCCTGCGAGAGAGCGCACATCCTTCCCAGCCTGCGGATGTCACAGTCCGATCCCTTTCCAGTCTATGCAGTTACAACTCCATAGACTTCTGGGGATATCTGGAATGAAATGGTGCAGTCAATTCGGACTGTTGGTGAGACAGTCTGGGATTTTGTGTGCATGCTCCAGACTGCTTCACTGACAGTCTGACATCGGGAAAACGCATGAGTGTGCATGCGAGATTTTCGGACTCACGATTTTTTTTTAATTTTCTTTAATTTTAGTAATTTTTTTTTTTCATTTTACTTTTTATTTCACAGCTGGGAGGGCTGCAGTCCGATGACATGAGCCACCCCTGAGCAGAATATGCCCATTATCTGAAAAACTTACTCCAACGTTCAAGTCACCTATAACAAATCATGACGGTCATTTATAATCCCACTGTCATCAACCACAAAAAGTAATAGTCATAAAAAGGGTAATTTAATAAAAAAAAAGGCTTTATTAACCTCCTGTCCAACCTTCCCTTATGATTGTGAGTTCCACAACTGACTGGAATTTTGTACAAAGCAACACACACATTATTTCATACGACTGTATACCCACCCCCAAACAGTTGAGCCTCGTCTCTCCACATGATGCACCTAGACAGTATCCGACTTTACTACTTTGTAATGAATGCATAAATATATTACACTGGTCAACACATTCAGATACACATACATTGAAATGCATAAGACATCTTGTACATCTCAGCATTTAAACCTCTCAATGAAATTAAAGTCAATAACAAGCTAGAAACCAATGCACTTAGCACCTCATCACGTTGGACATGACCATTTTCACTTCTGCTGGCACCCATTGCTTAATCCAGTATGTTTAAGATCAAAAACAATACGGAAAGCCAAGGATGACTGTAGCAGTTTTAGAGCAATTAACATGCAAACCAATTGACTCAGGCTTCTCTTAGCACAAACTGAGAATTGTGTGACTATTTTTTAAGTATTTACTCAAAAAAATAATTTCAGTAAAAATCAGGGGAACCACAAAGAAGAAAGAAACTGTTGCAAAAAAGAGTAAAATCCCATGATTGGAGGACCTCCGTGGTCAGCCTCAGTAAGAAGCTGAGATCTGTCATAAAATCCTCCAAAGGTAGTTACGAAAACAAAATTACCACTGATTCTAAAGACCACCACAAAGCATTCTATAGCTATGCCAAGAATCTCAATGGCAACACTCAGATCTGCTCTGAGTTATAGCGCAATGGCACTAAATGTACAGAACCAACTGATATTGCCAACATCCTGGTTAGATAGGTTCAGTGCTAACTTTACCCTTCTCTCATCCCCTAAAGGGCCCACCTCTATACCGGAAGAATGCAAAGTACCTGTAATCACGGCTGCACAGGTAAAAAAAAAAAAAAAAAAAAAACTCTCCAAAGCCAAGAACACAGCATCTATGAGACCTGACAACATCCAACGCTGCATTCTACATGAACTACAGAACGAACTGGCACCCAACCTAAGTACCATGTTCAATCATAGCCTCACCTCAAGCTTTGTGCCCACTGAATGGCGCACAGCAACGGTTATCCCACTCCACAAAGGGAGAGCCACCACAGACCCCAGGAACTGCCGCCCCATTAGCCTGACTAGCCTGGTCTGCAAGGCTATGGAGCGTATAGTCATGGAACTTGTAAACAATGACATTGGTAATTTCCAAACTCTGGACCCTACCCAGTTAGGGTTTGTAAAAGGCAGATCATGTCTCCTAAACCTGATAGACTTCTTTGAAGCGGTCACCAAAGCCATAGATGAGGATAAGGTGGGTTCACACAGCCTATCTAGATCTCGCCAAGGCTTTCGACACCATCCCCCACTCTGGAAATACAGACAAGCTCACTAAACTAGATATAAATTCCTATGTCACAAGATGGGTTGCCAACTGGCTCACTGACAGAACCCACACTGTGAAAGTAGCAGACTTTAAATCCGACTTCAGATCAGTGAAAAGTGGAGTAACACAGGGTTCAGTCCTAGGTCCTCTCCAGTTTGGTATCTACTTCTCTGAAGTATAGGCTAACACAGAAGGTCTTTTGCAGTCATCTGCAAACTTTGTTAGCCTACCAGGAGCCATAATCAAAAGTCCTAACAATGTGGACATCCTACAAAAGGGCTTTACTGAGATAGATGCCTGGTGTCAAAACCATGGCCTCAAGGTCAATGCCAAAAAGTGCATTGTCATCCCTTTTGGTAAAAATTCTGTACCCATGAACTACCACATACTTGGTAGTCTAACACCGAAAGTGTGATAAGAGATCTTGGGACACAGTAGTTTCTCCTTTGATAATCACATTGCCACATTAGTCAGGAAATCCTACGTGGCACACCTCATCACAAAAGGTTTCTCATCCAGGAAAAAAGAGGTCATTGTTCCCCTCGACTCATCACTTATTAGACCCATTATGGAGTACAACGCCCCTTTTGGTATGTACCTCACAAGACATCTGCAACAACTGGAAAGGCCACAGAAATACCTCACAAAGAGGATTTCCGGCCAGAAACAGATGCCCTACACAGACCGTCTCAAAAAAACTCCAGCTTTACTCTGTCACATATCGCCTACTCAGAGGCGATCTCTGCTTAACATGCAAAGCTATGTCAAACCTAGAGCTGTTGGACATGCTCCACGTAAAGAAATCCCAATCCCTCCGAGCTACATGCTCTGGGGACCTAAACCTTGTCACCACAATAAACAGAACATGCTGGAGGGATAGATTACTGTCCCAGAGACTTCCCATACTCTGGAACAAACTACCTATCTATATCAAACATATATATAAAATACCTGCCACAATCCATCAACACAGTGCACTCCCCTCAGCAGTTTTACTAAAAAAAGGACACTAGAACATTTGTGAAAAAGAAGGAAAAGATAGATCGAGGAGGGACAGAAAAATTAGAAGGAACAGGTGTATTTTTTTTTGTTTTTATGGGGGAACAAAATAAGAACAGGACAGGGAACTAGGTGATTTACATGGGCAGGGACCGACAGTGACGTGACATGACAAATGGGGAGGTAACTGACAAATGGGCTGGCAATGTTTAGTTCTCTGTCCGAAGTAAAGATCTTGATATCAAACGAGCTAGTGCCACTTTAAGCCCTTTATTCTTTTATGGAGGACCCTCTTTGAGAATTACAGTTGTTGAATGTACCTGGTTAGGTGCATACCAAAGGAAGCATTGTACTCAGTGATGGAGCTGATTAATGCTGAATACAGTGAAACATTAACCTTCTTGGACTTGGATGCCATACCTTTGTAAATTGCATTACATATGAAAGATTTCCTCACTTCCTTAGCTCCATGATGGTCAAGGGCTGCGTGTGTCCCCAAGTCATTGACTACTGGGTCAGCTGTTGGGCATATGTTGTCAGTATAGTAGTTACCAGGGATTAATGACTTCCAAAGGATACTGTTATGCATTTCTTTGCATTTAGTTTTAGATCATAGCTCAGACAAGTTATTTTTGTTAGTCAGCCCTACTTAGTAGAACATTAGTGTCGATGAAGGTTTGTATGACTGCTCCTAATTTATATTTGTCATCCGGTTGCGTCAGCCAGAGATGCTTGATGCTTGCCTTGAATTCAGAGATGTAAATGCCAAAAAGGAGCTGTCCTAGGACCAATCCTTGAGGGATTCAAGTGGTGACTGGCCTCTTTGAGGTGGACACCCCTTTTCTAACTTCCTGGGTCCTGATAGTGACCTGGCTATCCACCAGGTTATGTAAGGGTTTGTACCCAGTCTCATGAGTTTGTCATCAATATTCGAGTGAGGTATGGTCAGATTTATTGGTCAGGTCAAGGTAGGCAGTGTGAACTGTTCTGCTCTTGATGTTGCTTTGATAGGTCATCAGTTTGCGTAGGTCTGAGGTATCCTTGATGAAACCAAACTAGTTTGGGTCTAGTGTTTGGATGTTTCCTATGTCATTACTGATCCCTTCCATGATAATTCTTTGTATAAGTTTGCATATGAGACTAGTGAGACTTGTGGGTCTATAGTTGGCCTGACTGCACAGAAGAATAATTGTTTCTGTTCTTCACTCATGAGGCATGAAGCCTGTTTGGAGGCTACAATTGAAATGGTGGTTCCAGTGGGGACTGATATGTCTTGTTTCATGCTTTTTAGAAGGCAGTTTGGGATAGTGTTGGGGCCCATTGATGCAATCCTTGTAGCCTTAGAGTGACCATTGTTTGGCACCCCTCTTCAGCTGAGGTTCTTTTTGATGAAGCAGAGAAGTTAATTTAGGGGGTCTCGCAGATTTTTTTTCAACCCCCCCCCCCCCCGTCAAAGTTTAATATGACCTTTCCCTCCAATTTGGGTTCCTTTTTATAGGAAACAATCAGTAAGGTTCAGACAGAATTTCAAAAAGACATTTCGGGAAGGCTCAAAAAGAGAAGGTGGGGGCGGTGGCTTTGTGTATTCCTTGCTGTTTTCCCTTTCCACCCTTGCATTCTTTAGTATCTTTCCCTGAGTCTAGGTCTTCATTTACCTTATTGGCATCACATAATTTGAGACTGGTGCGTTTTTAAAATCATTCCGTTAGGCTACAATTGGCAGTGGGAGTCCCTTTCTCCCTTTTCATGGCATTCCTTCTCATCCATCAAACAAAACTCTCCTGTGTTTCTCCCGGTCCTGTACGTGTGTGTGTGTGTGTGTGTGTGTGTGTGTGGGGCAGTCATAGGTTCATAGGTTGATACTAGGCTATCTACTGTAGGGCACTTATAAGCCTAGCCAGAGTGTGCTTGGCTTTCACCACCTTTTAGATTAGTTAACTGTGCCTCTGTATAGTAATTCACAGAAGGTAGCCATATTAAGGTTAGTTTACTGTACCTCTGTCTAGCAAGGACACAGAAGAGATCCCAGGGGTAAACTTACGGTCTCCCATCCACTCGTCAAGATTTCTCTTGAATAGGATCAGTGAGGGGCTCTGCCTAACATGGATTGGGATTTTGTTCCAGAGGGAGGGGAGCCTCTGGGATATGAATCTGTCCCTCCTGCATGTCCTATTTATTTCTGTGCTGAGGTTTAAGTCCCTGGAGCGTGTAGCTCTAGGGGATTTGGATTTCTTGAGGTGGAGCATGTCCATTAATTCAGGATTGGGCATTGCTTTATACGTCAGACACAGATCGCCTCTGAGTAGCGGTACGCAACTGAGTAGAGCTGGAGTTTCTTTAGCCGAAGTGCATAGGGCATCTGTTTGAGTCCCTTGATCCTGTTCGTGAGGTACTTTTGGGGCTTTCCAGTTGCTGCACGTGTCTGGTAAGGTACATCCCAAATGGGGCATTGTATTCAATTAATGACCCGATAAGTGATAAGAAGAGGGGCCCAATGACCTCTCTTGATCTAGATGTGAACCCTTTCGTGATAAAGTGGGCTATATAGAAGGTCTTTCTAACTACTTTGGCAACGTGATTGTCAAAGGAGAGATTACTATCTACTTGGGTCCTCAAGTCCCTAATTACTACTTCCGTACTTAATGGATTACCACCTATGTGGTAGTTTGTGGGCACTTAGTTAAACCAAAGGGGATGACAGTGCACTTTTTGGCATTTAGCTTTAGGCCATGGCTCTGGCACCAGTTATCGGTCTCTGTGAGACCCTTTTGGAGGATGCTTGTGTCAGCCGGAGTGTCTATTATGGCACCCAATTTGCAGTCGTCTGCGAACTTTGTCAGCCATAGTCTACCTGTGTTAGCCTGTACCTCTGAGAAATATATACCGAACAAGAGAGGTCCCAGGACTGAGCCTTGTGGGATGCCACTTGTAACTGGTTTAGTCTCTGACATGGCACCTGCAATTCTGACCATGTGGGTTCTGTCCTTGAGCCAGTTTTCACCCATCTTATGACATAGGGGTTGATATTTAAGCTGGTGAGCTTATTTATGATTCCTGAGTGGGGTATTGTGTCGAAGGCTTTTGCGAGGTCCAGGTAGGCTGTGTGGACTACCTTCCCTTCATCTATGGCTTTGGTAACAGGTTCAAAGAAGTCAACCAGGTTGAAGAGGCAAGATCTGCCCTTAACAAAGCCGAATTGGGTAGGATCCAGTGTTTGGAGGTTCCCAATGCCCTTGTTTATGATTTCCATGATGATATGCTCCATAGCCTTGCAGACCAGGCCGGTCAGGCTTATAGGGCGATAGTTTCCGGGGTCCTTTGTGGCACCACCTTTGTGGAGTGGGACCTCTGTTTCTGTACACCATTCCTTTGGTACATGTCCTGTAGTAAGGCTGAGATTGAACAGCGTCTTTGAGGGTTTAAGTCTTCTTGGAGCTCATGTAAGATGCAGCTCGGGACACTGTCTGGTCCCGTTGATGCTGTGTTTTTTGCTTTGGAGAGGGCAGTTCTCATCTGTGATCACAGGGAGGCTACATTCTGTTGGGATTGATATTTGCTCTTTTGGAGGGGAAGGGGGGGAGTTTGCACTGAACCTTTCTGCTAGGATGTTGGCAGTGTCTGTGGCTTCGGTGTATTTTTTGTCATTTTGCACTGTCTGAGCATATCTGGGAGTTGCCTCCCAGGTTCCTGGCATAACTAAAGAAGGCCTTGTGATTATCCTTAGTGTCTTGTGCAAATTTTCTTTCGAAGCTTGCCTAAGATGATTTTATGAGGGATCGTAGTTTCTTGCTAGTACTGATCAGAGACGCCTTCCCTTTTTGGGATTTTGCTCTATTGTGTAGTAGCTTCCTCCTTCTGTTATATAGCTTATTTGGCCGGGGTCCACCAGACAGGTGGTCTGCCTTTGGAGGAGTGAGTCTTGGTTTTATTTGGGATGGCATGCTCCATGCATTCCTGTAGGTGTCCATAGAATGCTTTTGTAAAGGATTCTGCATTTTGGGCCGTAGTTTCCACTGGCCCGGGGCCTTTGAAAGGTTCCACCTCGGTTTTGAGAAGTGTGAAGTTTGCTTTTGAGAAGATGTCCTTCAAGGATGCATCTGCAGTCCTTGCATATGGGTTGTCCTGCCTCAGGCAGCCCTTCGGTCGGCCAGATTCCAAAGTCTGGGTCCGGCGTCGGCTGATGTCGACCTTTCCCCGACGTCAGAGCGCCTGGGGTATAAAAGAGTCAGCCGACGCCATCTTCCCCAGTCTTTCTTGCCGCGTGGTGCCCGAAGCAGAAGCAGTTCGCAAGTGCCGGTCGGCCAGCTCCTGTAAATTCAGCTACTGAAGACTTCAAAAAGCGAAGTACCCCATTGGGGACTCTTTCTTGCCTCAGCCGATGTCAGATCAAATGCTTAAAGTTAATAATTGCTTGACTTGTGGGAAACAAATACCTCATAAGGATTTCCATTCCTACTGCCTCCCTTGCCTAGGCCCAGACCACGACGTCTCAGCCTGTACTGCCTGTGCCTCCTTTAATCGACGCACTCTTAGGCGTTGGTCGGAGTTTGCAGAGGAATTTTTTTGGGCTAGTTTTTCTTATAAAATGCCGTCGGAGACTCCGACTTCTCATTTAACCAAAAAATGGAAGGACAAGGACCGACAAGCGGACCGTGGTTTCGGCTGAAACCACGCCTAGGCCTACCACGAATGTCTCTGTCTCGGCTGAAACAGAGTCCTTGGTACTTCCGACCGTGGAAACGGTAGAACCGACAGCCTCGGCCCCGGAGGCTTCTTCTGAGTCTATGGTTTTACCCTCGGAAACCGGTGTTTAGGAAACTACCGACACCATTCCCTTAGACAAGACTACCCCAGCACGTGGAGCAGCCAGGCCCCCTGCATCCATGTCCATTAAAGCATTCACTAGGGCTAAAGCTGCTAAGCAACAAAAAACTCTGCCTCCCAAGACTATTTCTCAGGGATCCACTACAGGTTCACAGATACTAAGTTTGGCTGAGGATCTTATTTCCTTAATCAGGGGATCCCAGCCTCATCCGGACAGGGGCTCTCAACCCCCTCTAGACAAAAGGCCCAGGGTTGAGTCTGCTGACCCTCAGTCCTCTGATGGCTCTGCTCTATCAGATTACCAGGAGGAGGCCTTCACGGCCTACAAGGATTCTGATGCAGAGGAATCCATTCCCTCTGCCTCCCCTCCTGAAGAGCTGTCCTTTGGGTAGACCCTTCACTCCATAAGAGAGCATTTCCAGTGGCAGGGCCAGGAATTCTCCAATTCCAGGAAGAGATTAAGGACTTTTCTTCATTTACCTCAGCATAGACCTTTGGCTATTCCTCCTGTTTTAAGTGTCATTGATGATGTGTATTATGAGTCTAGCACTACCCCTGACACCCTTCCTCCGGCTCCTGTTAAACCCGACAGGTACTACAGGGTTCCGGACTCGCATCATTTCCTTTACAAGGCCCACTCTGCTGACCCAGAAACTATTTCCCAGGGTCCTAAAGGGGTTGCAGCTGCTACTACTAAAAATCCACTCCCCTCTGAAAGGGAGTCAAGGGCTTTAGAGAGATGGGGTAAAAAAGTGTATACTTCTTCCACTCTGTCTGTGAGGACTTTAAATTGTCAATTTCATATGATACAGTAACAAGAGTATTTGTTGGATGAATTGCAGAAAAAGCTGTCTTCTCCTGAACCCCTAGACCGTAAGTCACTTCAGGATCTGGTACATAATGCACAACAGGTTAGCAACCATTTTTTGCAGTGTGGTTATGATGCATTGGAAGCTTCATGTAGGTCAGCAATGACAGGTGCAGTCATACGTAGACATGCTTGGCTGAAGGAACAATCTCTGCCAGATCATGTTAAGGCTAAGCTTCTGGATGCTCCACTGGAAAAGCAAAAGTTATTTGGCTCCACTGCTCAGGAGGTCTTAAAGAAATTTGAGGAAAAGGCTAAATCTGTACAAACAGTCAAAGATTTCCTCCAGGTACAACCACCAAGATTCAGCAGAAATTGGCCTTCTAAGAATTGGTCCTTTCCAGAAGAGAGATATCAGAGAGGCAAGAACAGGCATGCCAGAGGTAGAGGGCAAGCTAGAGGCTCCAACAGAGGACGTCAGTGGCAGCCTCCTACCCAGAGAGGTAGTGCAGGACCAACAACTGCTGCACAAGGACAGACTCAATGACTTCACCTTGATCCCACCAACCAGGGCTCAATTAGAAGCACCTTTGGGCGGAAAATTGTCTTTATTCTCAAGAAATTGGCACAGTATTACAAGGGACAAATGGACACTGCAAATAATAGACAAAGGATACAGGTTCCATTTCCATACATTACCAAAAAGAAAAGGAATGCCAAACCTGCCACCAAATCAAAGGGCAGAGGCTTTAAAACAAATTGCCAACCTATTGCAAATGAAAGCTATAGAAAAGGTTCCTCTACTTAGAACAAGGCCAAGGATTTTATTCCAGACTATTCCTTGTCCCAAGAAAAGAAAAACAATGGAGGCCTATTCTCGATTTGTCCGCACTCAATACTTATCTCATTGTGCCAAAATTCAAAATGCTGACCCTACAGCAACTCCTTCCCATGCTGGGCAAGGGGTCTTGGCTGGTAACTCTAGACCTCAAGGAGGCATACCTGCATGTCCCTATCAGACAAAGTTGCAGACGACACCTCAGATTTCTTGCAGGTTCAGAGCATTATCAATTCTCAGCATTGCCCTTTGGCTTATCTACTGCGCCCAGAGTATTCACGAAATGCCTGGCATCAGTAATTGCACACTGCAGACTTCAGGGGATTCAAATATACCCGTATCTGGACGACTGCCTTATGCAAGCGGACAGCCAACAAGCTTTGGAAAAACATTTGAATTATGCCATCCACCTTCTGCAGGCCTTGGGATACACAGTCAACATTCACAAGTCAAGACTTGTGCCATCCCAAAGAATAACTTTTCTGGGTGCGGAACTAGATACAACCACCCAAATGGATTACTTCAAAAATCTGACAAAACAAACTGAGATGACTGCAAGGAAAATCCTGCAGGCCCTGGGTTACATGGTATCGTGCATTCTTCTGATTCCACAAGCAAGGCTGCATATGAGAAAACTACAGTGGTACCCAAGGAGTTTATGGTCTCAGCACAAACACAGCCTAGAAACTTTGATACCACTCATTCCATGCCTTCAAAAGGAATTCCTGTGGTGGGCCCAAGCAAGCCAGTCAAACAGGGGTCTGCCTTTCAGCAAACCAGTAACCAGCCAAACCATTACCTTGGACGCTTCAGACCATGGATGGGGAGCACACATGGAGCAGAGATGCATCCAAGGACTATGGTCTCAGAAAGAATTGCGCATGCACATAAACCAAAAGGAAATGCTGGCAGTGATACATGCAATCGAGGCCTTCAAGCACTTTCTACATCAAGGCCACCTGCTAATAAGGACAGACAATACCACAGTTATGTGGTACATAAACAAGCAAGGAGGTACCCATTCCTACCCTCTCTGCAGACTAGCAGTGAATCTTTGGGAACTTTACCTAAAACTCAATATAGAGCTGCAATCCCAGTTTGTGCCAGGAAAAGACAATATACTGGCGGACAGCCTAAGCAGAAATACCATGGATCCACACGAATGGATGCTACACCCAGACATCTTCCTTCAGATAACACAATCTTGGGGGAGGCCGGACATAGATCTTTTTGCCTCCCACCACAATCATCAGCTGAATAAATTCTGTTCAAGGACATACCACCCACAAGCATGGAAAATGGACGCCCTCTCTTTCAGCTGGAATACTCTAACAGTGTATGCATTTCCACCTCTTCCATTAATGACCAGGGTCTCACTGAAAATCAGGACAGAGCAGCCAAAAGTGATTCTAATAGCCCCGGACTGGCCAAGGCAGCACTGGTACCCACTGTTACGATGCCTGTCGCACACGAAACCATGGCTTCTACAACAATGGTCACTCCTTCTGACACAGCACAATTACAAAACTCTGCACTCCAGCCTGAAAAGCCTGCAGCTGACAGCCTGGAGAATACCTTGACTCCTCACCAGGAAAAGCTATCCAAGAGAATGAAGGATATCATCATGGAAGCTCGCAGACCTTCCACGAGAAAGGCATATTCAGCAAAATGGAAAAGATTCCACACTTGGAGCAACGCAAAGGGCCTAGATGCCACAGTGATGAGCATGGCACATATCCTGGAATACTTGGCAGAAATGCTCCACAATGGCCTTTCTTACTCTTCCATAAAAATTCATGCTTCAGCAATTTCAGCAGAATACAATACTGACCCACATGTCTTCTCTCATCCTCTCCTAAGGCAGTTTCTAAAAGGAATTAAAAACCTCCAAGAAAACCACCAGTGCCTACATGGGACCTGAACTTCATGTTGGAAAAGTTGACTCTACCTCCCTTTGAACAGCAGCATCTTCAGAGTTACAGTTCCCGTCTTGGAAGACTGCTGCCTTCCTTCTGGCCATAACCTCAGCAAGAAGAATATCTCAATTGCAGGCACTCATGGCAGTACAACCATTTCTTATTTTTCATCAGGACAGAGTCTCCTTGAGAACCAATCCTTCATTCATGCCAAAGGTGGTATCCAGGGTCTCATTGAACCAAGCTATTCACCTGCCTACCTTCTTTCCAGATCCGCAAAACAAGGGAGAAAAACTTCTGCATACCCTGGACATTCACAGACAGTTACGCTACTACTTGGACAGAACTAAGGCTTTCAGAAAAACTGACCAGCTGTTGGTAGCATATGCTGCAGACATTCAAGGCAAAGCAATTTCCAAACAGACAGTTTCAAAATGGATAGGAAATTGCATTCGATTCTGCTACTCATATGGAAAAACTGTGCCAGCTAACATCAGGCCTCATTCCACCGGAGCCACAGCCACCTCCACAGCCTTTTTAAGAGGGGTGGTTACCAAGGACATTTTAGAAGCTGCTACATGGAGCTCCGTGTATACATTTTCCAAGCATTACAATTTGCCCTTATATTCCAGATCCAGAGCAGGCTTTGCTACGGCAGTCCTGCAGGGCATTTTAGCTACACCATCATTTTCTTAGATCCTACCACCCCCAGCTTGGCTATGGTATTCTACCCATATGTAAGGACTGCAGATGCATCCTTGAAGGACATAGTACAGTTTTGTACCTACCATAAATGTAGATGTCCGATAGGTATGCATCTGCAGTCAGGTTTACCCTCCCTCCTTCCCCTCTGTGGTATTTCTTGGGTACTTATCCCTCTTATAGCTAGCTGGGGTTATCTATTATGGTGTATTTGTTTTATATTACTGTGCATGTTTGGAATATTTTGCATTTCTCCAAATTTAGCCTTCCTAAGAGGGCACCTGGCATCCGGGGCAAGAAAAACTGAGGAAGATGGCGTCTGCTGACACTTATACCCCAGGCGCTCTGACGTTGGGGAAAGGGCGACATCAGCCGACGCCGGACCCAGACTTTGGAATCCGGCCAACCGAAGGGCTGCCTGAGGCAGGACAAACCCATATGTAAAGACTGCAGATGCATACCTATCTGACATCTACATTTATGGTAGGTACAAAACTGTACTTTCTTCACCGTGGTTTCCTTGGCTGGGGGGGTGGAGACGGAATATGGATGTCGAGTGAGATTCATTTATGGCCTGATCTTACCAATGAGGGGTATACCTCTGGTGTGGAACAGAGACCCCCATGTTGGTGATGACCAGGTCCAATATGTTTTCCTCTCTTGTGGGACTGGTGACCAGTTGTTCCATAGCATTTGAGTTGAAAAATTTATGAACCGTTGGTCGAGGGTATTTGGGCTTGAGTAGTTTTTCCCAATGAATGTTTGGGTAGTTGAAGTCATCCAATATAATGGTGTTTGGAGGGACCTTCATATTTTCCAATGTTCTCATTAAAGCCGAGTGGGGTTCCTGTGTTAGGGAGGGTGGTCTATAGCAGGCTACAAACTGAAAGGCAGTTTTGCCCACTGTTGCACATGGACGGTCTCCAATGCTTAGTGCGGTGTCACTAACCTGGAGGTGTGGGTATCTTTGATGTATATGGATACTCCCCCTCCTTTTGTGGTTCGGTCCGAGTTTTGTGGCCAAAAAGCATGGTATGAAGTATAACCTGGTAGTGCTGGGGTGCTTTCGGGAGCCTTGAAGCAGGTTTCTGGTACTGCACAGATATCGATATTCTCCATACTGGGGGG
>NC_056747.1:728297480-728329980 GCF_019279795.1 Protopterus annectens
ATTGTTACTACTTTTGATCCCTTTGGAATTAGTCTTATTTCTTTCATTTTAGACTAAAACGACTGGGTTTCTCAGGCCCAGAGTTAGCACTATGCCTAGAAAACAGATTACCAAAGCGCATGCTCAAGCTCCCATGGAGTAGAAACATATGCTTAGAATGGCTGAAGACCTTACAACTCTAATTAGGGAAAGCCTTCCTTCCCCCTCTAAAAGGCAAAGAATTGATTTCCCTTTTGACCATGTGTCCGATGACTTTGTTCCCTCATTACCAGGACATACTCGTATCTACTAATGAGGATTCAGATGCAGAGGATTCCATTTCCTCCTCTTCCCTTTCAGAGGCCTTTTCTTTTGGTGAAGCCTTGCATTATACCTTAAGAGTGCATTTCTGCTGAGAATGCCTTTACTACTCACAGTCCAAAAATAAACTCTTAGAATTTTTAGGTTTGACTCAGCACAGGCTTCTAGCTATACCCCCCTTCCTGGTTATTGTAGATGTTTTCATGGAATCCAGTCTTACTTCTGATACTTTACCACCAGCTCCTAGAAAGCCTGACAGGTGGTACTACAGGCTATTTGACTCTCACAAATTTCTCTGTATGAATCCCACTGAGGATCCAAAGACCATTTCCCAGGGACCTAAAGGTATTAAGGTTGCTACCGCCAAAAATCCTCTCCCTTCGGACAGGGATTTGGACAGATGGCGCAAGAACGTGTATACCTCTGCAACTCTTGCCATCAGGGCTTTAAATTGCCAATTGCACTTGTTGGAAGTATCAGCAGCATATTGTGCAACTAATTAAACAAAAAATGTTGTTGCTTCCAGATTTTGCAGTAAAAAGAGTTGTACAAGAGTTAATGCATTCTGCGAACCAAGTCAGTAAACATAATTTGGAGTGTGGTTTTGATGCCTTAGATGCGTCTTGCAGGGCTGCTGTCACTGGGTCTGTACTAAGAAGGCATGCCTGGCTGAAGGAACAAATCTTGCCAGACCATGTCAAAGGAAAATTAGTAGATGCTCCATTAAACCATTAACGCTGTGCACAAAAGCATAAGAGGCTCTTAAAAAGATGGAGGAAAAAGCTAAATCTATGCAAAGTGTTAAAGATTTCTTACAGGTAGAGCCACCTAGATTCAGTAGGCATTGGCTTTCAAAAATCTGGTCCTTTCCAGTCCCTACCAGGTCTTCTCAGCCCAAACCCAGGGGCAACAGACCACAAAGGCTACAGTCTCAGGGTACACAGTGATTTAAACAATGGAGTGCTCCCCCCTCAAAAACAGGGAGTGATAAGCCACCCCCTTATGGAAAAAATTCACAATGACTTGGGTATCATCCTTCCCAGACATGCCCAAGTACTTGCACCCCTAGCAGGAAAACTCACCCTGCTTGCAAAAAACTGTATGTCCATTACCCAGAACCGATGGGTCCTAAACATTGTATCCCAGGGATACAGATTCTACTTCCATTTACTGCCAACCCCCAAGTGGGCTGCCAGACCTTCCTCCAAACCAGTGGGCAGAGGCTCAAAAGCAAGTACTTTCGCTTCTCAGTATCAGGGCTGTTCAACCTTTTCCAATAGAGGGTAGGGTTTCTACTACATACTGCTCCAGATGCCCAGAAAATAGGGTTCTTGGCGCCCTCTCCTGGACTTGTCCATTCTCAGCACCTTCCTGGTGGTCCCAAAATTTCAAAATACTTGCACTACAACAGCTGCTTCCTATGCTAGCCAAGGACTCCTGGCTAATCACACTAGACCTAAAAGAAGCTTATCTGCACATCTCCATAAGGGAGTCTTACAGAACATATCTACGTTTCAGGGTAGGCTGTGTGCGCCATCAGTTCTCAGCACATCCCTTTGGCTTATCTGCTGCACCCAGGGTATTCACAAAGTGCCCGGCTCCAGCCATTGCATATTGCAGGCAGAGATAAATTCAAATTTATCCATACTTGGACTGTTGCCAGATGCTGAAGTAGCAATTCCTGACCATCCGCCTCAAATCAGACATTTGTAGAGAGACTTCTAACTTCTCTGGGGTACACCTTTAACAAAAAGGAATTACATCTAGTGCCCAGCCAAAAGATTTTATTCCTGGGAGCAAGCTTATATACAACTTTCCAGATGGCATTCCTTACTCCAGAAAAGCAAGTTTATTTGACATACTACTTCAAACTAATGGCCACCAGAACCCAGCTCTCTGCAAGAAATATAGTGCAAGCTCTAGGGTTCATAGCCTCATGCATTCTACTAATTCCATATGCAAGACTGCACATGAGGAAGCTTCAGTGGTACTTAAAAAGTCTCTGGTGCCAACATTCTCAGGACTTGGAAACAATTATTCCTATCATTCCGTGTCTAAGGGCAGAGTCCCTTTGGTGGGAGAGGCTTGCAACTGCAACAAGGGACTCCTTTTCACTCACCCCTTGCCTCCCAATCCTTGACAACAGGCGCATCAGACTGTGCATGGAGGGCTCACATGTCTGGCAAATGCATTCAAGGCAAATGGTGCCCAGGAGAAATTCACCTACATATCGATCAAAAAAAATGTTAGCTGTACAGAATGCTCTGAAAACCTTCAAATACCTTATCCTTCCAGGACAACTCTTGATAGACAACAGCCCAGTTATGTGGTACATAAACAATCAGGGGGGAACTCATTCCTACCCACTGTGCACTTTAGCCATGGCGCTGTGGAACACAGCCTTGAGCAACCAAGTGCACCCGCAAGTTCAATTCCTGTCCGGCAAATGAAATTCACTGGCAGGCGACTTAAGCATTAATCTACTGGACCCACACGAGTAGCAACTGGAACCAGAGTCATTCAAACTTCGAACCCACAGTTGGGGACACCAGAGGTGGACCTCTTTGCCTCCCCTCAAAGCCATCAATTGTGCAACTTTTGCACCAAAAATCCCCACAGCCAGGCATGGAAAGTGGATGCCCCATCATTTACATGGGAAAACCTTAATTTATGCCTTTCTCCCTTTGCCCCTCCCCTCAAAAGTACTACTCAAGATCAAACAGGAGAAACCAAGGACAATCCTTTTTGCACCAGACTGGCCCCACCAGCACTGGTACCCACTCCTACCCAGTCTGACAGCAGTGCCACCCTGGCACCTACATCAAACCCCCCCTTCCCTGCTGTCCCAGGAGGAGTGACAGATTTTGTATCCTCAGCTGGAAACCCATAACCTTGCAGACTGGCTTATTTCCTGAATAACACCCCTAGCAACCATCAGCAAACAGGTGCTGGACGTCTTCCTTGAGGCTAGAAGGCCTAGTACTAGGAAATCCTATTCAGAAAAATGGAAAAAAATACTGTTCTTGGAGCCACTCTCAAGGAATGGACACAGCCATGTGCACCTTACTTCAAATCCTAGATTACCTAGCAGAGCTGCTCCACAAAGGCCTGTCATTCTTTTCTGTTAAGATTCTTGCATCTGCCATCTCATCTCATTATAGTACTTAGCCACCTGTCTTTTCTCATCCTCTGGTCAAACAGTTCTTGAGAGGAGCTAACTATTTAAGACACCCGAGGAGAGCTCCCAACCCTGCCTGGGATCTTAACTTTGTACTAGAGAAGCTCACGCTTCCCCCTTTTGAGCCTGCTGCTACAGCACAGTTAAAATTCCTCTCTTGGAAAATAGCCTTACACTTCAGCTAGAACAGTGTCTGAGTTACAGGCACTAATAGCTGTGGAACCCTTCATTATTTTCCTTGTTGACAGGGTTTCCCTCTGGACTAACCCATCTTTTATGCCCAAGGTGGTATCCAGTGTGGCTCTAAACCAATCCATCCATTAACCAACCTTTTTCCTTAATCCTCAGAATAAAGGGGAACGGATCCTGTGCTCTCTGGATGTACACCGACAACTCCGGTTCTACATTGACAGGACTAAGCCTTTCAGAAAATCTGACCAGCTGCTAGTCAGCTTTTTTACAGGGGCAGAGGACAAGACCATTTCAAAGCAAACCATTTCCAAATGGATATCACACTGCATCCATTTCTGCTACAAACACCAAGGAAAACCTACCCCACAGGGCATCAAAACTCATTCCACTAGGGCTGCCTCAACCTCTACAGCATTTCTCAGGGGAGTCTCTACCAGGGACATCCTGGAAGTTGCAACCTGAAGTTCTTTACACACCTTCACCAAGCATTACTACTTACCTGTCTTTTCTAAATCCAGAGCTGGATTTGCCACAGCAGTCTTACAAGGCCTGCTAGCCAGACCTACTATTACTTGACTGCCTCCACCCTTCCTCAGCTTTGAATCAACCCAAGTGTGGTGAGTGCAACAGTGAAATACGAAGAACATAGTACAGTTGTGTACACTTACCGTAAATATAGATGTTCGAGTGTATTCACTGTTGCAGTCCTGGTTACCCTCCCTCCAGCCCCCTAACTCTTCTGTGCTTTCTACTTATTCTCTGTGCTTTCTGCCTATTCTCTTTTTGGCCATATCTTATGGCTATGGTATTTATTTTTTACTGGAGGTGTTCCACACCATGTAATTGCTTCCTATTTTGGGGGCTCCTGACGTCTCTGGCAAGAAAAACTGAAGTAATGGCATCTGCTGCATATTTTATACCCTTGACGACCTGACGTCAATGGAAGAGGCGACCGTATCTGATGCAGAAATCCCAAGACTGGTATTCACTTGACTTTGAGCTACCTGCAGGCAGATAACCCAAGTGTGATGACTGCAACAGTGAATACACTCGAACATCTACATTTATGGTAAGTGTACATAACTGTACTTTCTCCTTTCTGTGGCCTCATCTTACACCGTCCTTGGATGTTGGATCCTTATTAGGATCTTTTGGCATCCATAAGGAATAACTCACCTAGACATTTTCACCCTCAAATTTACCCAAATAGTTTCTTCACTTCCAGTGATGGGTAGACAGTCCAGGTGTTCATCTCCAGTCAGACATCCTCATATCTCCTCAGAAGGATTTTATGAAAACGGTAAGAGTAAATCGAAACCTTTCTCCCATTGAGCTGTGCAGAGACAACTAGATTTTTAAGCACCCACTTTCGTTATTATGGATTTTCTTGCTTCTGTGTTTAACAGGTGTGCTAGTTATTCAACTGTAAAGATTCTACCAACCGCTATCTCCTGTTTTCACGTAGGATATAACCAATCCTCTGGCTTCAACCGGTTTATATAAAACTGTTTTTAAAGGGACTGTCTTACTCTCCCCCTCCCCCTCCCATTAGAGTCTACTCCAGTCTGGCATTTAAAAATACTTTAAGCCTTGTCTCAACCCATTTGATCCATCTGTGAAGGCGGATTTGAAATTTTTTATCTTGGGAAAACTGTTTTTCTAGCTATGATCACATTGGCCAGATAAATATCAGAACTCCAAGCCCTGTCTTGTAAGCCACCTTTCTAATAATTTGTGCCTAAGGTGGCTATGAATCAGTTTATCAACTTCCCTGTTTTTTTCCAAAATTTTCCACTAAAGGAAAGTGCATGCTGCACATTTAAGATCTGCATAGATAACTTTGATTATATATCTAAAAAGCCAAAAATTTTAGAAATCGGGCCAGCTGTTTATTTCCTATTCCAAAGCAAAATTGGGTAAATGTGTCTAAAAGGTGACTCTAGCCATGCGACCCAGTGTTAGCATTTTCCTTGTATACAAGCAAAATTATGCTACATCTGTATCTTTATCCACTGCTTTTTGGTCTAGAGCTTCTACAGATGACACTAGCGGATCTGCCACTTGGTCAAACTCGCATACCTCCATTGCTCACTGCAAATTGGTCATTTTATCTAATAACAGAAAATTTTCTCTCTGCTGTACTTGGGAATATCCTTCCTTGGGGACTACCTTGGGTTTCTTTAGCTGAGGACTCTGTCCCATTTGTTGAGGAACGGACAAAAGACATCTGATATAAAAGTTATGTACTCACCAGAACTATGCATCTGTGTTGTCTGTTTCCATTCTTCCTTAACCTCCTGCCCTCCATTCCCTCTTCCTACTTAAAAACGAAACAAGTTCTTATTTTCATGTCTTCTAGTTTGACCTGTGGAGTAATATATTGCCTGTTTGTTTGAGCTCCAGCTCTTCTCCATTGTCTCCCTTTATTTTTTCACAGAGATGATGACCTGTCACTCTATTATTACCACCTGATAACTGTTTTAGACTCAATGTAGGCTGAAGGAGAGCAAAATCGATCTCCGTAATTATGACTAGAAAGGAAAATTATGGGTAACTGGAGAAGCTTGAGCTATGGAGTCAAGTCTGTAGAAGTGGCCAAAGCTGGAGTTGATGTCAGATCCTAGTCCCCCATCAATTGAGGAAGGAACAGACAGTTATGGCAGGCACATAGCTTTCATTTATTTATTTTTGATTTGTTTACATAGCTGTTCTTTGTTACTAGGCTCAAGAGTCTGGAATACTAATTTATTAATCTAAAAACTAATGACATCCTGTATCCGAATAGAACATTGAGAGCCAGGCATTTTTAGCTACCTCTATCCATAAGTGACATGGGTGCCTGGCCCAATATTTACAGGATGTGAACTCGTGACTCCTGGTTTACCAAATCAGGATTCTTTGGTAATGGTTGTCAGCCAGTCATGACTTTCTAGGGATGTATTCAGTTGTTGCTCATCTTGTTTCCTTCTCTTGATTCAGGCGATGGTCAATGTGATACTTTTGTTCTAGCGTAAGCTATTTTTGTCTTGTACCCTCCAACTGGAAGGATTTTCAAAACTAAAGTGCACCCTCTGTGCATTGCTACTGTCAGGAGGTTGAGCAGTGCTCTCTATAAATGGCAGAACACCTAAAGCTTCTGAGTTTTCTTGCTTCTGAAGTGTGCTGCTTTTGGCAGGCTTTGTGGAACTGTAGGTTAACGATCCTTCAAGTCTGGACAGATAAATCCCCTCTGTTAGGAAAACCCTTCTAATATTTTTATTTTTTTGAGGGAGGAAAAGTAATCTTTTATGTGAAAATAGTATGATCGTTACTTGAAAACTGTTTTGTTAGGACTGTTATGTTTTAACTGGGATTTATGTACTGTGAATGCTTATGGCAACATTTTGTATTTAATTTTTAACTATAGATAATTGTCTTGTAAAGAATTTGTATGTTAGGGCATGACTGTTTCATCTGGAGACTGTCAGAGTATATTTTTACCTTAAAACTGACTTGTTTTTCTGACACTGAATTTGGATTGTTACAGATTCCTTTGCATCTTTGCTACTCAATTCCATTGCAAAAGGAAACTTCAATCACCAGTCTCCTTGGTTCTTCCTTCCTTGAAATGTTTATCAAATGAATGGATTAGTACATAAATAATGACAATCAAATGTATTTTAGCTGTGTGCTGTCAGAAGCATCCCAGGAGTATGGGTGGGAGGGGTTGAAAAACATGTAGTTCCACCCCCCTCCAGACAGCATATACAGATGAACACCAGTTACAGCTACTTAATTTGACAGCATAAATAGCTGCAGTAATGCATGTTGTCCCCTTACTTAGGTGCATACAGTGCAACTCTGTTCTCCTTCACAAGTGTGTGTGGGCCTAGGACTATTCACTGAAAGTACATTTGACTGTGCACAATTCACTGAAAGTTGTATATGGCCTTTTCCCCACTGTAGTACAACCCTGGAGTTAGAATATATAATAAGGGGGTGTGGGGGGCACCACCCCCCACATTGGGTGGTGTGGTGGGTGTAGCCCCCCACCTATTTTAAATATACTTGCAATTTTAATAAATTACTCTCTTCTAAATTTAATATATATATATATATCTCCAAACTGTGGGGGCTATGGCCCCCACACCTCCCAATGTGGGGGGGGAGTGCCCCCCACACCCTCCTTTACTATATATTCTAACTCCAGGATCGCACTACGGTGGGGGAAAAGGCCATATGTAACTTTCAGTGAAATGTGTTTCAGTGAATTGTGTTTTCAGTGAAATATGCTTTCAGTGAATAGTCTTAGACCTGTCCCAGCTTTTCTGCCAGTTCTGCTTGTATTCCTACAGCCATGCTTGCCTTCAGTGTGCAGTGAATTTTTTTTCTGACATGTCTCCGTGATGCCAATTTTTTTTTTTTTTTTTTTTAAGTCACTGCACAGACTAGGGATTTGGCTAGAGTAAAGGGTTGGCTCATATTAGCACAGGTAAAATGTTGGCAGACTTACAAATACAATGCAACCAAAACCCAGTTGTTGCACTGTCTGTTAGTGGCAAATAACAGTAGTATGTTAATTGTCAGGACAGTCAGCTGGGGAGTAAGTGTAGGTAGGACCTTCTGTTTTTTATTTTTGCTATATGATGTTTAATACGCGAGTCTGGTAGGGCACATTCTTGAAGTCTGCTTAAAATGGGTAGTGTCACCTGTTTTTTAATAGTTGAATAAGCAACTTGAGCCCGAATGACAGGTAGCACATGTGGCAGTTTAAGTGGGAAGTGTTTCTCTGGCAAAGAAATTGTTACTTTCAGTAAATTAATGCTTTTTTAAACTGACATGGGAAATGACTTTTGAATGTTTGCTCAGGATGTGTGTGGCTATTTAAATCAAATCCTCCAAACAGTACTTGTATATGTCCTTCCATTCACATGTTGCAGTATTCGTAACCTTTGGGATTCCATTCCCTTCCTCGAGCAGCCAGACGTCTTGCCAGTATGCAAAAGTCTGCTGTTGCTTTAAGCTACGCCGTATGTCACACGTGTGCTCCTCGCATAGTGTAGGGCATAAAGGTGACGTGTGGACATACCATTCTCAGAACTTCTTTGCCACCAGTCCAAATACATCTGTCAAGTGGTCTGAATGCTTACGTCCTTGCAGCCAGTACGAATTAATCTCTTGATCATCAGTTTGTGCCCCTACTTCCTTTTGCTGGTCTCTGAGCCGTTGCAGGTAAGTGCCACATTGGGGTTTAATTTTTTCTTGATTATTTTTATTTATTTATTTTTTTCCTTCTTCTGGGTGTTAATGTCATCTAGGAAGGGTAAATGCCAGTGTGAGAGACAGATTCCCAATAAAGACTACCACGACAGTGTTTGTTTTGCCTAGGTGCCGCTCATGAGCATACAACCTGCTCTGTCAGGCTTTCATACTGAAGACTGTGAAGTACGCTTTCTTCCTTTGCTTTATATTTAAATCAGCTACTTAAGCTTCTCATTAAAGATGCCACTGAAGGAACATCCTGCCCCAAGGGTCAGCTGTTAGGGAAGTAGGTTAAGAAACCAAGACTGGAATCTTCAGTTGTCCAGCCTCTGGGCATTTCTCTTGTGGTCCGTGAGAACCCAGAGGTTTGCCTGGCTTTGATTCCTCTGCCACTATTAGGTTGGGGGCTGGCAGGGATCAGGCTTTTTAGCACATCCGATGAGGCTTTGTACACGTTTGTTTCGGATGGTCAGGCGGAACTATGGTCGACTATTTCTGAGGGACCTAGGGGTGTTCCTCAGATGTTAGTTAGGGAAGAGGTCCCTGCTATTGTTATTGAGTGCCATTCTGGGTCAGTCTCCCCTAAGTTTTATAGGGCAGATATCCCAGTAAAGAAAAGACAAAAAACTTTAACGTGTCTCTCCTGCTCCTAGGGATCCACAAAGTGAGTGGCTGATGTTCACTCAGGGTGTATTTAATGCTTTAATGGCATTAAAACCTCCTCAGGGGTTCTGTTCCACTTCCCCCTTGGTCCACTACTCCCTTTAAAAGCCCAGGGCACAGGATTTCTCTGAGGAGGAATCTTATTCTGATTGGTTTGATAAGGAGGACTCTAACAGTCCAGGTATTACCTAGCCTTTCCGTGGTTCTCCTATCTTTATCAGAAGACCGTAACTTGAGCAAAGGACTCTGAGGAAAGGGCTTTCCAGAGGCTACAGACACCACTGAATGGTCAACAGCAGGACATTTGTACAAAATGTTACAGTTCTCAGACGCCCTGTAAAAAAATGTCAGGTTTCTTGGGAGCAGGGGCAGAGAATCGGGAGCTTTAGAAGCACTGGATAATGCATCCAACAAAGCAGCCAAAGCAGGAGGAATAGCAAAAGGTGTCAGCAGTTACATTTGCAGCAACTTGTAGTATCTCGTATGTTTTTCAGAGACCTAAGCACAATCCCATTTAAAAACTCCCATCATCCTGGTGATTGTGTCCGCAAAAGAAATTTCTGGGAAGGGAGTACCAGGACTGTTAGATTCCTCCTCATCCGACCCATAGTCCAAAGGAGAAAGAATTTGGGAAGAGTAAGCAAGGAATTCCTCATCAAAATCAGATTCCTTCTCGGAGGAATCCTGTTCCCTGGGCCTTTTAAAGGGAGTAGTTGACCAAAGGGGAGCTGGAACAGAACCTCTGAGGAGGTTTTAATGCCATCAAAGTATTAAACAAATGCTGAGTGAAGGACAGCCACTCACTCTGTGGATCCGTAGGAGCAGGAGAGATGTTTAGGTTTTTTGTCTTTTCTTTACTGGGATGCCTGCCTCAGCTGTCTTGGCTTTTAGGGCTACTAATTATCAGACTTGTATGTCCAGGTATGTGTTGACTCTTCTTTTAGGATCATAGGAGGTTACTAGGCTATTGGCCCTGAGGCCCTTATAAGCTTAGCCAAGAGTTTAGCCCATGTTTAGACAAGTCAGCACCCAAAGCCCCTGTCCAGCAGGGGCACCAGTGGAATCCCAGGGGTGAATTTTCTGTTTCCCATCCAGTTGTCCAGGTTGCACTTAAAAAGGGATAATGAAGGTACTCTGCTTGATGTGGAGAGAGTCTATTCCACAGATGGTCAGTCTCTGGGACATGCATCTGTCCCGCCGGCAAGTCTTATTGATGTCACAGACAAGGTTGAGGTCCACGCGTAGAGCTCGACTTGCGGATATGCAGCAGTCCCATCAAGGTGGTGTCTGAGATTGCTTTGTAAGCCAGACAGAGGTCACCTCTAAGAGTCTCTATGAAACTGAGTATAGAGGGACAGGTCTTTTTGAGGCCCTGGATCCTCCTGGTGAGGAAACTCTGTGGTCTTTCGAACTGCTGCATATCCTTTTGGTTATTAGCCTAGTACAACACATATGAACCTGTAAAGAAATCAAGCTATTTAAAGCAGGTTGTTCGTCACAATAAGAAATATTTTCACAATTTGTCAGAACAAACTAACATACAGGGAGAATTGAAACTGAGCTCTCCTCTCAATCCGAATAAGAAATCTGAGAAGAAAATAAATGAAACCCGTCCCTGCATCTTCCTGTTCAGATTCAGAACCTTGAACCTCCTCAGGAAAAGAGGAATCCCTCTTTCTATTACCAGAAATTACTTTACAAAAACGATCAGTAGCCCAAATTAAACCCCGAGCCAGACCCAGTAAACTGCCAAATTTGAAGAGTAGATACAGGCTTGGTTTTGTGTTTCATTTTGACAGGAAAAATGAGACCAACTGAGAATACTAATGGCAGTAGCTGCATCCCCAGGGATAGACACAGCATTCTAGTACAAGGAAACCTTCCCTGTTCCCTCTTCCCAGAACCAACAAGAGTGGCTCTCCCTTGCGCACTCAGACTCCCAGTAGCCTGTTGACATGGTTAACTCTCGGTGCTACACTAGAGGGATCTGGAGTAAAAGAAGAGTGATGTGAGGTATAAGAAATGGCCACTGCAGTTACCCACCTACGGCTGAGGCAAATGGCTAGCCTACTGTAGTGGCAAAGCTGTTTGCTTAACATTTCAGTTGGTTGCTGGAAGAAAGACTGACCATGGGACTGGTGATCTGTTCTATGGTCAAGCTGAAAATGGTGCCCCTTTGCCTGGCAAGACCAACAGCAACTGCTGATAAAACTACCAGTTCAGAAGTTTTTTTTTTCTTCTCATTTTTTTCTCTGTCCAAAAAAAAAAAAGTTTTCGGTTAGTTAACGCTACTTTTAAACAGACAGAAAAAAAATGCTCTCTTTACAAGTACGTTAGTCACAAGACAGTCTGTTAACACACAACACACTTGGCTTTAAAATATCTTTCCAGAAAAGGAAAGTAATCAATAAATTTAAAAAAAATGGAAGTTTTCCTTTCCCCAAACAGAATTTATCTGCCCAGCAAAGTAAAGCACAAGCAGACCGTTCATCTTTAAAAAGCTTCAGAGAAGCATACTCTTCAGCTACAGTAAAGCTGGAGGGCTTTGCACCCAAACTTTTTTTTTTTTTAATTAGCTCAGCTCAAGCTAACAGTTGGGGTATGTGGAAGATGTCTTGAAGCCTTGGAAGCTCACTGGCCATTATATCCTTGGCAGGACAAAACTTGTATGGCTAAGGCCACTGCAACAGTGATCAATATGATGAACTTCTATGACATGAATCTAGAATGAAAATGTTGGTTTCCATCATGGAACGAAGTTTTGGCAGAGAAAAGGAAAGCTGGCAGAGAACTGCAGGAAGCTGAGAAAAGGCCCAGACACTTAAACATCACTAAGGAAAGCAGACTGTTGAAAAGTTATTCCAAAATCTTGCCTATAATATCTATCAAATTTAACAACACCTAGACCAGAGTTTTCACATTCTATTCATGCTGCCCTCAAGTTTGGTCCAGATTTGATCAGATGTATGTAACCCAGGAACATTTCCACACTGTACAGGAAGTGAATGCCTCCCCCGTTGTACTGTCCATCCACACAGCTGTAATCACACTGCATCTTTATGACCCAGCTTGAAACACTGGTGATTTCAGGCTTGTTAGGTTATTTCTCATTTCCCAGACTCTGAGGGTAAAACTTCTCTTTCCTTGTTAGGGACTGCTCAGGTGGTTCATCATTCCATCAAGTATAGTAATGATGCAGCCGATGCCTCTTCTAGGGCTGCTGCTTTTGGTTCAGTGATGGAGGTATTCTTGCCTTGGATTTCAACCATTGCCAGATATCAAGGCTAAGTTGGTGGATGTCCCTCTTGATAAACACTTGTTTGGGGGAAGCTGCTGCTGGTTGAAGTCCCTTCAAGATAAGGGGAAGGCCTTAAAGGAACTCAAACATGTTTCTCTCTCCTGTGCCTAAATTTCAGAGACACTATCCCAGTAAGCCTGCTTTTGTTTGCATGCAATCTCACCCTCCTAAGGGCAAAATGAGTGGGAAATGAGCTCCTCCTGCTAAGGCTACTCACACTTCAGGGACTCCGAGGTCTTCCTTTCCAGATAAACTAGGGTGCTGTCTGACTATCCAGTCATGTTCCTCTTTCTTCTACGTCTTTGTTTCTCTTCCTGTTTGGCTTCGGGTTACTCAGGTTTTGTCCATCATTCGCCAGAAGTATTTCATGGTGTGGAAATCCCATCCCCCTTTTATGGGCATTCCTCAGTGTCCTTGAGAACAATGCCCTTTTTTCCCCAGAGGTACTTGAAGACCCCTAGACTCTGGGCACTATAAAAGAGGTGCCCGTGTCCCAAAGGGGGGAAGGGGGTTTTACTCTAGAAATGTTCTAGTTTCCAGAAAACAGGGCACTTGGAGATCGGTTCTAGATCTCCCTCCTCTAAACACTTTTCTGAAGGTGACTACTTTTTGAATGTTGTCCCTTCCAACTCCGTTTCCTCTCTTGCTTCCTCAGGCATGTATGGCATCTCTGAATCTCAAGGATGCTTATTTCAATCTTCCCCTTTTCAGGAAGTTTTTGTTTCTTTGATGCTTCTTGGCATTTTTAGTTTTCTGCTTTGACCTTTGCCCTTTCTACTGCCCCAATAGTGTTCACCAAATGCTTTGCTCCTGTGATTGTTTTTTACAGGCCTCAGGGGATCCAAATATTTCATTACTTGGATGACCTGATTCAGGTCTCCTCTCCAGAGAACCTGTTGAAAAATCTTCAATTTTTCGTTTTCTTCAGAGCCTGAGGTTCACAATAAACTTCAAAACCTCCTCAGGATCACATTTTTCTAGGTTGCAGGCTTCAGACTGTACCTTTGCTGGCATCCCTGCCTCCTCCCAAGGCCTTAACTCTCATTTCCTTCTTTCAAACTCTTTTTCCCTCTGGCCTCCATTACAACCAGGGAATTTGAGAGCTCTGGGATTCATGGCATCCACCATTCTTTTGGCTCTCGCTAGTCAAACTCTACGAGAGAGTTTCAGTGGTTTCTGAAGTCAGTTTGACTTCAACATGCACATCCTCTAGACTTTGTAGTTCCTCCTCTTCCTTGTCTCAAGAAGGAACTTCATTGGGAGATCCAGCACTTGTCTCTTAACTCCAAGCTCCCTTTTCATCCCCCTCTTCCCTCTCAGGAACTGTTCAGACACTTCAGATGTGGGTTTGTGACCGGTTTTTGCCTCCCTAAAGTTAAAGGGGGGAAATGTGGTAGTCTCTTCAGGAGCACATCATTGTCAGAGATGAGAGCTCATCTGCTGGCTCTTCAGGCTTTTCATTCTCTCTGCTCAAGACCTCTAAAGGTATTTACTTAACAATACCACAGTGATGTGGTGTGTAAACAAATGAGGGAACAAGATCTTGTCTTTGCCACTTGGCATTCCTGGACTCTTTAGGCAGTTTACTTTCCTTCAGGTCAAAATATTGTGGCAGACACACTGAGCAGGTCCTTACCTCAATCCCACGAATGGATGGTTTACATAGATGTGTTTCTGGACGTTGTCCACCTGTGGGGTACTCTGCAAGTAAAATCTGTTTGCTTCCCCTCTGAACAGACATCCTCCTCTGTTTTGTGCCAGAGTCTGAGGTCCTCCTGGTTGGAAAGTGGACGCCCTCTCTTTTCTTGGAGGGGGGGAAGTTTCATTATACATTCCTCCCCGTCTTCTCATTCCAAAAGTCCTGTTCAAAGTTTAGCAGGATGTTCCCAAAATCTTGTTGGTGACTCCCTTTTGGCTGAGACAGCATTGGTCCCCTCTTCTGTATTTAGCCAAGGGAAGTCATCACAAGTTACCTCACATGATGGACCTACTCACACAAGACAAGGGATCTCTCCTCCATCCCACCTGTCCACTCTTCAACTGGCACTTTGAGTGACAGGATTTTGATTCCACGTAGACACATTTTTTCAGAGGACATTTTTAGGGTCCTCCAGGAGGCCAGGAAACCCAATAGTAGGAAATCCTACTCTTCCAAATGGAAGAGGTTTTCTGTTTGATGTCTCTGTCGTAAGTGGGATCTACTTATTGTGGATGTTCCTTTGGTTCTTTATTTGTGGGAATTTATCAATGCTGCTTTGGCCTGTTCTTCTATTAAGACCTTCTTAACAGTGGTCTCTGCGTGTCTGCCTTTGTCTTCTCCTTTAATTTCTAGATTTGAAGCTAAACAATTCCTTAAAGGCATCCTCCATATTAAGTCTCCCAGGAAGCCGTGTTATTCCTCCCTGGGGTCTTAATTTTGTTTTGGAGAAATTGACTAAGCTCCTTTTAAGCCTGCAGCTTCAGCTTCTTTTAGAGCATTGCTCTTGGGGCCAACAAAAGAACAGTCTTCTAACTTCTGCCAGACTGGTGTCTGAGCTTCATTCCTTATGGCTTGTCCTTTTTTGGTGTTTAATAAGGGCAGGCTGATGTTTGTGTTACACTGCTGCAGTCATTACACTTTGGTTATCCTGCTGTCAGGCGGTTCCCCAGTTGGCCTGAGTTCCAAAGTCTTGGTCCGGCGTCGGCCGCTGTCGCCTCCTCCCTGATGTCAGTGCGACAGGGGTATATAAGATGCAGCCGACGCCATTTTCTTCAGTCTTTCTTGCTGCGCGGTACCCGAAGCCAGTTCGCAAGTGCCAGTCGGCCGACTCCTGAGATTTTTCATTCCGAATCCAGAACCAAAGTTTTCTACAAAGCCAGGTACCCCGTTGGGGAAACTTTTTCTTGCCTCAGTCCGATGTCTGTAAAAGTTAATAACTGTATTTCTTGTGGAAGCAAATACCTCATAAAGATTTCCACTCCTATTGTATCCCATGCCTAGGCCCAGACCACAACGTCACTGGTTGTCTGTTTTGTGCTAGGTTTAACAAGCGCACTATTAAACGTCGGTTTGATTTTGCCCGACATTATTGTGGCAGAAAATTCAATTACACCATGCTGTCGGAACATCCGACGACCGGAATACATAAAAAGAGCAAAGACAAGGACAGGCATCCGAGGCCCAAAACTGACTATGAGGCCTCTTCTAGGCCGGTCGCCGGGTCTCCGGTTTTCAGCGAGGCGCCTACGCAGCCCCTGACGACCGCTTCCACAGAACCACAGACTGCCTCCGACTCCCACATGGAGCTGGGCCTTCGGACGCTTAAGGTTTTCAGCCTACCGAAACTAACCCTACAGGGGGAACCGAAGTAGCTGAGCAATCCACTGCTTCAGAGGGTGTTTTCAGACCTACCCAGTTAACCATTAAACCCTCTAAGTCTAAGCCCCCCTTAAAAACAAAAAACAGATACAGCATTCTCCAGGACAGGCTTCCATGCCTAAGAAACAGATGCTCAAAATGGCCTAAGACCTAATCACCCTGATCAGGGGTCCCATCCCCCACCTGATAAAAGGCCCAGACAGGATGCAGACTATGAATCTTCCGACCAGGTGTCCATTTCTTCAGATTCATCCTCAGACCTAGGATATTCTTTACCCCCTTATGAGGATTCTGATGCTGAGGAATCAATTCCATCAGCCTCTCCACCTGAGGGCTACTCATTTGGGGAGACCCTACATACCATGAGGGAGCATTTCCATTGGGAAGGCCAGGATTACTCAGAATCCAAGAAAAGGCTCAGAGACTTCCTTTTATTACCTCAACACAGACCCCTTGCTATTCCGCCAGTGTTAGATATTGTGGATGATGTGTACACTGAATCCAACCTAAACCCTGACTCCTTACCTCCAGCCCCAGTTAAACCTGATAGATATTACAGAGTCCCTGACTCTCTCAAATTTCTGTATAAAAGCCCTGTTGCTGACCCTGAAACTATTTCTTAGGGACCCAGAGGGATTAAGGCCTCATCAGCAAAAAACCCAGTTCCCTCTGACCGAGATTTCAGAGCATTGGACAGATGGGGAAAGAAAGTATATACGTCTGCAACTTTAGCAATGAGAGCCTTAAATTGTCTGTTTCACATACTAAAATATCAGCAATTTTTGATGTCTCAGTTGAAACAAAAGATGCTTCTAAATTCAGATTCTCATAAATTTAAAGAAATGCAGGATTTATTGCATGCAGCTGAACAAGTGGGAAAACATACTTTGCAATGTGGGTTCGATTCCTTAGAGGCCTCCTGTAGAGCAGCAGTTACAGGCTTTGTCATTAGAAGGCATGCTTGGTTAAAAGAACATACATTACCAGATCATGTTAAGGCAAAATTATTGGATGCACCTTTGCAGCGGGATGTGTTTGGAGTTAAGGCAGAGGGAGGTATTAAAGAAGATGGAGGATAAGGCAAAATCTATGCAAACGGTGGAGGATTTCTTACAGGTTCAGCCACCTCGTTTTAGCAGAAATTGGCCAACAAAGAATTGGTCCTTTCCAGTCACAGACAGACCTGAAAGGGGCAGATACAGACGTCCAAGAGGTAGAGGTCAAGCACACGGTCCTTACATACCTCAACAATGGGGTACACCAGGCCAGAAAGAAGGGGAAGACAGGCCCCAACCATATAAAAAGCAGCCTCAATGACTTCCCACTACAGCTGCCAAACAGCTCTCTTGGCAGCCCCCTTAGGAGGAAAACTGGCACTTTTCTGTCACAATTGGTATTGCATCACCAAAGACAAATGGGTTCTCAACATTGTATCTCAAGGTTACAGGTTCCACTTTCACACTCTGCCAAGGTTAAAAGGAATGCCAAATCTGCCACCAAATCAATAGGCAGAGACTCGAAAACAAATTACAGCGCTCATGGACATGAGCTATTCAAAAGGTACCACCACAGGAGCAAGGACAAGGATTTTACTCGAGACTCTTTCTGGTTCCCAGAAAGGACGAAGCCTGGAGACCCATTCTGGATTTTTCTTCTCTTAACACTTACCTGGATGTTCCGAAATTCAAAATGTTGACACTACAGCAGCTTCTTCCCATGCTGGGCAAGAAAGCTTGGCTCGTGACTTTAGACCTCAAGGAGGCATACCTGCATGTCCCCATCAGACAAAACTGCAGAAGATCCCTCAGATTCATAGCTGGTTCAATGCGCTATCAATTCTCTGCACTGCCCTTTGGCTTATCTACTGCACCCAGGGTCATCAGAAAGTGCCTGGCACCAGTAATTGCATTTTGCAGACAAAAAGAAATTCAAATTTATCCGTACCTGGATGACTGCCTGATTCAAGCAGAGAGCAAGGACATTCTTCTAAAGCATCTGGCGTTCGTAAAAAAGTTAAGTTGCCTGGGGTACACAGTAAACGAAAAGAAATCAAAACTAGTGCCCTCACGAGATATTCCTGGGTGCTAGCTTGAACACAACGGCCCAGATGGCTTATCTTACGCCAGACAAGCAAGGACAACTGACTCAGTACTTTCAATTGATGGCAATAAAGACCCATCTCCCTGCAAGAAAAATTCTGCAGGCCTTGGGCTACATGGCATCTTGCATACTACTAATTCCATATGCCAGACTGCATATGAGGAAACTACAATGGTACCTAAAGAGTGTATGGTCTCGACACTGTCAAAGTTTGGAAACGGTTATACCACTAATTCCTTGCCTACAACAGGAGTTTCGATGGTGGGCACACGCTTTGTCACCTCAACAAGGGACAGCCTTTCACTCAACCCACAGCCAGGCAAACACTGACAACAGATGCATCGGATTATACCTGGGGAGCACACATGGCAGGAAAATGTATCCAGGGCGAGTGGCCCACAGAGCAAAGACATCTCCACATCAATCAGAAAGAGATGCTAGCTGTATAAAATGCTATTATACCTTTCAAGGACCTATTGCATCCAGGACAATTACTACTTGAGATAGACAACACCACAGTTATGTGGTACATAAACAAGCAAGGGGGGCACACACTCCTACACCCTCTGCAGACAAGCCATGACCTTGTGGAACACTGCTCTAAACTACCAAGTTCATCTGCAAGCACAATTCCTGCCAGGAGAGAAAAACACACTGGCAGACTACCTAAGCAGAAACATTATGGACCCACATGAATGGAAACTGAATCCACAAATATTCAGAATGATAACATAAAAATGGGGGAGCCCGGACATAGATCTGTTTGCTTCCCCAAAGAACTGCCAATTACAGAAATTCTGCACAAGGAGCTACCATCCACAAGCAGGGAAAGTGGATGCCCACTCATTCAGCTGGAAAAAACTACATGTATACGCTTTCCCTCCTTTACCTCTCCTCCCAAAGGTACTCATAAAAGCCAACCAGGAAGAGCCAAAAATGATACTGATTGCACCAGACTGGCCACGCCAGCACTGGTACCCAATCTTAAAGAACTTCGCACAAGAACCACCCTGGATTTTGCCTCAAATCCCAGAGTTGCTGACACAGCACAACAATCAGATACTTCACAGCCAGCTAAAGACCTTAAACCTAGCTGCATGGAAAATTCCCTAGTCAAGCAAGCAGTGCCTCTCCCCAAAGCTGTTATGGATGTCATTCTGGAGGCCAGAAGGCCTAGCACCAGGAAAGCATACTCGGATAAATGGAAGAGATTCTGTGCCTGGAACCAAGCGCACAGCCTTGACCCTCTTGTCCCAAACATTCCTCAGATACTACAGTACTTAACTGAGATGCTGGACAAGGGCCTCTCTTTTTCATCCAAGATCCACGCCTCAGCTATCTCTGCTCATTACAACATGGATCCACCAATTTTTTCTAATCCTTTGCTCAAACAATACCTCAGAGGGGCTAAAAACATAAGACCGCCCCATAGAGCACCTACACCAACTTGGGACCTCAACTTTGTTTTGGAAAAATTAACTCTACCTCCTTCTGGGCCAGCTAACACAGCAGAAATAAAATACATCTCTTGGAAAACTGGTCTGCTACTGGCAATTACATCAGCACGAAGAGTTTCAGAATTACAGGCACTAATGGCAGTGGAACCTTTCCTCATCTTCCACCAGGACAGGATGTCTTTAAGAACTAACCTTGCGTTTATGCCAAAGGTGGTATCAAGTGTGGCTCTGAACCAAACTGTTCACTTGCCAACTTTTTATCCAAAACCACAGAACTACTTAATTTGACAGCATAAATAGCTGCAGTAATGCATTTTGTCCCCTACAAATTGCTACATTCTTTGGACATTCACAGACAGTTACGCTTCTACTTGGACAAAACCAAAGCTTTCAGAAAATCTGAGCAATTATTGGTAGCATACGCTGCAGGAGCACAGGGAAAAGCCATTTCAAAGCAGACTATTTCAAAATGGATAAGACACTGTATACGTTTCTGCTATACCCACCATGGGAAACCTGTGCCTAGCAGCATTAGGTCTCACTCCACCAGGGCAACAGCCACTTCAACTGCCTACCTCAGAGGAGTACCTACCAAGGATATTTTGGAAGCAGCAACATGGAGTTCTGTGCATACCTTCACCAAACAGTACCATTTGCCTTTATACTCCAAATCCAGAGCTGGCTTTGCCACTGCTGTGCTGCAGGGCCTTGTAGCCACCCCTAATGCTTTATAGATCCAGCCTCCCTACCTCAGCTTTGGGATTCCACCCAAGTGTAATGACTGCAGCAGTGTAACACGAACATAGTACAGTTTTGTACCTACCATAAATGTAGATGTTAGAGTGTTGACACTGCTGCAGTCCATCTTACCCTCCCTCCTTCCCCTCTTACATTCTGGTATTTACCTAGGACATCTACCCTTTTTACCTATGGGGAGTAACCTAAAAATGGTTGTTTGCTTTTCTTTTGTATTGTTTACTAGCAATTTGAATTGCCTACCTATTTGGGGGCACCTGAGATCTGGGGCAAGAAAAACTGAAGATAATGGCGTCTGCTGCATCTTATATACCCCTGTCGCACTGATGTCGGGGAGGGAGGTGACAGCAAGTGACGCCGGACCAAGACTTTGGAACTCTGGCCGACTGCGGGACCGCTTGACGGCAGGATAACCCAAGTGTAATGACTGCAGCAGTGTCAACACTCAAACATTTACATTTATGGTAGGTACAAAACTACTTTTCTGCTATACATACCATGGGAAACCTGTACCTAGCAGTATTAGATCTCTCTCCATCAAGGCAACAGCCACTTCAACTGCCTACCTCAGAGGACTACCTACCAAGGATATTTTGGAAGCAGCAACATGGAGTTCTATGCATACCCTTCACTAAGCATTAACATTTGCCTCTATACTCCAAATCCAGAGCTGGCTTTTCCACTGCTGTACTGCAGGGCCTTATAGCCACCCCTAATGCCTTATAGAACCAGCCACCCTACCTCAGCTTTGGGATTCCACCCAAGTGTAATGACTGCAGCCGTGTAACACGAACATAGTACAGTTTTGTACATAACCATAAATGTAGATGTTCGAGTGTAAACACTGCTGCAGTCCAAGTTACCCTCCCTCCTTCCCCTCTTATTTTCTGGTACGTACCTAAGTCTTCTACCCTTTACTACCTATGGGGAGTATTTGCTGGTAACTGAAAATTGTTTGCTTTTCTTTTGTATACTTTACTAGCAATTTGAATTGCCTACCTATTTGGGGGCACCTGACATCTGGGGCAAGAAAAACCTGAAGAAAATGGCATCGGCTTCATCTTGTATACCCCTGTCCCACTGACGTCAGGGAGGAGGCGACAGCAACTGACGCCGGACCAAGACTTTGGAACTCAGGCCGACTGGGGAACTGCTTGACGGCAGGATAACCCAAGTGTAATGACTGCAGCTGTGTTTACACTCTAACATCTACATTTATGGTAGGTACAAAACTGTACTTGCGTATTAATCCTCCTTTTATGCCCAAGGTGGTTAATAAGTTGTCACTTATCAGTTTATTCATTTGCCTGATGGTCATCGTGTTTCACTGTTGCAGTCATTACAATAGGGTTATCCTGCTGGCAGGCTACCCGCAGTCGGCCTGAATTCCAAAGTCTAGGTCCGGCGTCTGTAGCTGTCACCTCCTCCCTGACGTCAGTGCGCCAGGGGTATAAAAGATGCAGCCGACGCCAGGGGTATAAAAGATGCAGCCGACGCCATTTTCTTCCGTCTTTCTTGTTGCACAGTGCCCGAAGCAAAAGCAGTTCGCAAGTGCCGGTTGGCCGACTCCAGAGATTTTCAAATTTGAATTTCAGATCCGAAGTCTTCATTAAAAGCTAAGTACCCCGTTGGGGAAACTTTTTCTGCTCCAGACCGATGTCAGAAAAAGTTAATAATTGTATTTCTTGTGGGAAGCTAATACCTCATAAGGATTTTCATTCTTACTGCATTCCTTGCCTAGGCCCTGACCACGACGTTGCAAGTTGTTGGTTTTGTGCTAGATTTAACCAACGCACTATTAAGTGTCGGTACGATTTTGCATTTCATTACTTTGGCAGAAGATTTAATTATATAATGCCGTCGGCCGATTACCGGAATTTACAAAAAAACGCAAGGAAAAAGTGAAGGGCAGGCATCAGAGGTCCAAAACCGACTAAGTTTCTTCTAGGCCAGTCGCCGGTTCTCAGTGAGGAGCTTTCGCAGCCCCTGACCGCCACTTTAGAGTCGCAGGCCGATATCGACTCCCACTTGGAGTCAACCAGGCCTGCAGAAACTCAAGGTATTGGACCTTCGGAAACCATTCCCTCAGATGGGTTTGGAGCCGCTGAGCAGGCATCTGCTTCTGATGGTGTTTTCAGACATACACAATTATATGTTAAAACTACTTCAGCTACAAAGTCAAAGACTAAAGCAGCTTTAAAGAAAAAGAAACTGGTACAACAGCCCCATGGACAGGCCTCTATGCCTAAAAAACAGATGCTCAAAATGGCCGAAGATCTAATTACTTTGATCAGGGGTTCTCATCCTCCTCCTCCTGACAAGAGGCCTAGGCAAGAGGTAGAATATGAATCTTCAGATCAGGATGTCCTTCAAGGATGCATCTGCAGTCATAACAAATGGGTTGTCCTGTCGTCAGGCAGCCCTTCGGTCGGCCGGATTCCAAAGTCTGGGTCCGGCTTCGGCTGATGTCGCACTTCACCCGACGTCATCTCTGCTGGTCTTCGGGTATAAAGGCATCAGCCGACGCCATTTTCCTCAGTCTTTCTTGCCGCGTGGCGCCTGAAGCAGAAGCTGTTCGCAAGTGCCGGTCGGTCAGATCCAGAGATTACTACTACCGAATACTACTTCGAAGACTTCTAAAAAGCTAAGTACCCCGTTGGGGACTCTTTCTTGCCTCAGCCGATGTCAGAAAAAGTAAATAACTGTTTAACTTGTGGGAAACAAATACCTCATAAGGATTTCCACTCTTACTGCCTACCTTGTTTAGGCCCAGACCACGACGTAGCAGCCTGTTTAGCCTGTGCTTCCTTCAACCGACGAACGCTTAGGCGTCGGAGTTTGCTGAACAGTTTTTCGGCTCAGATTTTGCGTACCTTATGCCGTCGGATCCTCAGACTACCCAAATTGTCAAAAAATGCAAAGAAAAAGACCGACACTCGCGGTCCGCGGTTTCGGCCGAAACCACGGTTAAGCAAACCGCGAGTGTCTCGGTTTCGGCGAAACCGAGAAAACGGGTCAATCTTCAGCCGAATCCATGACTACTACTGAGGCTCCTGCTACCTTAGTAGAATCGGCCTCTGAAGTTTTGCCTACTACTGTGGTTCCTAGTGAATTATCAGACACCATCCCTTTGGATGTCTCTACCCCAGCACGTGGTGCTGCTAGGCCTCCTGCAGCCATGTCTATAAAGGCCTTTGCCAGGGCTAAAGCTGCCAAAACTGTTAAATCAGTGCCTGTTAAGACCCCCTCACACAGGCCCACTTCTAGTTCACAAATGCTTACTCTGGCAGAGGATTTAATCTCCTTAATTAGGGGATCCCAATCTCACCCAGACAGGGCCTCCCAGCCTCCAGAAAAGAGACCTAGAGCAGAGCCCCCCGAGCCAGTGTCCTCTGATGATTCTTCGGATGACTCAGACATTACAGATCAGCCAGAGGCTCCCTTTTCTACTTATGAAGATTCCGATGCTGAAGAATCTATTCCATCTGCCTCTCCACCAGAGGAATTTTCCTTTGGGGGAACCTTACATGCCATGAGAGAACAATTCCAATGGCAGGGACAAGATTTCTCAGATTCAAGAAAAAGGCTTAGGACCTTTCTGCACTTACCACAACATATAGGCCCTTAGCTATACCTCCAGTTCTGCCTGTTGTGGATGATGCATTTAATGATGTTTGCACTGCTCCTGATACTTTACCTCCAGCCCCTGCCAAACCAGATAGATTTTACAGGGTGCCAGACACTCATCACCACCTATACAAGGCCCCACTTGCTGATCCTGAGACCATATCCCAGGGGCCTAAGGCAGTAGCTTCGACCTCAGCAAAAAACCCTCTCCCTTCTGAAAGGGAATCCAGGTCCTTAGAGAGATGGGGTAAAAAAGTTTACACCTCTGCTACTCTCTCAGCTAGAGCTTTAAACTGTCAGTTTCACATGATCCAATACCAAGAGTTTATGCTTGATCAGTTAACTAAGAAGCTGTCCTCTGATGAATCCTTAGATAAGAAATATGTTTTAGAAATGGTGAATAACATTCAGCAGGTTAGTAACCATTCTTTAAAATGTGGCTATGATGCACTGGAGGCTTCATTTATATCAGCCATGACTGGCACAGTGATAAGAAGGCATGCATGGTTGAAAGAACAGGTCTTGCCGGATCATGTTAAAGCAAAGCTGTTAGATGCTCCTATGGATAAGGCTAGTCTATTTGGTACACCTGCTCAGCAAGTTATGAAGAAAATGGAAGAGAAGGCAAAATCTGTACAAACAGTTAAGGATTTCTTACAGGTTCAGCCCCCAAGGTTTAGCAGGAACTGGCCTGCCAAAAATTGGTCCTTTCTAGACTCCTATAAATCTCAAAGAGGCAGGAATAGACGCTCTAGAGGCAGAAATCAATCCAGAGGAGGTGCCTATAGAGGACGCCAGTGGCAAGGCAATAACCAGCGAGGCACAGACACAACCACTGCCACTGCAACTGGACAATCACAGTGACTTGGCTCTGACACCGCCTACCAGGGAGCAAATAGCAGCACCTTTAGGCGGAAAGTTAGCCTTATTTTCGAAAAATTGGCACTATATCACAAAAGACAAGTGGATTTTGCAAACCATAGACCAAGGCTACAGGTTCCACTTCCACACTTTACCAGTAAAAAGAGGAATGCCAAACCTACCTCCAAATCAAAAAACAGAAGCTCTAAAGCAGATAGCTCAATTAACAAAGATGAGAGCTGTGGAAAGAGTACCAATAACACAACAGGCCAAGGATTTACTCCAGACTCTTCCTAGTACCAAGAAAAGAGAAAAGTTGGAGACCTATTCTCGACCTGTCCGTCTTAAACACATACATCATTGTCCCAAAATTCAAAATGCTGACCCTACAGCAACTTCTTCCCATGCTGGGCAAGGAGTGTTGGCTGGTAACTCTAGATCTCAAGGAGGCATACCTGCACGTCCCCATACGACCAAATTGCAGAAGATACCTCAGATTTCTTGCAGGATCAGAGCATTATCAATTCTCAGCATTGCCCTTTGGCTTATCTACTGCGCCCAGAGTATTCACAAAATGCCTGGCATCAGTAATCGCTCATTGCAGGCTACAGGGAATCCAAATTTATCCATATCTGGACGACTGCCTGTTACAAGCGGACAACAAAAGCAAGCTGACAACAGATTTACAAAGGGTCATTTGCTTACTACAAGCCCTGGGATACACAGTCAATTTAAAAAAGTCAAGACTGATACCATCCCAGACAAGAACTTTCTTGGGTGCGGAATTGGACACAGTAAAACAAATGGCATTCCTAACTGCAGAAAAACAAGAACAACTCCCTCTTTATTTCTTGGCATTAACAAAGCAAAACAAGCTAACAGCAAGAAAAGTACTGCAGGCCTTGGGCTTCATGGCATCATGCATAATCCTGGTCCCCCATGCCAGACTGCATATGAGAAAGCTACAGTGGTACCTAAAGAATTTATGGTCTCAACACAGGCACAGCTTAGAAACCGAAATCCCACTAATCCCATGCCTGAAACAAGTGTTCCTATGGTGGGCTCAAGCATGCCAGTCAAACCCAGGCTTGCCCTTCCACAACTTTCAAGCAAACCAAACCATCACAACGGACGCCTCAGACCTAGGCTGGGGCGCACATGTTGGACAAGTGCATACAAGGATTGTGGACTCCAGACCAGCTGCACCTGCACATAAACCAAAAAGAAATGCTGGCAGTAAAACTAGCAATCCAGAAATTCAGACCATTCCTCAAAGAAGGCCATTTAATGATAAGGACAGACAACACCACAGTCATGTGGTACATCAACAAACAGGGAGGCACTCATTCATACCCCCTATGCAGAATGACTCTGGACCTTTGGAATATGGCTCTGAGCTACAACATCCAATTACAGGCAATATTTGTGCCAGGAAAAGAAAACACCCTAGCAGACATGTTAAGCAGAACCACCTCGGATGCTCACGAATGGATGTTACACCCGGACATCTTCAAGGCCATCACAAGGAAATGGGAAATGCCACAAATAGACCTATTCACATCCCCACTCAATCACCAGCTCAAAAAATTTTGCACAAGAACATGCCACCCACTTGCATGGAAGGTGGACTCTCTATCCTTCAGTTGGAAAGGCCTGACAGCATATGCATTTCCACCTCTTCCTTTGATACACAAGGTACTACTGAAAATCAAAGAGGAACATCCAAGGATAATTCTGATAGCTCCGAATTGGCCAAGACAACACTGGTATCCTTTGCTGAGGAGCATGTCTCAGGGGAGAATGTGGTCAATACCCCTGATGCCTTTGATGTTAACTCAGAACAACTACAACATCATGCACCCAAACCTAAAAACCTTGCAACTGACTGCCTGGAACATCACATAACAGCAACTAACCCAGACTTATCCCAAAGGGTTAAAGACATTATCCTTGAAGCCCGCAGACCTTCAACAAGAAGGAACTATGCAGGAAAATGGAAAAGGTTTGTCATTTGGAGTACTGAAAGAGGAAAAGACGTGTCGAACATAGACATTGCTAACATCCTGGAGTACTTGGCAGAGCTTCTACATACGGGCCTGTCCTATTCCTCCATCAAGATACATGCTTCAGCTATTTCTGCAGAATACAGCTTTGATCCACCTGTCTTTTCGCATCCTCTACTCAGGCAATTCCTCAGAGGGATCAAGAATGTAAAACCTCCTAGGAAACCACCATTACCAGCATGGGACTTGAACTTTGTGCTAGAAAAATTGACACTCCCTCCATTTGAACCAGCAGCAACAGCAGATCTTCAACACCTATCATGGAAAACTGCTTCCCTACTGGCAATTACTTCAGCAAGGAGGGTTTCGGAACTACAGGCCTTAATGGCAGTACAACCCTTCCTAATCTTCCATCAAGATAGAGTGTCCATGAGAACTAATCCTACATTTATGCCTAAGGTGGTATCCAGAGTGTCTTTAAACCAGGCAATCCACCTACCTACCTTCTTTCCCAATCCACAGAACAGGGGGGAAAGGCTGCTGCATACCTTGGATGTACATAGACAGTTACGCTACTACCTGGACAGAACCAAAAGTAACAGAAAAACTGACCAGCTTTTAGTAGCCTATGCAACAGGAAGGGAAGGAAAAGCAATTTCCAAACAGACAATCTCCAAATGGATAGGAATTTGCATAAGATTCTGTTACTCCTACCATGGAAAACCAGTCCCACAGAACATAAGACCTCATTCTAAAAGGGCTACAGCCACTACCACAGCTTTCTTACGAGGAGTGGCAACCAAGGACATTATTGAGGCGGCTACTTGGACCTCCGTGCATACATATTTGCCAAGCATTATAATTTACCTCTATACTCTAGATCCCGAGCAGGGTTTGCAACTGCTGTATTGCAAGGGATCCTAACTACACCATAATTCTTCTTCCTCCTCCCCTAGTTTGGCTATGGTATTCTACCCATTTGTTATGACTGCAGATGCATCCTTGAAGGACATAGTACAGTTTTGTACCTACCATAAATGTAGATGTCCGAACAGGATAGCATCTGCAGTCAGGATTACCCACCCTCCTTCCCCTCTGTGGTACTCCTAGGGTATTTACCCTCCTAATAGCTAGCTGGGGGGGGGGGGTCTCTTATGGTGTATTTGTTTGTATATTTGTACATACATGCTTATTTTTTGTGTTTGCCTTCTACTATTTTGGAAACATTGGCATTTATCCAAAATTTAGCTTTCCTAAGAGGGCAACTGGCATCTGGGGCAAGAAACACTGAGGAAAATGGCGTCGGCTGATGCCTTTATACCCGAAGACCAGCAGAGATGACGTCGGGTGAAGTGCGACATCAGCCGAAGCCGGACCCAGACTTTGGAATCCGGCCGACCGAAGGGCTGCCTGACGACAGGACAACCCATTTGTTATGACTGCAGATGCTATCCTGTTCGGACATCTACATTTATGGTAGGTACAAAACTGTACTTTTCCATTTCATCTGATTCCTCTTCTGATCAGGAATACTGTCTTCCCCCTTATGAGGATTCTGATGCAGAAGAATCTATCCCCTCAGCTTCTCCTCCTGAGGATTATTCTTTTGGGGAAACACTGCATAATATGAGGGATCATTTCCACTGGGAGAGCCAAGATTATTCAGAATCTAAGTAAAGGCTCAGAGACTTTGTTTTACTGCCTCAGCACAGGCCCTGGCTATTCCACCTGTACTAGACATTGTAGATTATGTATTTTCACAGTCCAGTGTGACTCCAGACTCCTTGCCTCCAGCTCCTGTTAAGCCAGACAGATACTACAGGGTCCCAGACCCCCACAAATTTATTTTTAAAAACCCTGCTGCTGACCCAGAAACTCTCTCAGGGTCCCAAGGGGATCAAGGCTTCCACTGCAAAAAACCCTACCCCCTCTGACAGAGATTCCAGGGCACTGGACAGATTGGGAAAAAAGATTTACACTTCTGCTACCTTGGCTATAAGGGCTTTAAATTGTCAGTTTCACATGCTTAAATATCAGCAATACCTTATGTCATTGCTTAAACAGAAAATGTTGACAAATTCTGAATGTGCAGAAAATAAAGAAATGCAGGATTTATTGCATGCAGCTGAACAAGTTGGAAAGCATACTTTACAATGTGGTTTTGATTGGAGGCCGCCTGCAGAGCCGCTGTTACGGGTTCTGTCATTAGGAGACATGCTTGGTTAAAAGAACAGAATCTGCCTGATCATGTTAAAGCAAAATTATTAGATGCTCCATTACAGTATACCATGTTTGGTGTTAAAGGTGTTGAAGAAAATGGAGGACAAAGCTAAATCTATGCAAACAGTCAAGGATTTCTTACAGGTACAGCCTCCAAGATTTAGCAGTCACTGGCCTACAAAGAATTGGTCCTTTCCAGTGTCAGGCCACAAAGAGGCAGATACAGACACCCTAGAGGCAGATCGCAGCCCCAAGAATCATACAGGTCTAAACAATGGGGTGCTAATACCTCCAAAAGCGGAGAAGACAAATCACAGCCATACAGAAAGCAGTCCCAATGACTTCCCCCTGCCAGCGCCAAGTACTTATCTTCTGGCAGCTACTTTAGGGGGGAAACTAGCACTTTTTTCTCAAAACTGGCACCTAATCACCCAGGACAAATGGGTCTTGAACATAGTGTTACAAGGTTACAGGTTCCACTTTTACACCATGCCAAGGGCAAACAGTATGCCGGACCTGTCAAAAAATCAGTGGGCAGAGGCACTAAAACAAGTTGCATCCCTCATGGACATGAGGGCCATTCAGCAAGTACCACAACAAGAGCAGGGACAAGGATTTTACTCAAGACTTTTTTTGGTGCCCAGAAAGGACAAAGCCTGGAGGCCAATACTGGATCTATCTATTCTAAACACATACCTGGATATTCCAAAATTCAAAATATTGACTCTGCAGCAGCTTCTGCCCATGCTGTGCAAGAAGGCTTGGCTTGTAACTTTAGACGTAAAAGAGGCATACCTGCATGTTCCAGTCAGACAATCGTGCAGAAGATACCTCAGATTCATAGCTGGCTCAATGCACTACCAATTCTATGCACTGCCCTTTGGCTTATCTACTGCGCCCAGGGTCTTCACAAAATGCCTGGCACCAGTAATTGCTTTTTGCAGACAGAGGAATACAAATATATCCTTAGTTGGACAACTGCTTTATTCATGCAGAGAACAAGGACATACTATTACAGCATCTGGCATTTGTCAAAAGATTATTAACATGCCCAGGGTACACAGTAAACGAAAAGAAATCAAAACTTGTGCCCTCTCAAAAGATAATATTCCTGGGTGCAAGCTTAAATAAAACTGCCCAGATGGCTTATCTCACGCCAGACAAACAAAGGCAACTGACTACTTATTTAAAAAATTTGGCAACAAACACCCAGTTAACTGCGAGAAAAATTCTGCAGGCTTTGGGCTTCATGGCATCCTGCATTCTGCTAATTCCATATGCAAGACTGCATATGCGGAAATTACAATTGTATCTAAAAAGTGTTTGGACTCAACATTGCCACAGCCTGGAAACAGTAATTACACTCATTCTCTGCCTGCTTCAGAAGTTTTGATGGTGTGCAAATGCCTGCCACTATAACAAGGGGCAGCCATTCACCGTACCCCAATCCAGGCAGACATTCACAACAGATGCATCGGATTATGCCTGGGGGGGGCCCACATGGCAGGAAGATGTATTCAGCGCTCATGGTCCGCAAACCAAATGCATCTACATATCAACCAAAAAGAGAAGCTAGCTGTTCAAAATGCCCTGACAGCCTTCAGGGACCTACTTCAGCCAGGACAACTACTGATAAGGACGGACAATACTACAGTTATGTGGTACATAAGCAGGGAGGCACACATTCCTACCTTCTTTGCAGACTAGCCATGACTTTGTGGGGCACAGCACTGACTTACCAGGTACATCTGCATGCACAATTACTGCCAGGAAGGATAAATACTCTGGCCGACGAGCTAAGCAGAAAACTCATGGATCCCCATGAGTGGAAATTGGATCCACAAGTCTTTAACATAACCAGGAATTGGGGATGCCCGGACATAGATCTATTTGCCTCTCCTCACAACTGCCAACTACAGAGATTCTGCACAAGATGCTCTATCTTTCAGCTGGAAAAACTTAACAGTATATGCCTTTCCCCCCACTGCCTCTCCTCCCCAAGGTACTCCTAAAGGTCAGACAAGAGAAGCCAAAAATATTAATTGCCCCAGACTGGCCCCACCAGCACTGGTACCCAGTCCTGCGGAACTTGACTCAATGCCCAGCATGGGCATTACCTCAAATTCCTCGCTTACTGACCCAACAAAACAATCCGATCCTACACAGCCAACTCAGGACCTTAAATCTGGCAGCATGGCAGATAATGTAGCTTTTCAAAACACGCCTCTCACTAAAGCGGTGATGGATGTTATTTTGGAGGCCAGGAGGCCTAGTACAAGAAAATCTTATGCAGAAAAATGGAAGAGATTCTGTGCTTGGAACCAGGCACAAGGCATTAATTTGACTCTTCCAAATATCCCTCAGATTTTACAATACTTAACTGAGATGCTGGACAAAGGCCTATCCTTTTTATCAATTAAGATTCATGCCTCTGCCATTTCAGCTCATTACAATACAGAGCCACCTATTTTTTCTCATCCTTTATTAAGGCAGTAACTCAGAGGAGCCAAAAACTTAAGGCCTCCAAGGAGATCACCAGTACCTGCATGGGACATCAGTTATGTCTTGGAAAAACTCACTCTGCCTCCTTTTGAGCCAGCCGCTACAGCTGACATAAAATTTTTATCCTGGAAAACAGCTGTGCTCCTAGCAATAACCTTTGCAAGACGAGTCTCAGAGCTACAGGCACTCATGGCTGTGGAACCTTTTATAATTTTTTATCCAGCTAGGGTTTCTCTAAGGACAAACCCCACATTTATGCCTAAGGTTGTGTCCAGTGTTTCCGTCAACCAAACTGTTCATTTGCCTACTTTTTATCCAAACCCGCAGAATAAGGGTGAGAAACTTCTGCATTCTTTGGACATAAACAGACAACTGCGCTTCTACTTGGACAGAACCAAAGCTTTCAGAAAGACTGAGCAATTACTGGTAGCATATGCTGCAGGAACACAAGGAAAGCCGATCTCAAAGCAGACTATTTCCAGGTGGATAGGTCACTGCATTCGTTTATGCTATTCTCAACATGGCAAATCAGTGCCTAAGGGCATTAGGCCACATTCAACCATAGCAGCAGCCACTTCAGCAGCCTTCCTCAGAGGAGTGCCAACCAAAGACATTTTAGAGGCTGCAACATGGAGTTCAGTGCATACTTTTACAAAGCACTACCACTTACCACTGTACTCCAAATCCAGGGCAGGCTTTGCCACTGCAGTCCTGCAGGGCCTCATAGCCGCTCCTAATTCTATT
>NC_056747.1:728334980-728384204 GCF_019279795.1 Protopterus annectens
GATAAAGACAGACTGCACAAGTCCAAAACTGCCAAAGATGCTTCCGCTAAGCAGTTCGTCAGTTCTCTGGTCCTCAGTGAGGCGCATGCGCATCCCCTGATGCCCGTTTCTTTGGATTTACAGACTGCTACTGAGACCCTTTCAGAGTCCGGTATGCCACGGGGCTCTTAATCGACTTAAGATCCTGTGGATGTCTCTATCTTGGGTGGGTCCAGAGCTGCTGAGCAGGCACCGGCTTCTGAGGAAGTACTTTGCACTACAGATTCTCTACACAGACTATCGAGTTTCTAATGCCCCGGGTACAAACCACACCCAAGAAACTGACCCAATCTCTGGCACCTGCTTCCTTGCCTCAGTCACAGATGCTTAAAATGGTGGAAAACCGTATAAATGCTTATCAGGGGACGCCAGGCTACCCCTTCTAAAAGAAAGAGATTTGTCCCCAGTAGTTTTATCTGAACAAGAGTCTGATGACTCTGATGCACCTGAATATGAAGATGTGCAATCCCTCTCAGCTTACGTGAATTCTGATGCAGAGGAATCCATCCCTTCAGCCTCTCCACCCGAGGACTTTTCCTTTGGGGAAACCCTACATACCTTAAGGGAGCATTTTCAATGGGAATGTCAGGACTGCCTTCAGTCAAAAAAGAGACTCTGGGAATTCTTGGATCTTCCACAGCACAGATCTCTGGCCATTCCTCCTGTCCTGGATGTTGTGGATGATGTTTTTATGGAATCCAGTTTGACTCCTGACACCCTCCTTCCTGCTCCCAGGAAACCAGACATAGAGTCCCTGACTCCCACAATTTTCTTTTCAAAAATCCAACTGCTGACCCCGAGGTCATCTCTCAAGGACCTAAAGGAATTAAACCAACTTCTGCTATGAATCCCACCCCCTCAGGCAGGGATTCCTGAGCATTGGACAGATTTGATAAAAAGGTATACACCTCTGCTACTCTTGCTATTAGCGCACTAAATTGTCAGTTACATATGCTGAAGTATCAGCAACATACCATGGAACTCCTCAAACAAAAATATCTTTTCCTGCTTGTGCAGAAAATAATTACAAGAGTTGATGCGTTCTACAAGTCAAGTAACTAAGCGCACCTTATGTGGTTTTGACTTCCTAGAAGCATCTTGCAGGGTAGCAGTCACTGGTTCTGTCCTTAGAAGGCATGTTTGACTAAAGGAACAGCCCTTGCCAGACCATGTCAAATCCAAATTATTGGACGCGCCACTGCACAAAGACAACTTATTTGGTACCAGGGCAGAGGAGGTCTTAAAGATGGAAAAAAAAAACTAAATCTATGCAGACAGTTAAAGACTTCTTGCAAGTCCAGCCACCGAGGTTCAGAAGGCATTGCCCCTCCAAACACCTGTCCTTTCCTGCCCCCTCCAGGTCAGCTCAGCCCAGACCCTGGGGAAGCAGGCCCCCCAGACAGCAGCCCCAGGGAATGCAGAGATCTAAGCAGTGGAGATGTTCATTGTGTTACCCTGCTGCAGTCATCACACTTGGGTTATCCTGTCGTCAGGTGGTCCCGCAGTCGGCCGGAATTCCAAAGTCTTGGTCCAGCGTCGGTTGCTGTCGCTTCTTCCCTGATATCAGTGCGCCAGGGGTATATATAATGCATCTGACGCCATTTTCTTCAGTCTTTCTTGCCGCGCGGTGCCTGAAGCAGAAGCAGTTCGCAAGTGCTGGTCGGCCGACTCCTGAGATTTTCGAAGTCTAATTTCACATCCGAAGTCTTCATTAAGGCCAAGTACCCTGTTGGGGAAACTTTTCTTGCCTCAGACCGATGTCAGAAAAAGTTAATTGTATTTCTTGTGGGAAGCAAATACCTCATAAGGATTTTCACTCTTACTGCATACCTTGCCTAGGTCCAGACCACAACGTCACTGGTTGTCGTTTTTGTGCTAGGTTTAATAAGCGTACTATAAAAAGACGCTTTGATTTCGCACGACACTACTTCGGTAGAAAATTTAACTACACCATGCCTTCGGAGCAACCGACTATCGGCGTGCACAAAAAACACAAGGAAAAGGACAGGCAGCCTAGGCCCAAGCCAGACTCCGAGGCCTCGGCTGGACCGGTCTCCGGTTCACTGGTCTTCAGTGAGGCTCCGACGCAGCCCCTGACTACCGCAGATTTGGAACCCAAGACCGCTTTGGAGCCTTTGGCGGAGAGAGCTAGGCTGACGTAGCCATTTTGTTCAGCCCCTACCGACGATTCTGCAGAAAGAGATGTAGGTGCTGCAGAAACACCTTTGGTTTCTGAAGGAGTCCTCAGACCGACTACGCTCACCATAAAAACGTATCCTAAGCTTAAGACTCCTATTAAACCTAAAAAGACTGCACTTCAGTCTCCAGTTCAAGGCCCCATGCCTAAGAAACATGCTTAAAATGGCTGAAGATTTGATCTCTTTAATCAGGGGTTCCCAACCCCCACCTGACAAAAGGCCTAGACAAGAGGAAGATTATGCCGCCTCTGATCAAGTGTCTATTTCCTCAGGCTCCTCTGAGGACCAAGATTACTCCTCCTCCCCTTATGAAGATTCTGATGCTGAGGATTCTATTCCCTCAGCTTCTCCTCCTGAAGACTACTCCTTTGAGGAAACTTTACACACTATATGAGGGAACATTTTCACTGGGAAGGTCAGGAATACTGTGACTCAAAGAAAAGGCTCAGAGTTTCTTTTACTCCCCCAGCACAGACCACTTGCTATCCCCCCAGTTTTAGACATTGTTGATGATGTTTACTTGGAATCTAGTTTGAACCCAGATTCTTTGCATCCTGCTCCAGCCAAACCAGACCGATACTAAAGAGTGCCCGATTCCCACAAATTCCTTTATAAAAGCCCTGTTGCTGATCCAGAGACTATCTCCCAGGGTTCCAAAGGGGCTAAGGCTTCTATGGCAAAAAATCCTGTACCCTCTGAAAGGGACTCCAGAGCACTAGACAGGTGGGGGAAAAAGGTTTACACCTCAGCCACTCTAGCTATGAGAGCACTAAATTGCCAATTTCACATGCTAAAATATCAGCAATTTCTTATGTCTCAGCTAAAACAAAAAATGAGCTCACTCCATCAGCAGTCTGAATTGAAAGAAATGCAGGATCTGTTGCATGCAGCTGAGCAGGTGGGCAAACATACTTTACAATGTGGTTTTGATTCTTTGCAGGCTTCCTACAAAGCAGCTGTCACTGGGTCTGTTATACGTAGACATGCTTGGTTAAAGCAACAAACTCTGACTGATCATGTTAAAGCAAAGCTTCTAGATGCTCCTTTACAGTAGGATGTTCTGCTTGGAGTTAAGGCAGAAGAAGTCTTAAGGAAAATGGAGGATAAGGCAAAATCTATGCAGACAGTCAAGGATTTTCTACAGCTACAGCCCCCTCGCTTCAGCAGAAGTTGGCCAACTAAAAATTGGTCCTTTCCAGCTGCTGACAGGCCACAGAGGGGTAAATACAGACGTCCAAGAGTCAGAGGACAACCACACAAGCCCAATACAAACCTCGACAATGGGGCACTGCAACACAGAAGGGAGGAGAAGACGGGCCCCAATCTACCAGAAGGCAAACTCAATGACTTGCACCTCATCTGGCCAAGCAACACTCTCTTGGCAGCTCCCTTGGGAGGAAAACTCGCACTTTTTTTTCAGACAACTGGTACATTGTCACAAAGGACAAATGGGTCCTAGACATAATTTCACGAGGATACAGATTCCATTTCCACACCTTGCCAATGAAAAGAGGAATGCCAAACCTGCCACAAAATCTATGGACAGAGGCACAAAAACAAATTACAGCTCTCATGGACATGAGAGCCATTCAACTGGTACCTACTCGAGAGCAAGGTCAAGGGTTTTACTCAAGACTGTTTCTAGTCCCCAGAAAGGACAATGCCTGGAGACCAATTCTGGACCTTTCAGTTCTAAACACCTTCTTACAAGTACCCAAATTCAAGATGCTAACACTACAGCAGCTTCTTCCCATGTTGGGCAAGAAAGCATGGCTAGTAACGTTGGACCTCAAGGAGGCATACCTGCATGTCCCTATCAGACAAAGTTGCAGAAGATACCTCCGTTTCATTGCAGGTTCAACCCATTACCAATTCTCTGCACTGCCCTTTGGCTTATCTACTGCACCCAGGGTCTTCACAAAATGCCCGGCACCAGTAATTGCATACTGCAGACAGAGGAATTCAAATATACCCATATCTGGACGACTGCCTCATCCAAGCAGAAAGCAAGGACATCCTCTTACCATCTGGCTTTTGTAAAACATCTTCTAAGTTGCCTGGGGTACACAGTAAACGAAAATAAATCAAAACTAGTACCCTCACAAAATATGACATTCCTGGGTGCCAGCTTGAATACAACGGCCCAGAAGGCTTATCTGACGCCAGACAAACAACTACAACTGACTCAATATTTCAAAACAATGGCAACAAAGACCCTACTCCTTGCAAGAAAAATTCTGCAGGCCTTTGGCTTCATGGCATCTTGCATACTACTAATACCATTTGCAAAGCTGCATATGAGGAAATTACAGTGGTACCTAAAACGTGTATGGTCTCAACACAGCCACAGCTTGGACACAATGATATCTCTCATTCCTTGCCTACAACAGGAGTTTCTATGGTGGTCACAGGCATGTCACCTCAACAAGGGTCAGCCTTTCACCTTGACCCCAGCCAGGCAAACTCTGACAACAGATGCATAGGACTACGCCTGGGGGGCACACATGGCAGGACAGTGCATTCAAGGCGTATGGACTACAGATCAAATAAATCTGCACATCAATCAAAAAGAGATGCTAGCTGTACAGAATGCTCTGACAGTCTTCAAGAACCTATTACATCCAGGACAACTTACAATAAGGACTGACAACACTACAGTAATGTGGTACATAAACAAACAAGGAGGTACACACTCCTACCCTCTATGGCAGGCAAGCAATGACCTTGTGGAACACAGCACTGACTTACCAAGTTCAGTTACAAGCTCAATTCCTGCCAGGAAAAAAGAACACATTGGCAGACGACCTCAGCAGAAACATCATGGATCCCCACGAGTGGAAACTGGATCCACAAGTGTTTGCAATGATAACTCAAAAATGGGGCCTTCCAGACATAGACCTGTTTGCCAGCCCCCAAAACTATCAGCTAACAAAATTTTGTACAAGGACACTTCACCATCAAGCTTGGAAAGTGGACGCACTCTCATTCAGTTGGAAAAACATGACCGTATATGCCTTCCCTCCATTGCCTCTCCTCACAAAGGTGCTTCTGAAAATCAGAAAGGAGAGACCACGACTGATACTCATAGCCCCAGACTGGCCACGCCAGCACTGGTACCCACTATTAAGGAATATGGCCCAGGGCCCACCTTGGATTTTGCCACAAATTACTCATTTGCTCACACAGCAAAACAATCAGATTCTACACAGCCAGCTCAAAACCTTAAATCTGGCTGCATGGCAAATCAACTAAGCATCCAGCTCCTCTTTCCCAAGCAGTTATGGATGTTCTTCTGGAAGCTAGGAGGCCCAGCACCAGGAAGGCCTACTCGGACAAATGGAAAAGATTTTGTGCCTGGAACCAAGCTAAAGGCCAAAACACACTTCAGCCTCACATGCCTCAGACTCTACAGTATTTAACTGAGATGTTGCACAAAGGGCTTTCTTTTTCTTCCATTAAAATCCATGCATCAGCTATTTCAGCCTACTACAACACGGATCCACCCTTATTTTCACATCCACTTCTAAGGCAGTTCCTCAGAAGGGCAAAAAACTTTAGACCCCCCAGGAGAGCACCTACACCAACATGGGACCTCAATTTTGTTCTGGAAAAACTTACGCTGCCTCCCTTTGAACCAGCTTTCTCTGCAGATCTACAGTTTCTATCATGGAAGACTGTCCTGCTGCTAGCAATAACTTCAGCTGGAAGAGTCTCAGAGCTGCAGGCACTAATGGCAGTGGAACCTTTCCTCATTTTCCATCAAGACAGAGTTTCTCTACGAACTAATCCTTCCTTCATGCCCAAGGTGGTTTCCAGTGTGGCTTTAAATCAAGCCATCCACTTACCCACCTTCTTCCCAAATCCACAGAACAAAGGAGAAAGACTCCTGCATTCCTTGGACATTCACAGGCAACTTTGTTACTACTTGGATAAAATTAAGGTTTTCAGAAAATCTGACCATCTCTTTGTATCCTATGCTACAGCTTCACAAGGGAAGGCTATATCAAAACAAACCATTTCCAAATGGATAGGACATTGCATTTGTTTTTGCTATACCCATCATGGAAAACCAGTTCCTGCTACCATTAGGCCCCACTCTACCAGGGCAACAGCTACATCTACAGCCTTCCTCCGGGGGGTTCCAACCAAGGATATTTTGGAAGCTGCAACTTGGAGTTCAGTATACACCTTTACCAAACACTACCACTTACCACTTTACTCTGACTAGAGCTGGCTTCGACACTGCAGTTCTGCAGGGCCTTCTAGCCTCCTCTAACCTTCTATGAATCCTCCACCCATCCTTAGCTTTGGGATTCTACCCAAGTGTAATGACTGCAGCAGGGTAACACGAACATGGTACAGTTTTGTACCTACCATAAATGTAGATGTTCGAGTGTACACCCTGCTGCAGTCCAGGTTACTCCCCCTACATCCAGTCTGATCTAACTGGCTAAATCTCTGCAAAACCTTCCTGATGTATTTGCTTATAGCTAGAGGGATTTTGTGTTTGTGCTAAAACTTCATAAATTGGTACTAATTACTGACCACCTTTTTGGGGGCACCTGACATCTGGGGTAAGAAAAACTGAAGAAAATGGCGTCGGATGCATTATATATACCCCTAGCGCACTGACGTCAGGGAAGAAGCGACAGCAACCGATGCCGGACCAAGACTTTGGAATTCCGGCCGACTGCGGGGACCGCCTCACGACAGGATAAACCCAAGTGTGATGACTGCAGCAGGGTGTACACTCGAACATCTACATTTATGGTAGGTACAAAACTGTACTTTCCTCCTCTTCAAAACCAGGAAGTGCTAACCACTCCCTCATGGTAAGAACTCACAATGACTTGCACTTCCACCCCCTCTTGCCCTTAGGAGGAAGACACTCCCTCCATGCAAGCACCTGGATCACTATTACCAATGACCACTGGTTCCCAACATAGTGTCCCAGGGATACAAATTTTATTTCCACAGTCTACCAACCCTAAAAGGGTTCTGATACCAAAATTCTAAATGCTCACCCTCCAGCAACTTCTAACTATGCTCTCCAAGGATGCTTGGTTAGCCACTCTGGACCTAAAAGAGGCCTACCTACACATCCCAATCAGGGAATCTTGCAGGAAATGTCTAGGTTTCAGGGCAGGATCACTGCACTTACAGTTCTCTGTGCTTCCCTTTGGCTTATCCACTGCTTTCCAGTGTTTTCACAAAATGCCTGACTCCTGACTGCTTTTTGCAGAACAAGAAATATTCAAATTTACCTATACTTAGATGCCTGATTCAGGCAGACAGGAAAAACTTCTAAAGCACCTGGCCTTTACTAAAGGACCTATTGACCTCCCTGGGGGTATACTATCAGCGAAAAGAAATCCATAGTAGTACCCACTCAAAAGATTATATTCCTGGGAGCAAGCCTTGACACACCATCCCAGATGGTATTCCTTACTCCAGATAAAACAAACGTACCTGACAACCTACTTCTCTCAACTGGCCACCAGACCCCAGTTATCCACAAGGAGAATCCTGCAAGCTGTGGGGTTCATGGCTTCTTGCATTCTACTCATTCCATATACCAGATTGCATATGAGGAAACTACAGTGGTACCTGAATAGCCTTTGGTGTCAATACTCCCAAGACCTGGAAACTCTTATACCAATGATACCTTGTTTAAGGAAAGATTTTCTTTGGTGGGCAGCAGCATGCTACCACAACAAGCGACTACCCTTCTCACAACCCCACGCCACCTAGACCCTCACCACGGACACATTACGCTGTGCCTGGGGTGCACACCTGGACGGCAGTTGCATTCAGGGCCAATGGACCCCAAACCAAATACATCTGCACATCAACCAAAAAGAGATGTTAGCTGTTCAGCAGGCTCTGACAGCCTTCAGACCCCTACTCTCCCTGGGGCCTCTACTGATCAAAACGGACAACACCACTGTGATGTGATACATCAACAAGCAGGGAGACACTCACTTGTACTCTCTGCAGGCTCGCCATGACCCTTTGGAGCACGGCCTCAGCCATGCAACTACACGTGTTAGCACAATTCCTGCCAGGCTCTCTAAATTCTCTGGTAGACAATTTAAGCAGAAATTGTCTGGACCCACACGAGTGGCAGCTAGACCAAAGAACCTTCACCCATGTAACCCAGAAATGGGGCACCCTGATGCTCTACTTGTTTGATTCCCACTTTAACCATCAGCTCAGCAAATTCTGCACCAGGGAATGTCACAGCAAGGCCTGGAAAGTGGATGCTTTATCGTTCCAGTGGGTCAACCTCTTTGTCTATGCATTCTCCCCTCTACCACTCATTACAAGGGTACTTCTCAAAATAAGGGAGGAAAAACCAAGGGCAATCCTGATTGCCCCAGACTAGCCACGCTAGTACTGGCACCCTCTGCTGTGCAGCCTGTCACCATGGCATCTCCCTCCGATCCCAACAGTCCTGAACCAGAGGAATGGCAAATTCATGGATCCCCAATTGCAGACCCTCAATGTGACAGCCTGGCTTATTCACTGACCACTGCACAAGCTGCTAATCTAAGCAAACATGTTCCAGATGTCATATGTGAGGCCAAACGCCCAATCACTGGAAAGTCTTATGCTGACAAGTGGAAAAGGTTTTGCACCTGGATCCAGGATAAGGGAGGCGGAACTGCACAGCCCTCCCTACCCCTCATCCTTGATTACTTGGCTGACCTACTACACAAGGCTCTATCCTTCTCTTTCATTAAAATTCATGCCTCTGCCATCTCTGCCTGCTCATTTCAGCACAGAGCCACCTCTTTTCTACCACCCTGTCATCAAACAATTCCTAAGAGGGGCTAACAACTTGACGCCACCCAGAAGAGCACCTACACCAGTTTGGGACCTTAACTTTTTCTTGGAAAAGCTCACCCTGCTCCACTTTGAACCAGTAGTGTCAGCAGAGTTAAAGTCCCTCTCTTGGAAGACAGCCTTGCGTCTGGCTGTCACTTCAGCTAGAAGAGTATCTGAGCTACAAGCACTAATGGCTGTAGAGCCCTTAATCATTTTCCATGCTGAAATGGTGTCCTTTAGGACTAACCCATCCTTCATGCCAAAGGTGGTGTCCAATGTGGCTCTAAACCAATGCATTCATTTTGCCCACCTTTTTCCCTAACCCACAAAACAAGGGGGAAAGGATTCTGCACACACTAAATGTACACAGCTCAGATTCTACCTAGACAGGACTAAATCATTTAGAAAGACTGATAAATTGTTAGTCAGCTTTGCTGCAGGAGCAGAGGGCAAGGCCATATCCATACAGACCATTTCCAAATGGATAGCACACTGCATCTATTTCTGCTACAAGCAGCACAGGAAACCTCCTCCCAGGGCGTCAGCACACATTCCACCAGAGCAACCTCCACCTCTGCAGCTTTCCTCAGAGGGTTCCCCGCCAGGGACATCCTGGAGGCTGCAACATGGACATCTGTTCATATCTTAACCAATAATTACCACCTGCTTATCTTCTCCAAATCTAGGGCAGGCTTTGCAACAGCAGTCTTGCAGGGCATCCTGGCCAGCCCCCAGTCTTCTTGACTACTTCCACCCTTTTCTTCAGCTTTGGGAATCAACTCAAATGTGATGACTGCAACAGTGACACACGAAGAACATAGTACAGTTGTGTACACTTAACCATAAATTTAAAACCCTCTTTTGCTCTTTTCCCCATCTACTATGTCTAAGAATTTGAATGTTACAGTGCCTGTAAATGACTCTAAAAGAGAAAAATGTTTATGAAAAATGCATGAACTGGAATTTTTAGTCCAGAAGTGCAAGAGGCTGCAGTGGCAGATACTTTAATTCTCAGCCTACTTAGCGATGGGTATTGTGCCGAGAGGGCTGAGAATAACTAAAATGCCGTCTTATGGGAATAAATATCCCGCTCTTTTAAAGAAATGGCAATAACTCAACTTGTATACGTGTATGGAACATATAAAAATCATGCGAGTTTTTTTACGGAGAAAGAACATGATTTATGCACTCACTCTAGAAAACGAAATTGGTGCCTGTGCAGAATTTGAGAGACTTGCACAACAATATCAAAATATGTTGGACAAGCTTGTAGAGTTTGAAAATAAATTGGTGTCTACTAAGAAGTGAAAGCTGATTAGAGACATCTCTGATTTCAAAAACAGCTGTGTCTTCTCTTGGCCGAAAGAGGAGACTGTGAGGGCTATTTCATCTAATATAAGTGCAAATCATTACCACTGTTCAGCAGCATTAAATTAGAAAAGAGAGTTCCTGTAACACAAGTTATACTGTAACAATTAATGTACGAGAAGACGCCACTACTCGTATAGTGGAGGCTGTTACGGGTTTGGATTCCTTTGCGATTGGATCTACTGTTCATGAAATCACTGAAGTTTCGGTTGACAGTACTTCTGGTGAGGTCGATAACAGTAATGCCAATGTTGCTGAGACTAGGAGTGTTTTTTTTAGGTGAAACCAGCTTAAAAATAAAGTTACATTTCCCAATGTAAGTGCAACCGAGAGAGAGGAATTGCAGCAAACAAAGGGGAACACCACAGAGGAACACAGAGCATGTACAGAAGGACATGGGGACGAGACCCAAGGTAGGCCCCATAACATGGAGCAGAAATACTTAGGACATACCGTTGTCAGTTTGTCTGGTTTTAAGCTTTCTGAAATGGAGCTGAAACTGTTAAAGGTTTAACTTTTATTCCATCTAGTAATGGTTTATTGAATGACAGCATTACAGAATTAAGAATGTTTGTTAGGAATTTGGACTTGAAAATGATGTTTGGGAATAACAATGTCAATACTGAAAGTGCTTTTAAAAGAAATAGTATTTTTTTTACCTAACAGTACAGTGACGGTTATAGCCTTTTTACAAGTATGTGAAAATGATGTATATGAATTATTTTTTAAGGGGAAGTCATCTAATTTTCATAATTTAAATGTATGTGAAAGAAAAGCATTGCTTGATTTAGTTAAAAGGACTGATATTGTATTGAAACCAGCTGACAAAGGTGGGAAAACTGTTATATTTAGTGCACAACAGTGTCAGGAGTTGATGTATGGATTTTTGTGTGATAGCAAAGCATTTACGACTGTGTTATCGAGCTGAATAGGATGGTCTATAGAATTAAAACTGAATTATATGATTATTTGATGCAATTAGCAATTACTCCTTAACAGTATTATAATTTCTGTATAGAACATCCCATTTGTCCTGTTATTTATGGGCTGCCTAAGCTCCATAAAAATTTGTTGCATCCCCCAATGAGACCTATAGTCTCCGGAAAGCAGTGGGCCACTATGGTGATTTCAGAATACTTGGACCAGCAACTCACACCATTATTGAAATGTAGTAAATCCTATATAAGGGATACTGGTGAGTTTTTGGAATCGCTGGGTAAATTTATGGATGTTAATGTGACAAATGTGTTGAGGGTAATCTCAAGGATCATTCCGAGCCAGGCAATGGCAAGCACCAACCCCAAGAGGTGGAGAAGATAGATCAGTCATTCAGAAAGCAGACACAATGACTTTCCCCTTTACTTGCCAAGCAAAGCTTTAATGGCAGCACCTTTAGGTGGAAAACTGGCATTATTCTCAAAAAATTGGCATATTGTCACAAAAGACAAATGGATCCTGGACATTATAGACAGAGGCTACAGATTCCACTTTCACACCCTTCCAAAAATAAGAGGCATGCCAAACCTGCCACAAAATCAAAGGGCAGAGGCACAAAAACAAATTTCAGCTCTCATGGTCATGAAAGCTATTCAAGAGGTGCCTGTAAAAGAACAAGGTCAAGGGTTTTATTCCAGACTATTCCTGGTACCAAGGAAAGACAAAGATTGGAGACCTATTTTAGATCTATCCATCCTAAACACATTTACTCGTACCAAAATTCAAGATGCTCACATTACAGCAGCTTCTTCCCATGCTGGGGAAGGAGTCTTGGCTGGTAACATTGGACCTCAAGGAGGCATACCTGCATGTCCCTATCAGACAAGATTGCAGAAGCTACCTCAGATTTCTTGCAGGTTCAACCCATTATCAATTCTCTGCATTGCCCTTTGGCTTATTTACTGCGCCCAGAGTGTTTACGAAATGCCTGGCATCAGTAATTGCCTTCTGCAGACTTCAAGGAATACAAATATACCCATATCTGGACTGCCTGATCCAAGCGGACAGCAAGGACATACTTATGAAACACCTGGCGTTTGTAATAAGACTGTTGAACTTTCTGGGATACACAGTCAACAAAAAGAAATCAAAACTAATACCCTCTCAAACAATAATTTTCCTGGGTGCCAGCTTGAATACAAACACCCAGATGGCCTACCTCACGCCAGACAAACAAGGGCAACTATCTGAATACTTCAGCAAAATGGCAACCTTCACCAGGCTGACTGCAAGGAAAGTCCTGCAGGCTCTGGGATTCATGGCATCTTGCATCCTGCTGATCCCATGTGCAAAGCTGCATGAGGAAGCTTCAGTGGTACCTAAAAAAATTATGGTCTCAACACAGCCACAGTTTGGAAACCATTATACCACTCATTCCATGTCTTCAAAAGGAATTTCTGTGGTGGGCTCAAGCATGCCAAAGAAACAAAGGTCTCCCTTTCTGCATGCCTCAAGCAAATCAAATCATCACAACAGATGCCTCTGACTACGCCTGGGGGGCGCACATGAAAGATCAGTGCATTCAGGGAAAATGGTCCCAAAAAGAGAAGCACCTACACATCAACCAAAAGGAAATGCTAGCAGTGCAAAATGCTATTATGGCCTTCAAAGACCTACTGCATCTAGGCCAGCTATTGATAAGGACAGACAACACCACAGTGATGTGGTACATAAACAAACAGGGAGGAACTCATTCATACCCCCTGTGCAGACTAGCCATGACCCTTTGGAACACAGCTCTGGAATTGCAAATCCAACTTCAGGCACAATTCCTGCCAGGGAAGGCAAACACACTGGCAGACAGCCTAAGCAGAAATATGACAGATCCACACGAATGGAAGTTGCATCCTCAAGTTTTCGCAAAGATAACTCAAGCATGTGGACAGCCAGACATAGATCTCTTTGCTACCCACAGAAATTGCCAACTGAAAAAATTTTGCACAAGGACCTATCATCCACAGGCCTGGAAAGTGGACACACTTTCCTTCAATTGGACAACATTGACAGTCTATGCCTTTCCGCCTCTCCCTCTGCTGCCCAAAGTTCTATTAAAAGCCAGAGCAGAGAGGCCGAAAATGATTCTCATTGCTCCAGACTGGCCAAGACAACACTGGTATCCACTCCTGAAGAGTCTGACGCATTCCCCACCATTCCCCACCATGGATACTACCTCTAGTGCCTCTTCTGTTGTCCCAGCACAACTTCAAAACTCTTCACAGCCAGCTCAAAACCCTAAATCTAGCCGCATGGAGAATCCCTTGATTTCACAACAGACCCTCCTCTCCAAGGAGGTGCAGGATGTCATCTTGGAGGCCAGAAGACCTTCTACTAGAAAAGCCTACTCCGCCAAATGGAAGCGGTTTTGTGCCTGGAATCAGAAAAAGGGCCAGAATCCCTGGGTAATTAATATACCTCAAATATTACAGTACCCAGCTGAGATGTTAAACAGTGGACTTTCCTTCTCCATCAAAATCCATGCTTCAGCCATTTCTGCACAGTACAACACGGAGCCTCCTTTATTCTCTCATCCTCTCTTAAGACAGTTCCTCAGAGGGGCTAAGAATATAAAACCCCCAAGGAAACCACCAGTCCCTGCTTTGGACCTCAACTTCATATTGGAAAAACTGACCCTTCCTCCATTTGAGCCAGCTGCTTCAACAGAACTACAATATTTGCCATGGAAAACAGCCTTCCTTCTGGCTATCACCTCAGCACGCAGGGTTTCGGAACTACAGGTCCTCATGGCTGTGCATCCTTTCATAATTTTCCATCAGGACAGAGTTTCCTTACGAACCAACCCTACCTTTATGCCAAAGGTAGTATCCAGTGTAGCCTTGAATCAGACTATCCACTTACCTACCTTTTACCCTAACCCACAAAACAAAGGGGAAAGACTACTGCATTCCTTGGACATTCACAGACAACTACGTTATTATTTGGACAGGACAAAGCCATTCAGGAAATCCGAGCAACTCGTTGTGTCCTATGCTACAGGTGCTCAAGGAAAGGCCATCTCCAAACAGACAATCTCAAAATGGATAGCCCACTGCATATGCTTTTGTTACTCATTTCATGGAAAAGCTGTGCCTTCAAGCATCAGGTCCCACTCCACAAGGGCCACAGCTACCTCTGCAGCTTTCCTCAGGGGGGTCCTTACCAATGACATTTTGGAAGCAGCCACTTGGAGTTCAGTGCATACTTTCTCCAAACACCATCACCTTCCACTTTACTCAAAATCTAGAGCGGGATTTGCCACAGCTGTCTTGCAGGGCATCCTGGCTCCTCCTAGTTCCACTTGGTGCCTGCCACCCCTACTTAGCTTTGGGATTCTACCCATCTGTTATGACTGCAGCTGTATGCACGATGAACATAGTGCAGTTTTGTACCTACCATAAATGTAGATGTTCGAGTGCTCTTACAGCTGCAGTCCAGGTTTCCCTCTCCCCATCCCCTCTTAGGACAGGCCTTATGACAAACACCTTCTCATACAACCTATGTGGGGTATTCTTTTATGGTGTATTTGCTTGCAAACTACTGTTTTTTGATTATTCTATATTGCATGACTACATAAGTTTATGTTTTGCCTTCCTTCTGGAGGCACCTGGCGTCGGCTGGTTCTTTTATACCCCTGCCGCACTGACGTCAGGGAAGAAGCGACTACAACTGACGCCGGACCTAGACTTTGGAATTCGGCTGACAGAGGACCCGCCTGACGGCAGGATATAACCCATCTGTTATGACTGCAAGCTGTATGAGCACTCTAACATCTACATTTATGGTAGGTACAAAACTGTACTTTCTGCTGAGAAGGCTGGTCCGAAAGGAGGCAGTGTTAATTTTTCTAAAACGAAGTTGCGGTCCCAAGCTGGCGCTGGGGGTTTTCTGGGGGGTATTCTTAGCTCCTCTGAGAAACTGCCTTATTAAAAGGTGTGAGAATATGGGAGGATCCGTATTCTATTGAGCTGAAATGGCTGAAGCATGGATCTTAATGGATGAGAAAGAAAGGCCTTTGTGTAGCATCTCAGTTAAGTATTGCAGTATTTGAGGAATGTTTGGTATCCAAGGATTTTGGCCTTTAGCCTGGTTCCATGCACAAAATCTTTTCCATTTGGCTGAGTAAGTTTTTCTGGTGCTGGGCCTCCTGGCCTCCAAAATGACATTCAGGACGGCCTTTGAGAGAAGTGTTGATTGATAATTCAAGGTATTATCCATGCAGCTAAGTTTAAAGTCCTGAGCTGACTGTGAAAGATCTGAGAGTTTTGCTGAGTCAATAGAAGTGAGAATTGAGGTAAGATCCATGGAGGGCTGCGAGTCAAGGTCCTTAGTAATGGGTACCAGTGCTGACTTGGCCAGTCCGGAGCAATGAGGATCATTTATGGTCTCTCTGATCTGACTTTCAGTAATACCTTGGTCAAGAGAGGTAGTGGTGGGAAGGCATAGACCGTCAATGCTGTCCAACTGAATGATAGGGCGTCCACTTTCCAGGCTAGAGAATAAGTCGTTGTGCAAAATTTCTGTAGTTGGCAATTGTTGGGGGAGGCAAATAGATCTATGTCTGGGCGTCCCCACCTTTGAGTTATGATTGAAAATACTTGTGGATGTAGTCTCCACTCGTGAGGATCTGCCAAATTTCTGCTTAATTCATCTGCCAATATGTTCTCTTTTCCTGGCAGGAATTGTGCTTGCAGTTGTACTTGATAAGTCAATGCTGTGTTCCACAAAGTCAAGTGTGTTCCTCCCTATTTATGTACCGCATAACTGTGGTGTTGTCTGTCCTTAGTAGTTGTCCTGGATGCAAGAGGTCCTTGAAGGCTATCAGTGCATTTTGCACAGCTAGATGTGTAGATGCATTTGTTTTGCAGACCATTTGCTCTGTATGCACTGTCCTGCCATGTGTGCTCCCCAGGTGTAGTCTGAAGAATCTGTTGTCATAGTTTGGTTTGCTGGAGGTAAGACAAAAGGAAGACCCTTGTTTATTTGACATGCTTGAGCCCCACCATAGGAACTCTTTTTGAAGGCAGGGAATGAGAGGTATACTTGTTTCGAGGCTGTGCCTGTGAGTCCATACACTTTTCAGGTACCATTGTAATTTCCTCATATGCAACTTTGCATGTGGAATTAGTTGAATGCAGGATGCCATGAACCCCAATGCCTGCAGGATTTTCCTTGCAGTGAGCTGGGTAAAAGTTGCCATCTTTTTGAAGTATTGAGTCAGTTGTTTTTGTTTGTCTGGCGTGAGATAAGCCATCTGGGCCGTTGTATTTAAGCTGGCTCCCAGGAATATTATGTCTTGTGAGGGTATTAGCTTTGACTTCTTTTTGTTTACTGTGTACCCTAGGCAACTTAGCAGCTTTGTTACAAATGCCAGATGCTCTAATAGAATGGCCTTGCTGTCCGCTTGGATCATGCAGTCATCCAGATATGGATAAATTTGTATTCCTCGATGTCCTTCAAGGATGCATCTGCAGTCATCACATATGGGTTGTCCTGCCTCAGGCAGCCCTTCGGTCGACCGGATTCCAAAGTCTGGGTCTGGCCTCGGCTGATGTCGCACTTTCCCCGACGTCAGAGCGTCTGGGGTATAAAAGCATCAGCCGACGCCATCTTCCTCTGTCTTTCTTGCCGCGTGGTGCCCGAAGCAGCAGTAGTTCGCAAGTGCCGGTCGGCCAGCTCCTGTGATTCAGCTACCGAAGACTTCGAAAAAGCTAAGTACCCCATTGGGGACTCTCTCTTGCCTCAGCCGATGTCAGATAAAGTAAATTGTTTAACTTGTGGGAAACAAATACCTCATAAGGATTTCCACTCTTACTGCCTCCCTTGCCTAGGCCCAGACCACTACGTCTCGGCCTGCTCAGCCTGTGCTTCCTTCAACCGACGAACTCTTAGATGTCGGTCGGAGTTTGCAGAGGAATTCTTTGGGGCTAGTTTTGCATACAAGATGCCGTCGGAGACTCCGACTTCGCATTCCGTTAAAAAACGGAAGGACAAGGACAGACACACGCCGGCCGTGGTTTCGGCTGAAACCACGGTCAGGCCTACCACGAGTGTCTCGGTTTCGGCTGAAACAGAGTCCTTGGTGCTTCCTATTACTGAAACCACTCAACCGACTACCTCGGCCCCGGAGGCCCCGGCCGAGTTGGTTATTGAATTACCTACTGAAACCGGTGTCCAGGAAACGTCCAACACCATTCCTTTAGACAAGTCTACTCCTGCATGTGGTGCAGCCAGACCCCCTGCATCCATGTCCATTAAGGCTTTTTCTAGGGCTAAAGCTGCTAAACTTACTAAAGCTTTGCCTCCCAAGGTTTCCTCTCAGAGACCTTCTACTGGCTCACAGATTCTCAGCCTAGCAGAGGATCTTATCTCTTTAATTAGAGGTTCTCAACCTCATCCGGACAGGGGCTCTCAACCACCACCAGACAAAAGGCCCAGGGTTGAGCCCTCTGAACCCCACTCCTCAGATGAGTCCACGGATGGCTCTGCTTTGTCAGACCCCCAGGAAGAGGCTTATTCGGCCTACAAGGATTCTGATGCTGAAGAATCTATTCCCTCGGCCTCCCCTCCTGAAGAGTTTTCCTTTGGAGAGACACTACACTCTGAGAGAACATTTTCAATGGCAGGGTCAGGAATTTTCTGATTCTAGAAAGAGATTAAGGACCTTTTTACATTTACCTCAGCATAGGCCTTTAGCTATACCTCCTGTTTTGAATGTTATTGATGATGTGTACTTTGATGCTAGTACAGCCCCCGACTCTCTCCCTCCGGCTCCTGCCAAACCTGATAGGTACTACAGGGTCTCGGATTCACATCTACACCTGTAAAAGGCCCACTCTGCAGACCCAGAAACAATTTCCCAGGGCCCAAAAGGGGTTGCAGCTGCCACTGCTAAAAATCCTCTACCCTCTGAAAGGGAGTTTAGAGCTTTAGAGAGATGGGGTAAGAAAGTGTATACTTCTGCAACTCTTTCCATGAGGGCATTAAATTGTCAATTTCATATGATTCAGTACCAAGAGTATTTGTTAGATGAATTGCATAAGAAGCTGTCCTCTTCTGAACCCCTTGACCGTAAATCCCTTCAGGATCTGGTACATAACTCACAGCAGGTTAGTAACCATTTTTTGCAGTGTGGTTATGATGCATTGGAAGCTTCATGTAGGTCAGCTGTGACAGGTGCAGTTATACGTAGGCATGCCTGGCTGAAGGAACAATCTTTACCAGACCATGTTAAAGCTAAGCTTTTGGATGCTCCAATGGAAAAGCAAAAATTATTTGGTTCCACGGCTCAGGAGGTCTTAAAGAAGTTTGAAGAAAAGGCAAAATCTGTGCAAACAGTCAAAGACATTCTGCAAGTACAACCACCGAGATTCAGCAGAAATTGGCCTACTAAGAATTGGTCCTTTCCGGACTCAGATCCCAGAGAGGCAGGAATAGGCGTGCCAGAGGTAGAGGGCAAGCTAGAGGCTCCTACAGAGGCCGTCAGTGGCAGCCTACCAACCAGAGAGGTAGTGCAGGAACAACAACTGCTACACCAGGACAGACTCAATGACTTTATTTTGACCCCGCCGACCAGGGCTCAATTAGAAGCACCTTTGGGCAGAAAGCTTTCTTTATTCTCAAAAAATTGGCACTACATTACAAGGGACACATGGACACTGCAAATAGACAAAGGATACAGGTTCCATTTCCACACATTGCCAAAAAGAAAAGTATTGCCAGACCTGCCACCAAATCAGAGGGCAGAGGCTTTGAAGCAAATTACCAAATTACTACAAATGAAAGCCATAGAAAAGGTACCTCTTTCAGAACAAGGCCAAGGATTTTACTCCAGATTATTCCTTGTTCCAAGAAAAGAAAATCAATGGAGGCCTATTCTCGACTTGTCCGCACTGAATACTTACCTCATTGTGCCAAAATTCAAAATGCTGACTCTACAGCAACTTCTTCCCATGCTGGGCAAGGAGCCTTGGCTGGTGACTCTAGATCTCAAGGAGGCATACCTGCATGTCCCTATTCGACAAAGTTGCAGAAGACACCTCAGATTTCTTGCAGGATCAGAGCATTATCAATTCTTAGCATTGCCCTTTGGCTTATCTACTGCGCCCAGAGTATTCACGAAATGCCTGGCATCAGTAATTGCACACTGCAGACTTCAGGGGATTCAGATCTACCCATATCTGGACGACTGCCTTATACAAGCGGACAACAAGAAAATCTTGTTAAAGGACTTGGACTGTGCCATCCACCTACTACAGGCCTTGGGATATACAGTCAACATCCAAAAATCAAGACTTGTTCCATCCCAAAGAATAACCTTTTTGGGTGCGGATCTAGACACAACCACCCAAATGGCCTTTCTCACAGAAGAAAAACAAAAACAACTACCGGATTACTTCAAGAATCTGACAAGACAAACTCAGCTGACTGCAAGGAAAATCCTGCAGGCCCTGGGTTACATGGCATCCTGCATATTTCTGATTCCACAAGCCAGGCTGCATATGAGAAAATTACAATGGTACCTAAGGAGGGTATGGACTCAGCACAGTCACAGCTTAGAAACTTTGATCCTACTCATTCCTTGCCTTCAAAAGGAATTTCTGTGGTGGGCTCAAGCCTGCCAGTCGAACAGAGGGTTGCCCTTCAGCAAACCAAGAGCCAACCAAACCATCACCACGGACGCTTCAGACCGAGGTTGGGGAGCACACATGGAGGACAAATGTATCCAAGGGCTATGGTCTCAGAGAGCTGCGCATGCACATAAACCAAAAGGAAATGCTGGCAGTGATGCACGCAATCGAGGCCTTCAAACCTTTCCTTCATCAAGGCCACCTGCTCATAAGGACAGACAACACCACAGTTATGTGGTACATAAACAAGCAAGGAGGCACGCATTCCTACCCTCTATGCAGACTGGCCATGAATCTATGGGAACTTTGCTTGAAACTCAATATACAACTGCAGTCCCAGTTCGTGCCAGGGAAAGACAATACACTGGCAGACAGCTTAAGCAGAACTACCACGGATGCTGCACCCAGACATCTTCTTACTCATAACACAATCATGGGGAAGGCCGGAGATAGATCTGATTGCTTCACCCCACAATCATCAACTGAAGACATTCTGCTCAAGGACATACCACCCACAAGCATGGAAAGTGGACGCTGTCTCTCAGCTGGAAAGCTCTAACAGTCTATGCTTTCCCACCACTCCCATTAATGACCAAGGTTTTACTGAAGATCAGGGCAGAGCAGCCAAGAGTGATTCTGATAGCTCCAGACTGGCCAAGGCAGCACTGGTACCCACTGTTAAAGAGCATGTCACAGACGAAACCGTGGCCTCTCCCCTTATGGCCACTTCTACTGACGCAGAACAATTTCAAGACTCTGCATCCCAACCTGAAAACCTTGCAGCTAACTGCCTGGAGAATACCATGACTCCTCCTCAGGATAACTTATCCCAGAGAGTGAAGGACATCATTATGGAAGCTCGCCGGCCTTCCACAAGGAAGGCATATTCAGCAAAATGGAAAAGATTTCTCACTTGGAACACAACAAAAGGCCTAGATGTGACAGTGATGAGCATGGCACGTATACTGGAATACTTGGCAGAATTGTTCCACAATGGCCTGTCTTATTCTTCCATTAAGATACATGCCTCAGCAATTTCAGCAGAATACAATGTTAATCCGCCTGTCTTCTTGCATCCTCTCCTAAGACAGTTTCTGGAAGGAATCAAAAACATCAATCCTCCAAGGAAACCACCTTTACCTACTTGGGACCTTAACTTTGTGCTGGAAAAACTAACACTTCCTCCCTTTGAACCAGCAGCATCGGCGGATCTATAGCTTCTGTCTTGGAAAACTGCATTCCTTCTGGCCATAACCTCAGCAAGAAGAGTATCTGAGTTACAAGCTTTAATGGCAGTGCAGCCATTTCTTATTTTCCATCAAGACAGAGTTTCATTGAGAACCAATCCTACATTTATGCCAAAGGTGGTATCCAGGGTATCCTTGAACCAAGCAATTCACTTGCCTACATTCTTCCCAAATCCACAAAATAAAGGGGAGAAACTTCTACACACTCTGGACGTACACAGACAATTACGCTACTATTTGGACAGAACTAAAAGTTACAGAAAGACTGACCAATTGTTTGTAGCATATGCTGCTGGGGCACAAGGAAAAGCAATTTCCAAACAGACAATTTCAAAATGGATAGGAAATTGCATTCGTTTTTGTTACTCCTTTCATGGAAAAACTGTTCCTGCAAACATTAGGCCTCATTCCACGAGAGCCACAGCCACCACCACAGCCTTCCTAAGAGGGGTAGCTACCAAGGACATTTTAGAAGCTGCTACATGGAGCTCCGTGCATACATTTGCCAAGCATTACAATTTACCTTTATACTCCAGATCCAGAGCAGGCTTTGCTACGGCAGTCCTGCAGGGTATATTAACTACACCATCCTTTACTTAGTTCCTCCACCCCCAGATTGGCTATGGTATTCTACCCATATGTGATGACTGCAGATGCATCCTTGAAGGACATAGTACAGTTTTGTACCTACCATAAATGTAGATGTCCGATAGGTATGCATCTGCAGTCAGGTTTACCCTCCCTCTTTCCCCTCTGTGGTACTCCTAGGGTGCTTACCCCTCTATTAGCTAGCTGGGGGATCTATGGTGTATTTGTTTGTATATATGTATATATATATTTTTGCAAATGTTTGGAATTTTATTGCATTTCTCCAAATTTAGCCTTCCTAGAGGGCACCTGGCATCTGGGGCAAGAAAAACTGAGGAAGATGGCGTCTGCTGATGCTTTTATACCCCAGACGCTCTGACGTCGGGGAAAGTGCGACATCAGCCGAGGCCAGACCCAGACTTTGGAATCCAGCCGACCGAAGGGCTGCCTGAGGCAGGACAACCCATATGTGATGATTGCAGATGCATACCTATCGGACATCTACATTTATGGTAGATACAAAACTGTACTTTGTCTGCAGTATGCAATTACTGATGCCAGGCATTTCGTAAATACTCTGGGTGCAGTAGATAAGCCAAAGGGCAATGCAGAGAATTGATAATGCGTTGTACCTGCCAAAAATCTGAGGCATCTTCTGCAGTCTTGTCTGATAGGGACATGCAGGTATGCCTCTTTGAGGTCCAACATTACCAGCCAAGACTCCTTGCCCAGCATGGGAAGAAGCTGCTGTAGTGTAAGCATTTTGAATTTGGGTACCTCCAGGTATGTGTTTAGAATTGAGAGGTCTAAAATGGGTCTCCAGGCTTTGTCTTTTCTTGGTACTAGAAATAGTCGAGTAAAAACCTTGACCTTGCTCCTTTGTAGGTACCTTTTGAATTGCTTTCATATCCATGAGAGATGAAATGTGTTTGTGCCTGTGCCCATTGGTTTGGAGGCAGATTTGGCATGCCCCTCATCCGTGGTAAAGTGTGAAAATTAAATCTGTAGCCTCGGGTAATAATATCCAGAACCCATTTGTCCTTTGTTATGATGCGCCAATTTTGTGGAAATAGAGCCAGTTTTCCTCCCAAAGGTACTGCCAGGGCAATTTTGCTTGGCAGGCGAAGAGGAAAGTCATTGTGTTTGTTTCCTGAAGGGTTGAGATCTTTCGTCTCCACCTCTGAGTTGTTGTATGCCATTTTCTAGGCCTGAAAGAACCTTGTGGCTGGCCTCTGCCCCTTGTGTGTCTGTACCTACCCCTTTGGGGTCTGTCTGATGCAGGACAGGACCAGTTTTTTGATGGCCAGTTTCTGCTGAAACGAGGAGGTTGTACCTGTAAAAAATCTTTCTGTCTGCATAGATTTTGCTTTTTCTTCCATTTTCTTTAAAACTTCCTCTGCTTTGACACCAAATAACACATCTTTCTGCAATGGAGCATCCAATAACTTTGCTTTGACATATTCTGGTAAGGCTTGCTTTTTAGCCAAGCATGTCTACGTATTACGGATCCTGTGACAGCTGCTCTACATGAGGCTTTTAATGAATCAAAACCACACTAAGGTATGCTTTGCCACCTGTTATGCTGCATGCAGCAAATCCTGCATATCTTTGAAATCAGGTTGATCTGTCTGAGGGATCATTTTCTGCTTTAACTGTGTAATCAAGTACTGCTGGTATTTTAGCATGTGAAATTGGCAGATGTTAAGTTGTCAGTCTCGCCTTCATCCTTGCTGGATGGGTTCGGAGCCGATCCTCGGCTCCGACTCGGCCACTTACTAAAGCTCGAGAGCTTATTTTACCGGCTCGAGGCAACCCTATATCCCATGATGCTAGGCAATAACTCCCCAGATCTCGTTTGCCGCTTTCTCTTGCGAGGTGCGTTTTTTTACCGGCTCCTTGTAAGTCTTATATATAGAGTGTTCAGTCACCCTTTTTGAGTAAATTTTTTTACCTAGTTTTCTTTCTATAGTTAAGTAACTACCCTTAACTCTATTACTTTTTATATACTTTCCCTTTTTTATCCCTTCTATCCCTCCCCCTCCACTCTTAGGTTAGGCCTTAAGCCTGCCCCTTTTCTATTTTTTCTTAGTGATCTTGTGGAGTGTTTGGGTGTGTCAATATCCCTATTAACATTTTATTGTTAATTTATAAATTTCGAGAGTGTGTGTGTGTGTTTTTCTGTAACTTTTGTGAACCCTCGACACTTATGTCGAAGGAACCTAAAGAAACTAAGGTCTCAGGCTTTAAGAAGTGTGACTCGTGCTGTCAGAAAATGTCTGACAGACGGTCACACTTCTTGTGTTTACTGCCTGGGACCCCTGCACCTGCAGGACTCTTGTTCAGTATGTCATGCTTTCAGTCCAAGAGTCCTGCAGGAGTGCAGGAATAAACTGATACTGAGGGGCTTGTTAAAGCCCGAGGGCTCCCCGACTAAGTCTGCATCGGGGAGGCCCTCAACCTGCAAAACCGTCGGCTCCAAGTACTAAGCCTTCGGCTGCTGGCTCCTTGTCTGTGCCTAGATCGGCTCCGGCTGGAGCCGATCCCTTTGAGTCGCAAGTTCCCGTCTCGGCACCACTCTGTGCCAATACCTCTGAGCCCATGCTTGCGCTGTCGGCTCCGGCTGGAGCCGACGTGTCTTCGGCTCCGTTGGCTCCATCTAAGAAGAGGTCAAGATCCCCTTCATTGGAGTCCATCCATTCGGCTCCGAGGTCTCCCCTGCTCTTGGAGCGGAGCCTTCGGAGCCGATCTTCTCGGTCGTCTAGACTTTCATATCACGACCTTGAGAGAGTGGTAAGTAGGCTGTTAAAGTCTCAGGCATTGGCCCAGATGATCTCTAGCCTGTCTCATCAGACAGTGGCTATTTCGACTCCATCTATTTTTCCTCCGTCGACTCTCCCTCAGAGTTCGGAGCTGGAGCTCCTCAGAGCCGTGACCGTTAGGGCGTCTGAGCTGATACCTCCCCCTTCGGCTCCTTCGTTTTTCGCTCCTATCTCCTCTTTGATACCTTCATTGGAGGGATCCGGGCGCCTGATCTCTCTCGTCTGCTCCGAGGGGGTGAGTGGCATCCGACCATTGTTCGACCCAGTTCTCCCTCTCGGAGCGTCGGCGCTGGTGAGCTCGGCCCCGACATCGGCCTCGGAGCCTTCCCTGTCTGTGCAGCCTAGGGTTCCTACCTCTTCGGAGCGGAGGCCCTCTGGCCTTTCTGATAGGGGAGCCTTCGAGGTGATGAGGAGCGTACTAGCCCCAGGGCTTAGTCAACGGTCAGCTCCATCAGCTCCTCCCACTACAGTGCCTGCTGATGTCTCTTCTCACTCTCTTGCTCCCGGACCCAGAGATCCAACACCTCAGGTTACCCCACTGGGAATTTCTTCCTCTTCCAAGGCTTCTCCTAACCTGTCAGCGGAGCCTCCGCGTAAGAGGACATGTAAGAGGAAGCATGTGGACTCCCCTGAGTCTATTACATCTGACACTGACTTGGATGAGTTGGAGGGATCCCCAAAGTCCCCCTCTGAGGATGTCTCTTTCTCAGACATCCTGGAAATCCTGAAGCAGAGGGGGAACTGGTCTTCTCTTAATCCTTCCGAGGACGAGTCTGTGTACCTGGAGGCGTTCAGTTCTCGACCCTCCACCTCCTGGGTGTCTCTGCCTTTTGACCCCCTTATGGAAGTAGTGGCTCGGAAGGTGTGGTCGGCCCCGGATTCGGTGGAACCCACCCCTCGGAGGCCATCTAAATTCATCACAGCACCAGTCGACAAGCAATTCCTGACGAAAGGTGTACTGGCGGATGCCATGGTGGTGGCTGCAGCCACCAAGAAGGAACTAGCTGATCCTTCAGTATCTATCCATCCTCCTAATAAGGATTCTAGGACCATGGATAGGTACGGTAAGCGGATGTTTTCTTCAGCGACCTTTGCCATGCGGTCGCTGAATTACCTGTGTTACTTCACCTGCCTTCAGAGTGATATTCTCAAAGAGTTGGGAGAAGTCTTACAGGATCCATCAGCTGCTGGGTCCCAGGATAAAATAAACTCACAGCTTGGAACCCTGAACTCGATTGTTAACTCCTCCATGCGTCTGATTTCGTATGCAGCCGATAGAGCGAGTAGGGCCGCAGGCACAGGAGTGGCCTTAAGGCGTCACGCCTGGATGCGGCTGTGTAATTTCACGGACCCTTTCAAGGCGTCCTTCACAAATTCCCCTTTTGATGGTTCGGCTTTGTTCGGGCCTCAAGTGAAAGACACCTTGACCAGATGCGAGCAAGATGGCAAGACTCTTTCTGCCTTAGGTGTCCGTTTCTCCACTCCTTCAAGACCATACCCTAAGGGTCAGAAGGGTGGGAAAATGTGGTTCCGCAAATCTCAAGGAGTCACGTCTGACGCAAGAGGTCAGTTTACCCCCAGAGGCAGAGGGGGTAACAACAGACGCCGCCCTAGGGGCAGAGGGAGTCCGCAAAACCAGGGTAGCAGGGAGCCTCTCTCTGAGAAACCCTTCCAGCATCCCCGAGATGTTGCCTGATTGTCCACCTTCGGAGGCAGTCTGGGGAAGATTGTCGCTGTACCCAATAGCCTGGCTTTCCCTTACTCAAGGCAAATTGGTACAGTCGATCATATCAGAGGGTTACAAAATTCTCTTTATCCAAACCCCAATTCAACAAAAGGGAACCCTTCCAGACGTTCCACCCGGTCTAAGGGAACTAGCAGTATCAGAAATATCAAAACTGCTAGCAAAAAGAGCCATCCAGCCAGTCCCAGCAGACCAACTAGGATCCGGAATCTACTCAAGGTTCTTTTAGTACCGAAAAAGACAGGGGACTGGAGACCAATATTAGATCTCGGCAAACTGAACAAGTTTGTAAAGAGAACAAGATTCTGGATGGTCACGCTACAGTCCATTCTGCCCTTTCTGGGCAAGGACAATTGGATGTGCTCAGTGGACCTTCAGGATGCGTACTATCACATCAAAATTCACAGGCGCTCCAGAAGGTTTCTCCGCTTTCGGCTGGGGGCCGGTCACTATCAATTCAGAGCCCTGCCCTTTGGTCTCACTACAGCCCCCAGAGTGTTCACCAAATGTATGGCAGCGGTTACGGCTCACCTGAGACTGCAAGGATTCCAGGTGTTTCCATATCTAAACGACTGGCTCCTCTCTGCCACCACCAGGCATCAACTTCTCCAAGCCAGAGCTTACACCATTCACATTTGCAGAGGGCTAGGAATCTCTATAAATTTCGAAAAGTCTGCCTTGTCGCCTTGTCAGTCTATTACCTTTATAGGCGCCAACTTGAACACCGTACAACTTTCAGCAAAGTTAACAGACCAAAGAGTCTTAGATATTCAAAACCATGTCCAGGTTCTTCTTCAGAGCGACAAAATTCAGGCCAGGTATGTCCTGAAAGTATTGGGTCTTATGGCGGCTGCCATAACACTTCTTCCCCTTGCACGTTTTCACATGCGTCTTCTACAGTGGATGCTGTTCGCCCAATGGTCTTTTCAGCAACTCCCCACGCGCCACAAGATCATGATAACTCAAACTTGCAAAAGTCATCTGTCCTGGTGGATATTGTCCCCTCAAGTCCATCAGGGCAGACCTTTTGTTCCTCCTCCCCCGGTCACCACGGTGACATCGGACGCTTCCCGGGTTGGGGGGGGGGGCATTTTCAGGGCAGGATGGTCCATGGCACTTGGCAACCTTTCGAGCGCCACCTGCACATAAATGTCCTAGAGATGAGAGCAGTGCTTTTAACGTTGCAAGCCCTCCATGACTCTCTTCCCCTAGGAACTATTGCAATTCAAACGGACAATATGTCCGTTGTGTGGTATATCAACAAGCAAGGCGGAACCAAGTCCTATCCCCTGTGTCGAGAGGCACTCAGACTTTGGTAATGGGCGATCTCCGCTCAGCGGTTTCTGATAGCAATGCATATCCCTGGGAAGTCCAACTTCATAGCGGACAGGTTGAGCAGAGCCATACTCATGCCACATGAGTGGTCTCTCAAACAATCGGTAGCGGAAGAGATTTTTCAGAAGTGGGGTCTTCCTTGCTGCGATCTTTTTTCTACATCCCAAAACAGCAAATGCCCCGACTTCTTCACCCTCTTCCCCCTTCCAGGCCATCCCCTCAGAGACGCTCTAGTCCAAGATTGGCCTCGGGGACTTCTCTATGCCTTTTCACCCTTTCCTCTAATTCCACAAGTAATTCAGAAAGCAACCGCCTTGAGAGCCAAGTTGATTCTCATTGCCCCTTATTGCCCTTGACAGATATGGTTTCCGTTCCTACATCATTATCTTTTGGTATAGCCTTGGCATCTGGACCCAGCTCCAGATCTGTTGACCCATCAGTCGGGACAGCTGCACCAATCCCTACATTCTCTCAACCTCACTGCTTGGTTGCTCCACTTCGTCCTTAGCCAGGCTTCCTATGATTTCTAATCCCGTCCAGGATATCATAGTAGCTTCCCTTAAATCTTCCACCAGAAGGATTTACACTAGTAAATGGAAACGTTTCTCCTTCTGGACAAAGGCAAGGAATATAGATCCTTTTACTGCCCCAATTCATTCGGTCTTAGACTTCCTAGCCGAAATTTTTCATTCAGGGTCTTCTGCCTCTACAGTAAAGGTTCAGTTGGCAGCCATATCGAATTTTCATACAGGCTTATCGGACCACAACATCATGTCCAATAAGCTTTGCAAAGCCTTCCTTAAAGGTGCATATTTACTTAGGCCTCCGATCAAAGATCCTCCACCTCAGTGGGATCTTAATTTAGTCTTAACATCCTTAATTCTCCCCCCCTTTGAACCTGCGGTCTCCTGTTCATTGAAATTTCTTTCCTGGAAGACACTTTTCCTAGTTGCCATTACTTCTGCTATGAGAGTATCAGAGCTTCACGCCCTCTGCATTCATCCTCTCTACTTAATTTTCCATAAAGACAGAGTTTCTCTAAGGACTAATCCATCCTTCTTACCCAAGGTGGCTTCGCAGACAAATTTAAATCAATCAATTGATCTCCCAGTTTTTTTCCCAAACTATACTCTAAGAGCAGAGCAAAAGCTACATTATCTAGATGTTCACCGCCAGCTCTGGTACTATCTGGATAGAACCAAACAAATAAGGAAGTCTGATCAACTGTTTTTATCATACGCAGAAAATAAGAAAGGCCTTCCTGTTTCCAAGGTAACCCTATCTAGGTGGCTGTCTTCTGTGATTGCATCTATTTATCAACTCAGAGGCAGGGAATTAACTTCTAAGCCAAAAGCCCATTCAACTAGAGCACTAGCTACATCTACAGCTTTTCAAGCTAGACTACCAATAGATACTATCTGTGCGGCAGCCACATGGGCCTCTCCTCATACCTTTGTTTCGCATTACAAATTGGACATGGCCTCCAGGGACAGAGCAACATTTGGTTCCACCATTCTTAAGAGTCTGTTCCAATGAGCCACCCAGGATGAAGGTGCTAGGGACGCAGTCCCATCCAGCAAGAATGAAGGCGAGATTGACAACTTAACATTGAGAAGTTATGTACGTACCATAACGTTCCATGTTAGTTGTCATCTCTCGCCTTCTTTCTTGCATCCCACCCACCATCCCCCTAGTCTGGACAGACCGAGAAGATCTTCCCTTCCTTGAAGGGTCCTTTTATTCCTTTGTTCACTATCTAGGTGTCCTAGGATATATATTGTGTAAATAATTATCTTTGGAGGTTTTTATCCCTCTTCCTCCTCCTTCCAGTTGGAGGTTTTTGTTTTATTGGCCTATGCTAGGTTTTTCAGCTTCCAAACGAGATCTGGGGAGTTATTACCTAGCATCATGGGATATAGGGTTGCCTCGAGCAAGTAAAATAAGCTCTCGAGCTTTAGTAAGTGGCCGAGTCGGAGCCGAGGATCGGCTCTGAACCCATCCAGCAAGAAAGAAGGCGAGAGAAGACCACTAACATGGAACGTTATGGTAGGTACATAACTTCTCATTTAAGGCCCTCATGCCCAAAGTGGCAGACATATACACTTTCTTCCCCCATCTTTCTAATGCTCTGGAATCTCTTTCAGAAGGTAGTGGATTCTTAGCAGTAGAGGCCTTAACCCCTTTGGGACCCTAGGAAATGGTTTTGGGGTCTGCAACAGGGCTTTTATATAGAAATTTATGAGAATCAGGAACTCTGTAGTATCTGTCTGGTTTAGCTGGTGTAGGAAGTAAGGAATCTGGGTTTAGACTAGATTCGGTGTAAACGTCATCCACAATGTCTAAAACCGGAGGAATTGCAAGGGGTCTACGCTGTGGAAGAAGAAGAAACTCACAGAGTCTTTTCTTAGAGTCAGAGTAATCTTGGCCTTCCCAGTGGAAGTGTTCCCTCATGGTGTGTAAAGTTTCCCCAAAAGAATAGTCTTCAGGGGGAAAGACAGAGGGAATGGACTCTTCAGCATCTGAGTCTTCAAAAGGAGGGAAGGAATAATCCTGGTCCTCAAAGGTAGCTGAGGAAATGGATGCTTGGTCAGAGGAAGGATAATCTTCCTCCAGTCTAGGCCTTTTGTCAGGAGGGGGTTGTGAACCCCTGATAAGGGTAATTAAATCCTCAGCCATCTTAAGCATCTGTTTTTTAGGCCTAGGGGCCTGTGGGGGGGTTTGTGGACCCGGTTTCCTAACTTTTAAGGGGGCTTTAAGTTTAGCATAAGACTTAATAGAGATAGTTGTCGGTTTGAAGACACCTTCAGAAACCGAAGGCTTGTCCAAAACTTCCGGATCACCGTCAGGGTTGGCGTCCGAGGGGTGAGATGGAACTGGCTCCTGAGGCCCAGCTGATTCGGTCTGGGAGGCCGTCAGAATTTCTGAATCAGCGGTAGTCGGGGGCTGCGTAGGCGCCTCGCTGAAAACCGGAGAACCGGCGGCAGGCCTTGCTGAGGCCTCGGTATCTGGTCTTGGCCTTGGCTGCCTGTCCTTATCCTTCCGTTTTTTAATCATTGCTGATGTCAGTTGCTCTGACGACATGCTATAGTTAAATTTTCTGCCAAAATAATGTCGGGCAAAATCTGCCCGACGTTTGATTGTACGTTTATTGAACCTAGCACAAAACCGACAACCAGAGACGTCGTGGTCTGGGCCTAGGCAAGGAATACAATAAGAATGAAAATCCTTATGAGGTATTTGCTTCCCACAAGAAATGCAATTATTAACTTTGTCTGACATCGGTCTCTGGCAAGAAAAGTTTCCCCAACTGGGTACTTTGCTTTAGAGAAGACTTCAGGCTGAAATTTGATTAAAAAATCTCAGGAGCTAGCCGACCGGCACTTGCGAACTGCTTCTGCTTCGGGCACCGTGCAGCAAGAAAGACAGAAGAAAATGGCGTCGGCTGCCTCTCTTATCCCCCTGTCGCACTGACGTCAGGGAAGAAGTGACGACAACTGACGCTGGACCAAGACTTTGGGATTCGGCCGACTGCGGGACCGCCTGACGGCAGGATAACCCAAGTGTGATCACTGCAGCAGTATAACACGATGAACATTTGGTCCTTTCCAGTGTCAGACAGGCCACAAAGAGGCAGATACAGACGCCCAAGAGGCAGATCTCCGCCCCAAGGCTCCTACAGCCCTAAACAATGGGGTGCTACAGCCCCCAGAGGAGGAGAAGACGAATCACAACCTTATAGGAAACCGTCACAATAACTTCCATCTGCAAATGCCAAGCTCTTAACAGTTGACAGCACCCCTAGGGGGAAAGCTAGCACTTTTTTCAAAAAATTGGCACATGATCACCCAAGACCAATTTGTGTTGAATATAGTCTTTCAGGGGTACAGGTTCTACTTCCACACACTTCAAAACCAAAAGGTATGCCAAACCTGCCACAAAACCAATGGGCAGAGGCACAAAAACAGATTGCTGCTCTTATGGATATGGGAGCTATTCAAAATGTTCCACAAGAACAGGGCCAAGGATTTCACTCATGCCTTTTCCTAGTACCCAGAAAGGACAAAGCATGGAGACCAATACTGGACCTGTCAATCCTAAATACTTTCCTGGATGTTCCAAAATTCAAAATGTTAACACTACAACAACTCCTGCCCATGCTGGGCAAAGAGGCTTGGCTAGTTACTTTGGATCTCAAGGAGGCATACCTGCACTTCCCAATCAGGCAATCGTGCAGAAGATACCTCTGATTTATAGCAGGCTCAATGTATTGTGAATTCTCTGCACTGCCCTTTGGCTTATCTACTGCGCCCAGGGTCTTCACAAAATGCCTGGCACCAGTAATCGCATTTTGCAGACAAAAAGGAATTCAAATGTATCCCTACTTGGACGACTGCCAAGCAGAGAGAAAGGACATTCTTCTAAAGCACCTGGCGTTTGTAAAAAGATTGCTAATTTGCATAGGGTACACAGTAAACGAAAAATCAAAACTAATGCCCTCTGAAGAGATAATATTCCTGGGTGCAAGCTTAAATACAACTGCCCAGATGGCTCATCTCACGCCAGACAAAGGCAGTTGACACATTACTTTCAAATGAGGGCAACAAAGACCCAGCTCCCTGCAAGAAAAATTCTGCAGGCCCTGGGTTTCATGGCTTCTTGCATTCTACTAATTCCGTATGCCAAACTGCATGTGAGGAAACTACAATGGTATCTAAAAAGTGTTTGGATTCAGCATTGTCACAGCCTAGAGACTATCATAACCTTGATTTCCTGCCTACAACAGGAGTTTCAATGGTGGTCCCAGGCCTGTCGCCACAAAAAGGGGCAGCCTTTCAGCTTGCCTACAGCCAGGCAGACAATAACAATGATGCATCGGATTATGCCTGGGGAGCACATATGGCAGGAAAATGTATTCAGGACGTGTGGACCAAGGAACAAATGCATCTGCATATCAATCAAAAAGAGATGCTAGCTGTACAGAATGCCGACAGCCTTCAAGGACCTAATGCATCCAGGACAATTATTAATAAAGACAGACAATACCACAGTAATGTGGTACATAAGCAAGGGGGCACACATTCGTACCCCCTATGCAGACCAGCCATGACTTTGTGGAACACAGCACTGACCTACCAGGTACATTTGCAAGCACAATTCCTGCCAGGAACAAAGAATACACTGGCAGACAAACTAAGCAGAAATCTCATGGATCCTCATGAATGGAAGCTAAATCCACAAGTGTCCAACATGATAAGGGAGTGGGGATGCCCAGATATAGATCTCTTTGCCTCCTCTCACAATTGTCAATTACAGAAATTTTGCACAAGGGCTTGTCACTCTCGAGCATGGAAAGTGGATGCACTATCTTTCAGCTGGAAAAACCTGACAGTCTATGCCTTCCCACCGATGCCTCTTCTCACCAAGGTGCTTCTAAAAGTCAGACGAGAGACCAAAAATGATCCTGATTGCACCAGACTGGCCACGCCGGCACTGGTACCCGATCCTAAAGATTTTGTCCCAAGGCCCACCTTGGCCTCTACCTCAAATCCCTCAACTTCTAACACAGCAAAACAATCAGATTCTGCACAGTCAACTCAGAACCTTAAACCTAGCAGCATGGCATGTAAGGTAGCCACTCAGACTGTACTTCTCTCTAAAGCTGTTATGGATGTAATTTTGGAAGCCAGTAGACCTAGCAGTAGGAAATCTTATGCAGAAAAATGGAAGAGATTCTGTGCTTGGATCCAGGCACAAGGGCTCGACCCACTGGTCCCTAATATGCCTCAGATTTTGCAATACCTGACTGAGATGTTGGACAAAGGCCTATCTTTTTCATCTATTAAAATCCATGCCTCTGTCATTTCAGCTCATTACAATACGGATCCTCCTGTTTTCTCACATCCTCTACTACGACAGTATCTCAGAGGGGCAAATAATATAAGCACCCCTAGGAGAGCACCAGTATCTACTTGGGACCTCAATTTTGTTTTAGAAAAACAAACGCTGCCTCCATTTGAACCAGCCAGCTCAGCTGATCTAAAATTCTTGTCATGGAAAACTGCTCTGCTCCTAGCAATAACTTCAGCAAGAAGAGTTTCAGAGTTACAGGCATTGATGGCTGTGGAACCTTTCCTCATTTTTCACCAGGACAGGGTTTCTCTAAGGACGAACCCAACATTTATGCCAAAAGTGGTCTCCAATGTGGCCTTAAACCAAACTATTCATTTGCCTACTTTCTACCCAAATCCCCAGAATAAAGGGGAAAAACTTCTGCACTCTTTGGATATACACAGACAACTACGATTTTACTTGGACAAAACAAAAGCTTTCAGAAAAACTGAGCAACTGTTTGTAGCATATGCTGCAGGATCACAAGGAAAACGTATTACAACGCAGACAGTCTCCAAATGGATAGGGCACTGCATCCGCTTCTGTTATGCGCAACATGGCAAATCTGTGCCCAAGGGCATTAGGCCTCATTCTACCAGAGCAGCAGCCATTTCAGCTTTCCACAGAGGGGTACCAACCAAAGACATTTTAGAAGCTGCAACCTGGAGCTCAGTGCACACTTTTACCAAGCACTACCACCTACCTCTTTACTCCAAATCCAGAGCAGGCTTTGCTACTGCAGGGCTTGTTAGCCTTGCCAAATCCAATCTAGGCCCAGCCACCCTACCTCAGCCTTGGGATTCTACCCAATATTATGACTGCAACAGTGAAACACGATGAACATAGTACAGTTGTGTACTTACCATAAATGTAGATGTTCGAGTGCCTTCACTGTTGCAGTCCTGGTTACCCACCCACCTTCCCCCTCTTTGCTTGGACTGTTCTGTACTTCTCACTCTATACAACCTATGTGGTGTATTTGCTTTTAGAGGAAGGAAATATTTATAGTAATATATGCATGGCTGCTTGGCATATTTTTAATCTTTACAGCCTTCATATCTGGGGGCACCTGACATCTGGGGCAAGAAAAACTGAAGAAAATTGCGTCCGTTGCAACTTTTATACCCCAGGCGCACTGACGTCGAGGAAGAGGCGACAGCAACCGACGCCGGACCAAGACTTTGGAACTCTGGCCGACTGCGGGTCGCCTGCCAGCAGGTTAACCCAAGTGTAATGACTGCAACAGTGAAGACACTCTACCATCTACATTTATGGTAGGTACACAACTGTACTTTGTTTGCTCGAACACTTGCAGACCACAAAGGTGATAGGACTGATGTATTGGGAAACAGCTACTGTTACCTGCACATGCCAGCATAACTGAAATGCCCCATGCATATCTGTGCGTCAGATGCAAGTAGTATCTGTACCACACATGCACCCAGCTCACCCAAACACCACCCACAGGTACCTCTCTGGTTGTATCCCTGCTGTTGGGAATAGGTACAATACGACCTCCACCTGTATATGGCAATAGTGAAAGAATGCAGCATGCAGTGCAGGTGCCCCATGCAGGTGTGTCCCTAGCTGTAGATAGCACCCTGCCAGCATCCACACCACCTGATCATTACTGATGGAAAGTATTGGCATTAACTCCTAGCACACCTACCCTGTCACCCCAGGGGGAATATACTCTGTGGCAGTCTGGGACTGTAGGACTGACTGAGTGCAACGGCCTGCCACACATGGCCCGCATCACCACCAAATGGCCTACAGGCCTCTGCCAAAGGCCTGAATCTCACATGTACTGCCAATGCATGTTATGTCATATACACCCACATAACGCACTCCACATAAGCCATATGCAAGGCCATGTGGACAAACCACCGTAACATGTCCACCATTTCCCACTGCATGAACTGTGGACCAACACCAAAACGTAGCTGTGATGAGGTGATAACCTTCAGGAAAGTATTGGAGAATGTATGCATAATGTATGGAAGAGGTTAGAATAATAGAGGGGGTGGGGTGGGAGCATGGAATGTGCAAGGTTCGACACACAGCTGTGTGCACACTATACCTGGCAGCAAGCACATAAATGGGTGGCTACAAACCTGCCTGTACACCACAATAGGGGTAATGTCCAGACATATGACCCCTGCCTCTGGGTAACCTGTGTGAATCTGTACAGCTTTGAGGTATTGCCACAGCAAGATAAGCCCATACTGTCATGTCAATGGATGTACAAGCATGGTATCCTCTGCCAGCAGTGAACCAAGGTGCTGAACCGGATGCACAGACACAGCAGCAAGTGTCTGCAGTTCACCCTCCAGAATAGCATAGCTTTCCATTTATATTTTGGCATTTGCCCACAATACTGGACACAGCTGCATTCACCCTTGTTCCCCAGGACATCACTGTGAGCAAGAATGTCCACCTGACAATACTTGAAGACATAAAAATCAGTGTACAACAGTACACATCTGAATATCTCTGCTAACACCAGTACCATGTAGCAGAAGCGGCACAGACACAATCACCTACAGTACACATTATCCCTTGCACAGTTTGACCCCATATTGCCAAAAGATCTAGGGATACCCTGCAGAAAGTTTGCTACCTGTACGTTGTACAACACACAGGTCTGCACTGAAGTACAAACTACCTGGAATGGATCCACACGTTCAATACAGAAGGGCATACTGGGCATTCTCACACTTCAACAAATGAAGCCCATGTCTGCAGACAACAGTGGACCATACATATCTGAGAGTTGCAGATGTTAGTGCATACACTCCTCTGTATGCACCAGTCATGCTTTGCACACACACTGGATAGGAATACAGACATATATCCAAGAACAACACACTATAATGTGCCAGAAGTAGACATACATAGATGTGTGGAAGAGAGTGACTGTGACAAAGAGCCATCCATCATGAGGCCTGTCCCACCCAACACACAGCCAAATGGCTACAACCACATTATGTGTAAATGTCACTCACTGTAGAAATTGGCCACTGGTATCCATCAGCATGACAGACTTTGTGGTGCAAGTGCTAGCTGTGCAATATGACTGTACAAGGCAGTAGTCATCTAGCAACTGTATACACGTTCCTGCGGAATATAACCTTGCATGTGCCTGCAGGTTGTGTGTCAACCTCTATATGAATGAGTTATGGCCCATGCACACACTGCCCTCCCCATAGCCCTACTATGACAAGCCTGCTGATGTCATCCACTTAGAAATACAACTTTGGGAATGGAGTAGCCCAGCAACCTCTGTGGTGCGTCCTAAAACTTTGTAATGCTGTAGTGTGATAAACTAGTTAGGTAGGAGTTCTAATCCCAGACATGACAACTGGTTCTCTCTCTCTGTTTAGTGCACAATGCTTTTTAGGCTAGCCACACTCGCTACAATTCAAATGCCCCACTTTGGCAAGGCTGCTGATGTCATTCACTGTGAAATACACCTTTGGGATAGATGTAGCCCAGCAATCTCCATGGTGCTTCCTGTAACAGCATAATACTGTAGTGTGATAAAGTACTTTGGTAGGGGTTCTGTTGCCACACATGGCAAGTGTGGATGTTTGTGTGATGTTCATCGTGCATACAGCTGCAGTCATAACAGATGGGTTCTCCTGCCATCAGGCGGGTAGTCAGTCGGCCGAATTCCAAAGTCTAGGTCCGGCGTCGGTTGTCGTCGCTTCTTCCCTGACGTCAGTGTGATAGGGGTATAAAGGAACCAGCTGACGCCATGTTCTTTAGTCTTTCTTGCCGCGCGGTGCCCGAAGCAGAAGCAGTTCGCAAGTGCCGGTCGGCCAGCTCCTGAGATGACGAAAATTTGGAAACCAAAGTCTTCTTAAAAGCTAAGTACCCCATTGGGGAAACTTTTCTTGCCTCAGACCGATGGCAGACAAAGTTAATAATTGTATTTCTTGTGGGAAGCAAATACCGCATAAGGATTTCCATTCCCTCTGTATACCTTGTTTAGGCCCAGACCACGACGTTTCGATCTGCCGCTTTTGTGCTACATTCAACAAACGCACTATTAAGCGTCGGGCGGAGTTCGCCCAGCATTATTTTGGGAAAACATTTAACTATACTATGTCGTCGGATACTCCGACTCCGGTTTTGTCTAAAAAACGCAAAGACAAGGACAGTCACACGAGGTCCGCGGCCTCTACCGACACCACGCCAAAGCCGACTCCACGTGGTCCGGTTCTCAGCGAGGCACCTACACAGCTCCTGACTACCGACTACCTTTTTTTGACGGTGTCTCCTGTGCCCAAGGTCACAGGCTCCTCGGCCCACACCCCGACTACAGATACCGAAGCCACTCTTGGCGTTGATACTCAGAATGTGGACAGGTCCACCTCCACTCAAGGTGTCTTCAGACATTCCTCTTCTTTCTCCATCAAGGCTTTCACAAAGTCTAAAGCAACCATGCACTCTGAGACCAGCTACACAGGGCCCATCTCCAGGCCCCATGCCTAAGAAACAGATGCTTAAAATGGCTGAGGATTTAATTAATCTTATCAGAGGTTCTCAGCCCCCTCCAGACAAAAGGCCTAGAGTGGAGGAAGATTCCCCCTCCTCTGATCAGGGCTCCATTATTTCAGAGCACTCTGATGATCAGGAACATTCTTACTCCCCTTTTGAAGACTCTGATGCGGAGGAGTCCATTCCTTCTGTATCCCCCTCCTGAGGATTACTCATTTGGGGAAACTGCATACCTTATGGGAACACTTCCACTGGGAAGGCCAGGATTATTCAGATTCCAAGAAAAGGCTCAGGGAATTTCTCTTGCTTCCTCAGCACAGGCCTCTGGCTATACCTCCTGTCTTGGACATCCTAGATGATGATTACTCGGAGGCCTGCCTTAACCCGGACTCTCTACCTCCAGCTCCAGTTAAGCCTGACAAGATACTACAGGGTCCCTGACTCTCACCAATTACTATACAAAAGCCATGCTGCTGACCCAGAAACCATCACACAGGGCCCCAAAGGAGTTAAGGCCTCCATTGCTAAAAATCCATTGCCTTCCGAGAGAGATTCCAGATCCTTAGAAAGGTGGGGAAAAAAGGTATATACCTCGGCTACCTTATCCATGAGGGCCTTAAACTTTCAGTTTCATATGCTAAAATACCAACAGTTTTTATCTCAATTGAAAAGTAAAATGTCACAACCTGAGCAACCAGACTTGAAGGAGTTGCAGGATTTGATCCATAGTGCAGAACAAGTGGGTAAGCATACCTTACAATGTGGTTTTGATGTTCTAGAGGCCTCATGTAGAGCTGCTGTTACAGGATCAGTCATACGTAGGCATGCCTGCCTCAAGGAACAAGCCTTGCCTGATCATGTCAAAGCTAAATTACTGGACGCCCCTCTTCAAAAGGATGTACTATTTGGTGCTAATGCTGAGGAGGTATTAAGGAAAATGGAGGAAAAGGCTAAATCAATGCAAATTGTGAAAGAATTTCTACAGGTTCAACCCCCACATTTTAGTAGAAATTGGCCTTCCAAAAACTGGTCCTTTCCTGCCACAGACAGACCCCAAAGAGGCAGATACAGGCGCCCGAGGGGCAGAGGACAATCCCAAGGATCGTTTAGAGGCAGACAATGGCAAGCTCCTACACAGAGGTGGTGAGGACAACTCGCAATCTTTCAGAAAGCAAACCCAATGGCTTTCCCCTTTGCATGCCAACCAGGTCTCAAATGGCAGCTCCCTTAGGAGGAAAGCTGGCATTATTTTCAAAAAATTGGCATATTGTCACAAAGGACAAATGGATCCTGGACATTATAAACAGAGGCTACAAATTCCATTTTCACACCCTTCCAAAAATGAGAGGCATGCCAAACCTGCCACACAATCAAAGGGCAGAGGCAGAAAGGCAAATTACAGATCTCATAAACATGAAAGCTATTCAAGAGGTACCTACACACGAACAAGGTCAAGGTGTTTATTCCAGGCTATTTCTGGTGTCAAGGAAGGGAAAAGATTGGAGACCTATTTTGGATCTATCCATCCTAAACGCATTTCTACTGCATCAAAATTCAAGATGCTCACTCTACAGCAACTTCTTCCCATGCTGGGCAAGGAGTCTTGGCTGGTAACATTGGACCTCAAGGAGGCATACCTGCATGTCCCAATCAGACAAAATTGCAGAAGGTACCTCAGATTTCTTGCAGGTTCAACCCATTATCAATTCTCTGCATTGCCCTTTGGCTTATCTACTGCGCCCAGAGTATTCACGAAATGCCTGGCATCAGTAATTGCCTACTGCAGACTTCAAGGGATACAAATATACCCCTATTTGGATGACTGCGTGATCCAAGCGGACAGCAAGCACATTCTTCTGAAACATCTGGCTTATGTAATAACGTTATTGAACTCTCTGGGATACACAGTCAACAAAACGAAATCTAGGCTAATACCCTCTCGGAAGATAATTTTCCTGTGTGCCAATTTGGACACAAACACCCAAATGGCCTACCTCACGCCAGAGAAGCAGGGGCAACTAATTCAATACTTTATAACACTAGCAAATTGCACCAGGCTGTCTGCAAGGAAAATCCTGTAGGCTCTGGGATTCATGGCATCTTGCATTTTACTATACTAATCCCATGTGCAAAGCTGCATATGAGGAAACTACAATGGTACCTGAAAAACATATGGTCTCAACACAGCCACAGTTTGGAAGCAATAATACCACTAATTCCATGTCTGCAAAAGGAATTTCTGTGGTGGGCTCAAGCATGTCAAACAAACACAGGTCTTCCATTCAGCAAGCCTCAATCAAATCAAGTCATCACAACAGACGCCTCGGACTACGCCTGGGGGGCACACATGACAGATCGGTGCATTCAGGGCAAATGCTCCCAAAAAGAAAAGCACCTTCACATCAATCAAAAAGAAATGCTAGCAGTAATAAATGCTATTATAGCTTTCAAGGACCTTCTACAACCAGGTCAACTATTGATAAGAACGGACAACACCACAGTTATGTGGTACATAAACAAGCAGGGAGGAACACATTCTTACCCCCTATGCAGACTGGCCATGTCACTTTGGAACATGGCCATGGACTTACAAATGGAACTACAAGCACAGTACTTGCCAGGCAAGGAAAACACGCTGGCAGACAACCTAAGCAGGAATATGACAGATCCACACGAATGGAAATTGCATCCAAAAGTTTTTACAGAAATAATCCAAGAATGGGGAAGGCCAGACATAGATCTCTTTGCCTCCCACAAAAATCATCATTTGACAAAATTCTGCTCAGGGATCTTCCATCCAAAGGCCTGGAGAGTGGACGCTCTCTCTTTCAGTTGGACATCAATGACAGTTTATGCCTTCCCTCCTCTTCCTCTGCTGCCCAAAGTTCTATTGAAGACCAGAGCAGACAGACCAAAGATGATCCTCATTGCTCCGGACTGGCCAAGGCAACACTGGTACCCACTCCTGAGGAGCCTGACGCATTCCCCACCATGGACCCTGCCTCTAATGCCTCTTCTGACTCAACACAGCTTCAAAACTCTGCACAGCCAGCTAAAAACACTCAATCTAGCCGCATGGAAGATTCCTTAGCATCACAATAGGCCCTACTCTCCAAGGAGGTGCAGGATGTCATTTTGGAGGCCAGAAGGCCATCAACTAGAAAAGCTTATTCAGCAAAATGGAAACGTTTTTGTGTCTGGAATGAGAAAAAGGGCCATGATCCTGGAAAACTGAATTTACCTCAAATACTACAATATTTGGCTGAACTGCTAAGCAGTGGACTTTCTTTCTCCTCCATCAAAATCCTTGCCTCAGCCATTTCTGCAGAATACAACTCTGATCCACCTTTATTCTCTCACCCTCTCTTAAGACAGTTCCTCAGAGGGGCTAAGAATTTAAGACCTCCAAGGAAACAACCAATACCTGCTTGGGATCTTAATTTCATTCTGGAAAAACTGACCTTGCCTCCCTTTGAGCCAGCTGCCTCATCAGATTTGCAATATTTGTCCTGGAAAACAGCTTTCCTTCTGGCTATCACCTCAGCTCGTAGAGTTTCAGAACTACAGGCTCTCATGGCTGTCCAGCCTTTTATCATCTTCCATCAGGACAGAGTTTACTTACGAACCAACCTGTCCTTTATGCCTAAAGTGGTATCCAGGGTAGCTTTAAATCAGGCCATACATTTACCTACATTTTATCATATTCCTCAAAACAAAGGGGAGAGATTACTACATTCCTTGGACATCCACAGACAACTGCGTTATTTGGACAGAACAAAGCCTTTCAGAAAATCAGAACAGCTCTTTGTGGCCTATGCGGTAGGAGCTCAAGGAAAGCCAATTTTAAAACAGACCATCTCAAAATGGATAGCCCACTGCATACTTATTTGCTATTCTTTTCATGGCAAAACTGTACCTACAGGCATTAGAACTCATTCCACCAGGGCCACAGCCACCTCTGCAGCCTTCCTCAGAGGAGTTCCTACCAAGGATAATTTGGAAGCAGCCACTTGGAGTTCTGTGCATACCTTCTCCAAGCACTACAACCTACCATTGTACTCCAAATCTAGAGCAGGCTTTGCCACTGCGGTCTTGCAGGGAATTTTGGCTCCTCCTAGTTCTACCTAGTGCCTACCACCCCTTTCTTAGCTTTGGGATTCTACCCATCTGTTATGACTGCAGCTGTATGCGCGATGAACATAGTACAGTTTTGTACCTACCATAAATGTAGATGTTAGTGCTAACACAGCTGCAGTCCAGGTTTCCTTCCCTCCTTCTTCTCTTGGGACAGGCCTATGGGCTAACACATCCTCATACAACCTGATTGGGGTATTCATTTATGATGTATTTGCTTGCAACTACTGTATTTTGATTATATTGCACTGCATTATTACACAAATTTATGTATTGCCTTCCTTCTGGGGGCACCTGACATCTGGGGCAAGAAAAACTGAAGAAAATGGCGTCTGCTGGTTCCTTTATACCCCTGTCGCACTGACGTCAGGGAAGAAGCGACGACAACCGACGCCGGACCTAGACTTTGGAATTCGGCCGACCGAGGACCTGCCTTACGGCAGGAGAACCCATCTGTTATGACTGCAGCTGTATTAGCACTTGAACATCTACATTTATGGTAGGTACAAAACTGTACTTTTCTATGTCTGTGTAGGGAGCAATGCTTTTTAGGCTAGTTCCACTCACTGCAATTCAAATGTCCTGCTTTGGCAAGCTTGCTGATGTCATTCACTGTGAAGTGCACCTTTGGGGAAAGAGTACTCCAGTCATCTCCCTGGCGCATACTATAACTGTGTAATGCTGTAGTGTAATAAACCAGTTCGGTAGGAGTTCTAATCCCAGACATGGCAGGTGTGTCTGTCTCTGTCATTTGTATCCTGTGTGGAGGTGGCTGTGAGTGTGTAACAACTGGACTCATTGTGGAGAGGGTTCTGCAAATATCTTATATGGTGGCCCTATTATATGTCACAATGTCCACCTTACAAGGATAACCAATGTGAAATAGCCGAGAGGCTGGGCTGGCAATCCATACCACTACATGTGACATCAATGCCTCGCAAACAAATTTAGCAACCCATGTATTACACACAGTACACTCTCAAGCCATGTCTCAAACACACACTTGCCTAGGCAACAACTGCTATGTTGGTAGTACCCTGCATATTGCCCTCATAGTAACCATGGTGTGATTGCAGTGGATGGCAGAGGGCATGGCACCCTTCCCATAAGTAAAATACGCACATACATGCTGACAGTGTGCCTTCACTATGCTCTCCACTGGACGCCTGCAACACCTGTGGTGCCATCAAATATGACCCACAAAGGACATATTATGCCTTTATACACGCACCATTTATGGACAGATGCCACTGACACCAGGGCATACCTGTATCATGCTATCAGTGTAGGTGCAGTGTCAACTTGCTGTCCATTACCTGTTTCCAGCACGAGGCCAGGACAGGCACATCTGATTATAACAATCTGTATACACAACATGGGTCCAGACAGCCCATGTACAGTTCCCCATGTCACTGTACATGCATGTAGGACGTGTGTACATCCCAGACAGCGTACATGTCATGGACTAAACATGTAAATGGCATGGATGGGTGAATACAATACCCACCTTTGTGGGCCAATACAGACGCTACACCCCTGAGCCACACTTTAGACCATTGTCATGTGGCCTGATGCCAAGATGTACCCTTCAGTTGGCCTTGTATAGCCTTCTGACACAGTCCACCACTACGCACCCGTGAAGCAATGCGTGCATGCATGTCAGTACTGGCACCCTGTGTCTGTGTGTGTGGTGTATGATGCTTGTGACCACATTCACACTCACTACAATCCTCATTGGCATACTGAAGCATGCTGTCTGATGTCAGTCACCTACACATACCCCTTGCCCATATAACCTCCGAGATACCCCCTCTGGTGCATGTGATACCTTCACAGTACTGTGTTGTGGCAAACTAGTGAGGAAGTGTATTCCTGACCCTGCCAAGTGTGTCAATGTGTGCGAGTCTCTAAGAGACTGTGGCTGTGTCAACGCTGACACCTGTTCATGGGGACAGGCACGTGTACTACACCTACCGTATCGCTACCATATCACTGTTTGCAAATGTCACTCACCATCACATATACGTTTGGAGAGCTCCTAGTCATGTAAGCTATGTGGCGCATCCAGTAACTGCATAGACATGTGATAGTAATACATAGTCAGGGGTTTGATACCCTGTACTGGTAGGTGTGTGACACAAACATGCTTAGATTTTACTCTCCCACCCTCTTCCTAACTTATCCTTGCCTTTGCCTCTCTCACTCCCTCTCTGGTGGATGTGGAGAAGTACACCTGCTTTGCTTAGGCAGCAGCATGTGTTTTCTAAGTGATGCTCATGATCAGCTGATGGCCTCTGCATGAATTGCAGCCCTTCTCTAGCTGATTGCATGTGGAACAGCTGTGGTAACATTCCCATAGCCAATTGCATGGAAACACTCCAGTATCTAGGAACATCATGTTGGTATTGGGCCTTTTCATTCACTGTGAGCAGGACCTAGATTTGGTGTTTGGCAAATGTCGTCACGGATTGGGGATTTACCTGTAACAACATAAATGTGGAAACAGACCAACACACAGGCGGGGGATGTGCCTGACATGATTACAAAATGTAAGTAGTGTTGTTCTGCATTTGGAGTAAGGTTGGTTTAACAGGGGTATGTGGATATGACTGGTCTACATGTTTTAATACCCGTCATGATAGTGCTTTGTTTCTGAGGAAACCCTTATCTGTAGGGTCATCTGCAGACTGGGCATTGTGTGGTGCCTTTTGTTTCCTATGTTACTCATAGAGCACCTATCTGTGAACTGCAGAAACTTAGTGTGAGGATTGCAGTCAGTACATGGTGAGTTACTGACTTCATATCTCTCATAGGATATATGTCTCAACAAATGGGTACCTCCACTACACTACCACAGTCAGCAGTACATGCTTGGGTACTGGTCTCGGTCACAGACACTAACCATGTGTTTTAATGCATGTTGCATACATGTCAACTTGATCACCTCAGTGGCCATGTGCATGAGGCACCTGGAGGATTGGCTGATGCATGTCAGTCTCACCCTGAGTGTCACCACAGTAGTGTCTGTTGATAGATTGCATGCTGCCACATGGCAGGTGGCAGGATACCACTGTACACACAACCCCTACACAACCCATCTCTCCTTGGACAATAGCTAGGTACACAGCTATGACCACCTGCAGCGATGCACCCCAGTACTGACACGTGTACGTGTGGATGACTGAGTATAGCAGTGTCTGTGTGTGAGCACACCTGTACTTGGGAATTCCATGAGGACCTTCACAACCACTGTAACACCCATTGCCATAGTCAGTTGTGTCTGTTGCTGTATGGGATATTACATGTACCCTGTTAAGCTCATTTCCATACCGGCTACACGAGCCTTGCAGTACCAGTATAACAGTGTTGTACAAATGGGTTGATAGGCATGGGATACCCATTGTGTTCTGGCAAGTGTGTGTATGTGTGCATGTCCGTATAGCTGTAAGACACAGCATTCCAAGGCCACATACTCCTATTAAAATACCCATTGCCACACAATAGTATAGATAGTGTTGTTGCTGCTCATAGGTGAGGCATGATGATGCAACACCCTACTATGCATGTGGTATGTGCATTAGATGCATATACCTGTAGTACCGCTGTTGGGATATACAATGAGTTGCATTACAGTAGTGGCCAATGTGTGATGGGTATGTCAGAGTACCATCATGGGTTTCAGGGAGTACGATATCCACTGGGGGATGTGGGTGCTGTGTACACTCATTACACCAAGGTACATCCAGTATAAGTCCCATGTACCACGTTATGGTTAACACTGTCACCATCAGCCGTACAGGTAACTGTTACCACAGTCCAGGTCAGTTATGCATGTGCTGTTTGCAGCCTACCTGTAACACATTGGACACACTGTCACGTTAGTTAGCAGCGATAGGCCCAGGTCTCTCAGACGTGTGTTTGCCTGTTGGTGTCTGAAAATGTGTATATATAAAGGTATGTTACACTATGTATTGTCCATATACACACATTACAACCCCCATTAGCATACTGTACATGTTTGGGGATGTTCTGCATGTAACCTGGAACACACCTCACCCTAAACGCTGTGTGGTGTGTGCAGTGGAAGCCACACTTAAGTATCACTACATACCTAGGTAGGGGTCTAGTCCCAGTGTTGCCAAGTAAGATTGTGAATGTATGTGGATGGGTCTACATCAGGTTGCAGATTATACATGCCCCAGTGGGGCACCTGTGCATGTGGCACAGGCAATAATGCTAAAACCTGTGACTTGTTTAACTGTACCTCAGATATGTCACAGCCATGGTGTCATCACAGTGCCATACGCCATTGTGGATTATGACTGCAGACCATCCTCGTGCTGACACGTGTACACCTAAAACAAAAATGGATGAAATTATAGAGACCACAATCAAACAGTGTTACTAACCGCTATAATGCATCATTGCTGGACGGCTACACTACCTGACATGTATGCATTACACTTTACTCCTTACATGTTACACTGCATTACTGTGATACTGTGTAGTACAGTCACCGTGTGCATCAGAACCATATTAGCCTGTCCCTACATCAATGATATGGATGACAGGGATGTGGCACAGGTATCATATGCACAGGGTGTGTTGTTGGTTTGCCAGAGGCCGAGGGTGGGCCTTATATTTGACACCATGTGTGTGGGTTAGGGGTGTAATGAGCCTTATATTTGACACCATGTGTGTGGGTTAGGGGTGTAATGATGTGAACTGGGCATGGTGATGTGGTGTGTGTAGGTATGGGGGTTCCCCATGGTGTGATTGCATAGTGTGTGGGTAGGCATTCACACAGTTCTGCCGTGTGGCTGCCCTATACAGGTTTTTATGGACAGCTGCAGACCATACCTAGCAGTGTGTGCAGATGTCCTTCAAGAATGCAACTGCAGTCATAACATATGGGTTGTCCTGCCTCAGGCAGCCCTCGGTCGGCTGGATTACAAAGTTTGGGTCCGGCGTCGGCTGGTGTCGCCTCCTCTCCGACGTCAGAACGGCTGGAGTATAAAGGCATCGGCCGACGCCATCTTCTTCAGTCTTTCTTGCCGCGGTGCCGAACTAGAAGCAGTTAAGTGCGGTCGGTCAGCTCCTGTGTTTTCAGTACGAAGTCATCTAAAGCTAAGTACCCGTTGGGAACATTTTTCTTGCCTCAGCCGATGTCAGAACAAATTGAGAAAGTTAATTGTTTGTCTTGTGGTAAACAAATACCTCATAAGGATTTCCATTCTTATTGCCTACCTTGCCTGGGCCCAGACCACGACGTCTCGGCCTGTGCTCGCTTTAATAAGCGCACTCTCAGGCGCCGGGCAGAATTTGCCGAAGTCTTTTTCGGCGAATCTTAAGCTTAAATCATGCCGTCGGAACAACCGACTACCCAATCTTCCAAAAAACGAAATGACCGGGACCGACATCCTCGGCCCACGTCCTCCACCGATACTCCTCCTAAACCCTCCTCGAGTGCTTCGGTCCCTTCGGAAGTGGTAATTCAACCGCTCCAGGCCGACGCAGCATTAACTCGTCCTTCGGTCTCTGAGTCTACACCGGTGCCGGTTGTTGACTTTCCTCCAGAAACCGAAGTTCTGGATCTACCCGTCACCATTCTTGTGGACAAGGTTACTCCTGCACGTGGGGCAGCTAGGCCTCCTGTATCCATGTCCATCAAGGCCTTTGCACGTGCTAAGGCCGCCAGCCAGGCCAAGGCCCATCCTAAACCTACTGCCCAGGCCCCGTCTTCTGATAAACAGATCATGTCTCTTGCTGCAGACCTTATTTCTCTTATCAGGGGGTCTCAGCCTCATCCAGACAGAGGTTCTCAGCCGCCTTCAGAGAAAAGGCCCAGAACTGAGCAGGCCGACAACCTCTCTTCAGATGAAGCCTCTGAAGCCTCTGGGGATGTTATGACTGCATATCTATCGGACATCTACATTTATGGTAGGTACAAAACTGTACTTTCACTGCCTCCGGCCACGAGCACGTGGACTGTACCTGCCAAGGGGTTCCATGGGCACGTCTAGGTACAGGCCTCAATGTGCTACTCTCACCTGATTATGACAAATGTCCGCTGGAACCAGGTGTGCTTGTGGCCTGGTGTGGACAGCGCCCTCCCCCGCAGTGGCGGGGCTCGTACTGCCACAACAGGAGCCCCTTGATGTCCTAGCACGTCCACGTTGACTGCAAGCTGTTGGCATTGATGGCCTATGTCCACACGGCCGTCGCTGCACTCCCACCACACGTTCAAGCAAGGACAGACCATGGTCGATGAGGGCCATCATCTCACCAGACAGTCTAGCCATGAGCTCCGGTATCTCGCACATGGCATCAGACAGTTTACGGGAGTTGTCACTTCAGATGTGAGAGCAGCCCTCTGCAGCCTCAGGCCCTGTCTGATGTGACGTTCCATACGTGCCTGTGCCACCATGATAGCCTGAAACATGCAGCTGCTGGTACCAGCTGTATCGTGAATGCCAGTGGCATGAGAACCAGTGGCCCTACTGCGAGCACCCTGGGACATGTGCCTATGTGTTGCCCTGTCAGGCATCAGGCTATGCCTGCTGTGACCAGACACAGGCATGGTTACCACACTTGCCTGTGCATTGCCACCAAATGCCAGCTGTCCCTCCGCTATAGCCACTGGCGATGGGGTATGTATAGGCACTGAAACTGTACGCGGGGTTGGGGTGGCTAAAAGGGGGATGTCAAATGATGGCTCTTTTTCAGCCCCTGACAACCCTACCCGTGCCTTAACAATACTCTCATCTTCTTCGGTGTCTTTATGGACACCAACATCAGATTGCATGCAGGAGGGACCCTGATTCATCTCGCCACCTGTGGGGGAAAACAAACGCACTTTAAAACCTGTACAGCATTGCATAACGGTACACACACACACACACACACACACAC
>NC_056747.1:728394704-728402204 GCF_019279795.1 Protopterus annectens
TCAGAGGGAGGCCGCAGCAATGGAAATCCAATATTTGCTGGAAAAAAGAGCCATCCAACACGTCCCCCTAGACCAATGTAGGTCCGGGTTTTACTCCAGGTTCTTATTGATGCCAATAAAGACAGGGGACTTAAGACCAGTCGTCGACTTCTATTCCGCATGGTCACTTTTCAATGCATTCTCCCCCTTTTACGGGAAATGATTGGATGTGCTCTGTAGACCTCAAGGATGCGTAGTACCACATTCTGATGGACAGGCGATCCAGGAGGTTCCTCCGCTTCCTGCTAGGAGCCTGTCATTACCAATTCAGGGTCCTCCCCTTTGGTCTCACTACAGCCCCCAGGGTGTTCACCAAAGTATTAGCAGTGATAGCGGCCCACCTGAGGCTCCAGGGAATTCAGGTCTTTTCCGTACCTGGACGACTGGCTCCTGACCGCGCCAAGGCATCTACTCTGTGCAGCCAGAAACTACTTTCTTCGTCTAGCTCACCCGCTGGGGATCACTATCAACATAGAGAAGTCGTCTCTTACTCCGACTCAGACCATAGACTTCATAGGGGCCAGATTTGACACGAACAAACTACTAGCTTTCTTGACCTCAGACCGGCTACTAACCATGAGGCTACCCCTGCAAGCCATTCTGCATTCTCCAGGTCTCCCGACGGAATTGGTCCTGAGGGCTCTTGGCTTGATGGCGGCAGCAATCAACCTATTGCCAATGGCACGTTTGAACATGATGGTCTTACAATGGACCCTTCAAGTGCAGTGGTCCTTTCTTCACTTTCCCCTGATCCATCCTGTTCCACTCAGCAGGGCTTGCAAGAGTGCCCTCCTATGGTGGCTCCAATCCCCGGACCTCCAGCAAGGACGCCCCTTTTCTATGACCCCTCCACTAGCCATGGTGACAACAGGTGCCTCCCGCCTCGGGTGGGGGGGGCATTGTTCTGGCTGGACAGTCCAAAGCATGTGGGACCTCACTGAGACCTCACTGCATATCAACGTCCTAGAGATGAGGGCAGTGCTGTTAGCGTTGCAAGCACTTCAGGACCTTTTTCCTGTAGCAACGATTGCGATTCAGATGGACAATATGTTAGTTGTCTGGTACATGAACAAACAGGGGGGAACCAGGTCTTACCCACTCTGCCGATAGGCCATGAGGATGTGGGAATGGGTGATCTCCACCAACCGCTTTCTCATAGCAACGCACATTCTGGGATGGTCCAACATCCTAGCGGACAAACTAAGTCGCACCATCTTGTTGCCATACGAGTGGTCTCTGAATCCCAAGATAGCGAATCGGATTTTCGCCAAATGGGGTCAACCCTATTGCGATCTCTTTGCCTCACCCTCGAACACAAAATGTTACGACTACTTCGCTCTCATTTCTCCCTCCGGGGAACCCCCGAGAGACACTCTGGTGCATGCTTGGCCCTCCCGGTCTTCTTTATGCTTACCCTCCTCTTCCCTTGATGCTGAAGTTTCTTCAGAAAGCCAGTCTGTTGGGGAGCAGGATTATCCTCATTGCCCCGTTTTGGCCTTGTCAAACCTGATTCCCTTACCTTTGGTCTCATCTGGTGAATCCTCCTTGGATTCTGGATCCCAGTCCGGATTTAATATCCCACCCCCTAGATCTCCCAGTCCCGAACCTGGTCAACCTCAAGTTCACAGCTTTGGCTGCTCCAGTTCCACTCGTAGGTAGGACTCCGCTCATCTCTTCCCCAGTTAGAATTATTTTAGTAGCAGCGCACAAGCCTTCTGCTAGAAAGATCTATAGCAGCAAATGGAAACATTTCTCCATTTGGGCGGAACGCAAAAATTTGGATCCTTTTACAGCTCCCTTGCCCGCTGTATTAGACTTTGTCAGGACTGTTCCATCAGGGGGCTAGCTCCTCCACAGTCAAGGTTCAACTAGTAGCCATCTCTCATTATCACGTGGGAAATGAACTTGGCCCTGTACTCACCATGAAATTATGCAAGACCTTTTTGAAGGGCACCTTTTTGCTCAGGCCTCCAGTGAAGGATGTAGTCCCTCCTTGGGATTTAACGTTTGTGCTTCAGGCCTTGACATCTCCCCCGTTTGAGCCTGCAGCTACAGTAGATCTTAAATTCTTGTCATGGAAAACGGCCTTTCTTGTTGCTATCACCTCGGCTAGAAGGGTCTCTGAACTACAGGCCCTCTTTGTAAAACCCCCATACTTCCTCTTTCACAAGGATAGAGTTTACCTGAGGACCAATCCCTCCTTTCTTCCCAAGGTTGCCTCTGAGTCTAATATTAACCAGTCCGTCAACCTGCCGGTCTTTTTTCCTAATCACCATAACAAAGGGGAATACAAATTACACTCATTGGATGTGCATAGACAACTTCGCTTCTACATCCACAGGACATCTGGTCATAGGAAATCCGACCAGTTGTTCGTCTCCTTTGCCAAATTTAACTTGGGTAAATCTGTGTCTAAAGTCACACTGTCTAGATGGATTTCAGTGTATTCTTTTAGCATATGAAAGTTCGGGCAGGCCCGCACCTCAGGGAGTCCATGCCCACTCTACTCGTTCTGTGTCTACCTCTGCGGCTTTTAGAGCTAGAGTCTCATTGGATGGTATTTGCTCAGCAGCCACTTGGGCCTCATCTCATACCTTTATCAATCACTATAAATTGGACATTATCTCCAGAGGGAGAGCATCCTTTGGCTCTGCAGTGCTCCGGAACATCCTTCCATGAAGGCCGCTCAAGATTCAGGTAGCTGGGGACTCTGTCCCATAGGTTGCTGCACAAATGAAGTTAACTACTTCAGATTAAGAAGTTATGTTCTCACCATAATGTTCCATTTGAGTAGGTAAACTTAATTTGTCAGCAACCGTCCCTCCCTCCTGCCCCCTCACTTGTGAATGTCTTCATACTCGGGTCCATGGGGTTTACCCACTTGAGAATGATAATTTTATAGCCGTCTCTGCTGTTGGGCAAACTTGATCTGAGGTCAGTCAGGGTTGGCAGGGGATTGTGGGTATGGGGAGGAGCTTGGAGCTCGGATCTAAAGCTGTTGAAAACTGCCGGCTCGGATCTGAGGTCAGACCCGAATCCCATAGGTTGCTGACAAATGGTTTACCTACTCAGATGGAACGTTATGGTGAGTACATAGCTTTCAACGAACTGATAAAGAACACAGTAACATTCTTTTTGCAGGGCAAGCCCCCCCCTGCACTCATTATGTCAGTGGCTGTGCCCCCACACCCCCTACATAAATATACCAACTCCGAGATCCCACTACAGTGGGGAATCACATAAATTCTCTTTCCACGCTGTAGTGGGCTTCGGCACCTGTGTTCCTTAATGGTTCTTTGAACCATTCTTCGCTTAAGTGCACTTTTGCCTAACCGAGAATCCACTGATGTGAAATTGTTAGATCTCGCCGTTTGTTCTTACACATGGGTTAGGAGCCGATCCTCGGCTCTGAGTCTGCCGCATCACAAGCTCTGCATCTAAGAGAAGCTCGAGGCACAGTCTATGTCCTATGATCCTCCGCTGTTATCCCCCAGATCTAGTTTGCCGCTGCAACAGATCGTGTCGTGGAGAGCTCGTGCCAGTAACACTTTGTATTTTTTTCAGTATATTGAGAATTTAGAGCTTTTTAACCTAATTACTCTAGTTAATAGTTGTGTGTGTGTGGTTTTTTTCCTCGTAGTGTTTTTTCATTATATGTATATATTCTAATAATTGTAGTGTTTTTGGCTTAGGCCTGTTTAGTTCTGTCAGGGCTCTGACAGCAGTAAATTTTTTCTTCTGTACTGTTAGTAAGAATTTTCTTAAGTTTTAGTATTTAGTTCTTGTGTGCAGTGTTTATATATATATATATATATATATATATATATATATATATATATATATATATATATATATCCTTGCTGTATAATCCGTAGTTTGTATATATCTACATACTGGTTACACATAAGTAAGGTACTGTGTTGTTAGACTTGGCAGAGAAAGCTAAATCTGGTTTCAAAAGATGTCAGTGTGGACAGAAAATGTCCATCACAGACCGTCATGCTTCCTGCGTCTACTGTCTTGGCCCTCTCCACCTGCAGGAGGACTGCTCTGTTTGTCACTCCTTCAGTGGAAGGGTCATGATGGAAAGGCGCAGCAAGTTAATCGACAGGGGCTTGCTAAAGCCAGACTTTCAAAAAGCCTTGGAGAAGGCTGATCAGGCGTCGAAGTCTTCGAAGGGGTCGAAGACTTCGAAAGTATCGGAGCACAGGTCATCAGCTCCGAGCACCTCTACTAAGGTTCGGTCGCCGGCTCCATAGACCTCGGAGCCGAGCATCGAGCGATTATCTCTGATCGAGGCCCAGGTCTTGGAGCCGGTGTCGGAGGTGCCTCCACCCTCGATCCTTCGTTCGGTGGCATCTCCGGTCCCTTCAACCCATTCTTCCAGGCCACTGTCTGATACCGACGTGGATCGAGTGGTACAGAAGCTCATGGAGAATACGGCTCTGTCCAAACTAATTGCGGTTTCGTCCCAATTGATATCGAAACTGGAAGCCCTCCCTGTATCTCCTGCAGATCCTCCTTCGAGACCCATCGAGTCCTTGGAGCTGGGCGAAGAGGACCCGATGATTGTTGAACCCTCAGTACCGAAGCTTTCCTTAGTGCGATTGGCACCAATGACCTCGACTCCCTCAGAACCCATCGAGGAGTTGCGAAGCCGACGGTCTCTCCTCGGTTCCGGGGACGAGAGTCGAACCGAACATTTGGTTCCTACTCTCTCCCTCGGAGCCTCGGCACAGATTAGCTCGGCTCCGTCCTCGCGGTCAGAGCCCGTGGTCCTGGTCTCGGGGAAACTACCGTGCTCTTTGGATCTGGTATAGTCCTCGGCCCGGGGCTTCGGTGCCTTCGACGTTATGAGGAAGGTCTTGTCTGAGAAGACATTTACTTCATCGGAGTAGTCTTCTCCTTCCCCCAAAGGGCCACGTTCTATTTCTGTACCTGCGATCCCTCCTATGCGTAGAGACCCAATGCCTCAGCCACCCCCAGAGGGTGTCCCCTGTTCCTCGGAAGCTTCACCAGATGCTCCCACTGATGAAGTCCCGAGGAAGAAATTGTGCAAGAGGAGGCACATTGATTCCCCACAGGAATCATTGACATCGGACACCGATTTGGATGAGTCAGAGGGGTCCCCATGGTCCCCCTCTGAGGATATCTCATTTGCTGACATCCTGGAGATCTTGAAACAGAGGGGTGATTGGCAGACCCTTGCCCCCACTGGTGACGAATCGGTGTTGCTGATGGCTTTTGGAGCTCAACCTTCTACCTCCTGGGTGACCCCGCCCTTCGATGAGTTATTGGACCTAATAGCTCGAAGGGCATGGGAGACTCCGGATACAGTGGAACCAGTCCCTCGGAGGCCGAGTAAATATATCAGTGCCCCCCAGGACAAGACCTATCTTACTAAAGGAGTCCCAGTGGATGCTATGGTGGTAGCGGCAGCCACGAAGAAGGAAATGTCCGAGGCATCTTCCTCTGTCCATCCTCCTAACAAGGATTCTAGGACTATGGACAGGTATGGGAAGCGCGTTTTCAGTTCAGCGACTTTTTCGATGTGTTCGCTGAACTACCTCACACACTTTACATGTCTTCAGAGAGATCTCTTTAAGGAGCTACGAGATACTGTCCAGGGTAACACAGATGCTGCTGTCTAGGAAAAGGTAACAGCACAGCTCAACACCCTCACTTAGATAGTAAACTCGTCCATGAGGCTCATTTCGTATGTGGCCGAGGGTTCAACTAGGGCTTCAGCGATTGCTCTGCGGTGACAATCATGGATGCGCCTGTGCTCCTTTGTGGAAACCTTCAAGTCTTCCTTTACCAACGCACCTTTTAATGGTGCCACCCTGTTTGGACCCAAAGTAAAGGAAACTCTCACTCGGTGTGAGCAAGAAGGTAAGACCCTGTCTGCCGCAGGGGTCTGTTTTTCTGCCCCGACCAGACTGTACCCCAAAGGGCAAAGAGGCGGAAAAATGTGGTTCCGAAAGACTCTGGGATCTTTCCAGTCCACACAGAGTGATGCCCCCTCCAGAGGCAGAGGAGGAGGGAGAAATGGAAGACTCCGCCCAGGTGGCAATGGGGGTCCGCAGACCCAGGGCGACAGATACCGTCCCTGGGAAGCCCTTCCAGTACTCCTGAGTGGAGGCCCGACTGTCATGCTCTGGAGGCAGTCGGGGGTCGCTTAGCTTTATACCCCAAGGCCTGGCTAAATCTCACTTCAGATTCCTGGGTAAAAAGCGTAATAACCAGAGGTTACAACATCCCAGTTTTAACCATTCCCCCCTATCAAAAGAGATTTCCAGATGTTCCACCCAGTCTGCGAGATCAAGCAGCCATAGAAATAAGAAAGCTGCTCAAAAAAAGTCATCCAACCAGTCCCGGCGGACCAGATAGGATGCGGAACTTACTCAAGGTTCTTTTTAGTTCCAAAGAAGACAGTGGACTGGAGGCCAATATTGGACTTCAGCAAACTCAACACCTTCGTAAGGAAGGAAAAATTCCGGATGGTCACGCTACAATCGATCCTTCCCTTTCTGCAAAAGGCGATTGGATGTGTTCTATAGATCTCAGGGATGCGTACTACCACATCAAGATGGCCAGAGCGTCCAGAGATCACCTGCTCTTCCGGCTGGGAGCCAGTCGTTTCCAATTTCGAGCTCTGCCCTTTGGTCTCACCTCAGCCCCCAGGATGTTTACCAAATGCATGGCAGTAGTGGCGTCTCACCTGAGGCGGCTAGGATTCCGGGTGTTTCCGTATCTGGACGACTGGCTCCTCACCGCCACCACCAACCATAGTCTTGTACAAGCCAGGGACTACACAATCAGTCTCTGTTCCCGTTTAGGAATCTCAGTCAACTTCGAAAAATCTACCTTATCACCCTCACAGCATATCTCATTCATAGGGGCGGAGCTAGATACTACTACAGCTCTGATCAAGCTTCCCCAGACAAGAGCGTCAGCCCTCAGGGATCAGGTCGCTATTCTTCGGAACGAGAAAGCTTCTGCTGCGCAAGTGCTGGAAGTCCTAGGCATGATGGCAGCTACCCTTATTGCAGTTTCTCTGGGCAGGATGCACATGAGGGTCCTCCAGTGGCTGCTCTTCGCGCAGTGGTCGTTCCAGCAACTTCCTTTGTCACACGACATCTTGATCATGGAGTCTTGCAAGCGGAATCTTCAGTGGTGGCTGAACAGACAAGATCTGATGATGGGTCGCCCATTTGTACTACCCAGCCCTACAGCCACAATAACCACGGACGCTTCCCTGATGGGGTGGGGGGGACTATTTCAGGGGAGAATGGTCCAAAGAGAATGGTCCAAGATAGAGTACAATCTGCACATCAATGTCCTGGAGTTGAGAGCAGTGTTTCTAGCATTGCAACACTTTCACGAATCCTTACCTCTAGGAACAGTTTCAGTTCAGACGGACAATATGTCAGTGGTCTGGTACATAAACAGGGTGGAACC
>NC_056747.1:728407204-728425308 GCF_019279795.1 Protopterus annectens
ATGCCTTCAGTGCAGCCTTTCAAAACCCTGAATCCCAACCACCAGCCCCTAGAAGGCCTGACTGTTTTTGTAAAGTCCCAGAAGGGCAAAATTTCTGATCAAATGCCCTGTTGCAGACCCTGGCAATGTTTCATTCTCTGCAGAAAAATCATCCATATTACTTCCTTCCACTTCTATTCTTCCCACTGATAAGGACAGTAAAACTGTGGATGAATTGACAAAAAAAATATACACCTCTGCCACTTTGGCCTTTAGGGTGGTTAACTCTAGGACACAAATGTCTTAGTGTGCCCTGGCCCGTTTGATTTGGGTTTCTAAACTTTTGGCTGATCTCCCAGAGTTGCCTTCTAAGGCTCAAATATCTAGCCTCATCTCCTTGTCCTCTCAAGTCACAAGACACTCTTAACAGATGCAGCTATGATGCTGCACAGGCCTCTGACAAATCTGCAGCTTCTGCCTCAGTGCTTAGAAGGTTGTTTTGGCTGAGACTTCAACCCCTGCCTGATGATATCTGGGCTAAACTCTTGGATGCACCCCTGGGCAGTTCTGCCCTTTTTGGGGCTAAATTGGCATAACTTTTCAAGACTTCAGCAAAAAGGGAAGGAAATTACAAGATTAAAAAAAAATTTGTATCTCCATTATCTAAATTCCATAGGAATTAAGCCACCAACCCACAGTTCATAAGGAGGCATTCGGCTCCTTCCCCTCATGCTAGGAGCAAAAAGAGCTCCAGGAAGTAGCAGCCTCCTTCCATGCCTGCTCAGACTCCAGTTCAGAAACCTCAGCTTCAAGACAGGGCCGGTAGTCTGTGACTACCTGCCCCCAAGATTCCATTCCCTTATCCAAAATACTCACTGTCTTCCGTCTGACAAATCACCTCAGACAAGTGGGTCTTGTCTGTCATAGAAAAGGGTTACTTTGTGACTTGGGTCATCCCTCACTTGAGGCACCCCACAGCTACGAATGGACCAGCTTCCCCTTTTCCAGACAGTTTGACAGCCTCCTCTCTCAAGGGACTTTCCAACCTGTCCCTCTGTCAGAAAAGGGAAAGGGCTTGTACCTTAGACTTTTCGTAGTCTTAGGGAAAGATGACCCATGGAAACCCATCTTGGATCTCTCTCCACCTCAACCTTTTTCTGCGATTACCCACTTTTCACATACTTGCGCTCCAGACCCCCCCCCCCCCCACTAAAGCCTCAGGCATTTCTAGCCACTTTGGAAATCAGTGATTCATACCTGCATATCTCCATAACCCCCAGCTACAGGAAGTATTTACGATTCTGTGCGGGTTCCTCACATTTTCAGTTCTCTTCCTTGCCTTTTGGACTTTCTACTACTCCAAGGATATTCGCCAAGTGTCTGGCTCCAGTGGTAGCCTATTGTAGGGTCCAAGGGATTCAACATTTTCCTTATCTGAACTAGGCAGGTTGCTCCACTTTCTTCACATCCACCTCCAAAAAGTAATTTCTGCCCTGCAGTCCTTGGGGTTCAACATTACTTTCCTTAAGTCCAAACTAAACCCCTCCCAGGACAAATTTTTTCTGGGGTGCAGGATAAGGACCAATGGTATGAGGGCATTTCTTTCGCCCCAAAAAGTGGAAAGCCTGCGGCTATTCCTGCTGTCTGTCCTCCATGCCACTGGTGTGACAGTGAGAAAATGTCTCAGACTCCTAGGATATATGGCCTCCACTACACCCATGTTGCCACTGGCAAGACTCCACATGAGGAAACTTTAATGACACCTGAGGTCCACATGGACCCTAGACTCACACCCCTTGGACCACAGCATTCCCTTCATATCATGCTTAAGGATGGATTTCTTTTGGTGGTTGGATCAAGTCTCTCTCAACCCAGGACTTCCATTACAACCCTTCCCTGGTCCAGAAGATGTGCACAGATGCCGCAGACCTGAGCTGGGGAGCTGCTGTGGGGATAGCTTCAAGGTGCAAAGCACATGGACAGGCCCCTTCTAGCAGGAGCACATCAACATCAGAGAAATGAGGGCCGTCTTCCTTGCTCTGAGGCCCTTCCAACACATCCTAAAGCAAAGCCCCCTGAAGTTCCCACAGACAGCACTACAGTACTGTGGTATATGAATAAATGGGGGAACAAAATCTTGCTATGCAGACTTGCACTGCTTAACTGGGACTAGGCGGCCCTACATTTAGTCACCCTGCAAGGCAGTCTGTATTTCCTCTGCTCAGAACACTCCGGTAGACACCTTGGGCAGGTCCATGTCACAATCCCGCGAATAGATGCTACACAGGGATGTGTTCCTGGACATAGTCTTCAATTGGGGTACACCACAAGTAGATCTGTTTGCCTTCCCTCTGAACCGATAACTTCCACTCTTTTGTACCAGGGCACCCAGCCCCCTAGCGAGGGCAGTGGATGCCTTTTCTATCTCACGGAAGGGGATGTTTCTCTATGCATTCCCCCTTCCCACTCTTGCAACAAGTCCTGTTGAAAATTCAGCAGGACAAACTAAAAATCTTGCTGGTGACTCCTTTTTGGCCAAGACAGCATTATTTCCCCCTCCTGCTGCATTTAGCCAGAGCAGTCATCACAAGTTACCTCAGAGTGTGGAGCTTCTCACAAAGGACAAGGAATCCCTAATCTATCCCCACTTGGAATCTGTGAACCTAACCCTGTAGGTGATGGTTTTAATCCCTTTCAGACACCTTACACTGAAGATGTTCTTAATGCCCTGAAGGAGGCCAGAGAACGCAATACTCTGAGATCTTATTTCTCCAAATGGAAAGGATTCTCCATTTGGTCTCTTCAAAGGCAGCTAGACCCATTTCAGGTAGAGGTCCCTTTACTGCTGTCATACCTGTGTGAATTGTTGCAAGCAGGGCTGGCATATTGTTCTGTTAAGGCCCACCTAGCTGCTTTTTCGGCTTGTTTGCCTCTTGACCCTCCTCTTGCTTCCAGTGAAGTTATTCCTTATGGAGAACTGCAACTCATGCCTCCCAGGAGGTCAGTCCCACCCCCATGGGACCTGTACTATGTTTTAGAGATGATCATGGTTGCTTCTTTCGAGCCAGCATCAAAGCCTCTCTAAAATATTGCACTTGTACGAATGTGGTTTTGTTGGCTCTGACATCAGCCAGGGGAGTGTCAGAGCTCCAGGCCATCATGGCCACTCCACCTTTTCTAATCTTCCACAAGAGTAGAGTGACCCTAAGGACCAACCTGTCCTTCATGCCTAAAGTGGGAAATGTGCTGTTCCTGAACCAGTATATTCACCTCCCCACCTTTTTTTTCTACATCCCCAGAATGACAGTGAGATAGTCCTGCATTCTCTTGATGGTCACCGACAACTAAGATTCTTCCTTGGTAAGACCAAGTCCCTTAGGAGATCAGAGCAATTTTGTCTCCTTTCACCCCAGAGCTCTGGGAAAGGTGGTGACAAATCAGACCATTTCTGCTTGGATTTCCAGGGCCATCTCGTTTTGTTACACCTACCATGAAAAACATTTAAATTCAAAAATTAAAGATCACTCCACTAGAGCCATGGCTTCATCTGGAGCCTTCTTCAAAGGGCTTGGACATTGCTTCCATTCTAGGAGCAGCTACCTGGACATCTGTCCATACCTTCACATAACATTACAAACCGGACCATATTTCCAGGTCTAGAGCAAGGTTTACTAGGGCAGTCGTGCATGGTTTCTTGGAAAACAGTTCCATTCCACCCTCCTCCTCTTCCCTTTGAGCTTTGGCACTCGCACAAAGGTTGTGAATACTGCAACATGGGAATAGAAAGACGTAAAATAGTTGTGTAATATCTTACCGTAACTATAGAAATCCTTCTCTTCCTTGTTGGTTGCAGTATTCTATCCCTCCCTCATACATGCATACATAGATATAGATATATAGATATATAACATAGAATATATGAAAAATGCCCTTTTGGGTGAGCCAGGACTTGTGCAGCTTTCCTGGGACTGGGATCTGACTGGGGTGTTGAGTTTTGAGGAAATGTACTCCCAGATGTCACTTTTGTGACTCCGCACCATACGGCCAATGTCAGACATCCCATGTACCTTGCAGTGCCTAAAGCATTTGTTATACTGGCCAGACATTTGGATAGCTAAGCAGAGGATAACCCAAAGGTTGTGAATACTGCAACATGGAAGAGAAGGCCATCTATGGTTATGTTAAAATTTTACAGAACTCTTTCTCAGTTGACTGTTTTCTATTGATATTAAGATCTGTGTAAAAATCACTAGTGGATTGTACGGTTTTTAACTGGTTGTATGTTCTGTTTGTATACGAGTACACAAGGTCCCTATGGTGTTATGCTTTCCATTGGCAAAGCTTATTTTCACGTTAGGAGTACTCAACTTGAAAGGCTATAAATTGAAAGTTTTTTTTTCATTCTTTTGCTAGGTGAAAATGAATCGTGGTTTTGGGTTTTGAATGTCTCCTGGCATTTCACTCGTATTCTGTGGAGAAAGCTTTTCAGATTTGTTGTGACCTGTGTAGCTGATGGTTCTTTAAAGCCAGAGATTAAAGGGATTTTGGTTAATCAGTGACTAAGGCAGAGATTGCCAGCTTCATACTACAACTACAATGGTTCTGTCACAGAGACAACGAGATGAACTGTAAGTAATTTACATTGGCTTTAAAATTGTAAACCTATAGGACTGTTAAAGGTTTTTATGTTCGGAGATACAAATTCGTGGTTCATAACTCTCTTGGTTTTGATCTGTAAAATTTCTCTCTAGATTGTTGGCATCCGAGATTTACTTGATGCTTTTCATTTTCTGTTCTTTAGATGTGGCACATTTTGCATGCTTGTTTTTCCTCCCTTATGGCTGTAGCAAAAGTCTCCCCCCTTTTAGTGGTGAATGACCATCATGTTTTTTTTGCAGTTAAGGTTTTCCCTTTTCCATTTATTTTGATCTTTTGTAGTTAAATAAGGTAGTCATGTTATTTCAGTCCAAAAATTGTTTATCAGAAGACATTTATTGCAAAATTGTGGCTTTCTTTCTCCCAGTGGTAATGTATGTAGATTCATTTAAAAAGAATCTGGAGTGCAAATTAATTTTTTTCATATTTAACTGTATGCATGTTTTTTCTGAGTAGTATATCAAAGTGGGAGATAACTCTTTATCCCAATAAAAAAAAAAAAAAAAAAAATGGTGCTAAAATAATTTTTTTAAGTTATGATTTTAAAACCCTTTTCTGTCCTCTGAACACTTGGTACTCCTAACCAAACAGTACTGTTATAGGTGTACCCTGTCCGAAAAGGGGTGGTGTTAGGGGTGGGTGGCAGGTTATGTGAATGCAAGGAACATTGCAACTTGTATAGTCTGCCGTATAGCTTGCCAGGAAAGGACGGTGCTGTAGTTATAATTTTGTTCACTCTTGTCACATTCAGATAGTTGCATAGCCTTTGCCATAGTGGGTATTTTGTGAGTGGGTTTGGAAGGTTGCATGAAGTTAAACCGAGTGTTTCACTGTTGCAGTCATCACATTTGGGTTATCTGCCTGCAGGTAGCCCTCAGCCGGCCTGAATACCAGAGTCTTCGGATTTCTGTGTCAGATGTTGTCACTTCTTCCATGACGTCAGGTCAGAAGTATAAAACATGCAGCCGATGCCTTTACCTCAGTCTTTCTTGCCGTGCGGTGCCCGAAGCAGAAGCAGTTCACAAGTGCTGGTTGGCTGACTTCTAAAATTTTCGTTTCAGACCTGAAGTCTTCATAAAGATAAGTACCCCGTTGGGGATCCTTTTTTCTTGTTCTAACTAATGTGAGAAAAAATTAACAATTGTCTTGCTTGTGGAAAGCAAATATCCCATAGGGATTTTCATTCTTACTGCGTCACCTGTTTAGGCCCAGACCACAATGTCCCTCGCTGTCAGTTTTGTGCCTTGTTCAACGCCCGAACTATTCGTCGTCTGGCTATTTTTGTAGCTAAATACTTTTGTTGTCGATCTCCATACTCCGAAGTATCTTTAAGCCATCCGACTGCCGATCTTACAAAAGAGGTAAGGATAAAGACAGAGACAGACCGCATAGGTCCAAAACTGCTGATGACGCTTCCGTTAAGCTAGTCACAAGTCCGCTGGTACTCAGGCGCTTTCGCAGCCCCTGATACCCGCTACTTCAGATTCGCAGGCCTCTACTGAGACCCATTCGGAGTCCGTATGCAGCGAGATGCTTCTTAGTTTATGGAACCTGCGGATGTCAATACCTTGGATGGGTCCAGAGCTGCTGTGCAGGCACCGGCTTCTGAGGGTGTATTTAGGCCTACCGATTTTCATATTAAACCGACGACTTTGTTTCAAGCTAAGAATACCAAATTCCTCAGGCCTAAAGCTTGCACTACGCCGAGAAAACAGACGACCAAACCACATTCTCATGCCATATGCCTCAAAAAAAAATGATTAGAATGGCAGAAGACTGTATTACCTTAATTAGGGGAAGCCAGCCTTCCCCTCTGAGACCTAGAACTGATTTTCTTTCTGATTCTTCTGATGAGGAATCTGATATCTCTGTTCCTTCTGACTACCAGGATTTACCCTTCTCTACTTATTAGGATTCTGATGCAGAGGATTCTGTTCCCTTTGCTTCCCCTCCAGAAGATTTTTCTTTTGGTGAAACCTTGCATACCCTTGGGGAACATTTCCGCTGGGAATGCCAGGACTATTCTGAGCCCAAAAAGAGACTTAGGGAATTTTTACTCCTGCCTCAACACAAGCCTCTAGCTATCCCTCCTGTTCTGGAGATTGTAGATGTTTTCTTGGGAATCCAGCCTTATTCAGACACTTTGCCCCCAGCTCCTACAAAACCTGACAGGTACTACAGAGGGTCTATATTAAATCACTGAACTCTTAAAAAAGCGAACGGTGATTGATTGACCCTATGTAAGCAAAAGCTTACAATGTCAAAGTGTCAGAACAGCGATTTTTTTTTTCCAAAAGAAAAAAAATCGCTGTTCCAACAAAAAATAAATAAATAAATTTCAAACATTACATAAAGTGTGTGTGTGTGTGTGTGTGGGGGGGGGGGGGGGCGCTTCACCCCCCCCCCCCAACTCAAATATACCAGTTCCCAAGACCTCACTACAGTGCCGAAAACAGCAAAGTACCGAAGCGGCCTAGCAAATTCTTTCCCAAGGAAAGAATTCTCTTAAGCCGCTTCGATATTTTGCATTTTCAACCTTTTAAGTTTGACCAAGATGCATTCAAAAGAATGCGTCTTCAGTCTTCTAATATAGACTGTCACTATAGAGTACCTGACTCTCTCAAATTCCTCTTCAAGAATCCTACTGCGGATCCAGAGACCATTTCCCAAGTGCCAAAAGGCATTAAGGCTACTACTGCCAAAAATCCTTCCCCTTCTGATGGGGACTCTAGAGCTTTAGACATATGGGGGTAAGAAGGTATCCACTTCTGCTACTTAGGCTATTGGGGCTTTAAATTGCCAGTTTCATATGTTAAAGTATCAGCAGCATAATGTTCTTAGGGTTTCACTGTTGCAGTTATCACATTTGGGTTATCTGCTTGCAGTAGCCCTCAGTCGGCCTGATTAACAAAGTCTTGGGTCCTGCGTCGGTTGCTGTCTCTTCTTCCATAACGTCAGGGGTATAAAACATACAGCCGACGCCATTACAACAGTCTTTCTTGCTGTACATTGCACGAAGCAGAAGCAGTTTGCAACTGCCGGTTGGCCGACTCCCGAAATTTTTGTTTTTGAGTTTCAGAACCGAAGTCTTCAACTAAAAGCCAAGTACCCCATTGGGGAAACTTTTTCTTGCTCTAAACAGATGTCAGTAAAAGTAAATCATTGCATTTCTTGTGGAAAGCAAATACTTCATAAAGATTTTCATTCGTACTGTATTCCTTGCCTAGGCCCTGACCACGATGTACCTCGCTGTCTGTTTCATTCCTTATTTAAACCACAAACTAAATGTCATTGGTATATTTTCGCTTCTAAATATTTTGGAACACCAACAACAACTGTTATGTGGTACATAAACAAGCAGGGTGGGGGGGGTACCCATTCTTACCCCCTCTGAAGACTAGCCATGGCATTGTGGAACACAGCCTTGTGCTACCAAGTGCATCTACAAGCTCTATTCCTGCCAGGAAAACTAAGTAGGCTGACAGACGGACTAAGCAGAAATCTCATGGACCGCACGAGTGGAAACTGGAACCTAAGATTTTTAACATGTTGACAAACAAATGGGGGGAGCCCAGATATAGAACTGTTTGCCTCCCCCCAGAACTATCAGTTGGACGAATTTTGCACAAGGACTCCCCGCAAACAAGCTTGGAAAGTGGGTGCTCTGTCTTTCAGCTGAAAAAAACTATCAGTTTATGCCTTTTCCCCTCTGCCTCTCCTCTCCAAAGTACTACTAAAGATCAAACAAGACAAACGAAGGACGATTTTGATTGCACCAGACTGGCCATGCCAGCAATGGTACCCCTTCTTGCGCAGTGTCACTGTTGGCCCCATGGGACTTGCCTCAGACTCCTACCCTGTTGTCTCAGCAGGAGAACCAGATTTTACACCCTCAACTTCAAACACTGAACCTTGCAGCCTTGCTAATTACCTAATCTCTCCTTTACCATCCCTCAGTAAACCAGTGACGGATATCATTTTAGAGGCAAGGAGGCCTAGTACTAGAAAATCTTACGCTGACAAATGAAAAAGATTCTGTGCCTGAAACCAGTCTCAAGGGATGAGCACAGCAGCGCCCAATTTACCTCAGATTTTACAATACTTAACTGAAATGCTTCACAAGGGCCTGGCTTTTTCTTCCATCAAAATTCACACATCAGCCATTTCAGCTCATAACACAGAACACCCCCCCCCCATCCACTGCTCAAGCAGATGTTCTACGTGTTTCACTATTGCAGTCATTAAATTTGGGTAATCTGCTGGCAGGTTGCCCTCAGTCTGCTTGATTAACAAAGTCTTGAGTCCTGCGTCAGTTGTTGTCCCTTCTTCCATGATGTCAGGTCGTCAGGGGTATAAAACATGCAGCCGACGCCATTACGTCAGTCTTTCTTGCCGTGCGGTGCCCGAAGCAGAAGCAGTTCGTAAGTGCCGGTCGCAGACTCCTGAAATTTTCATTTTCGAGTTTCAGAACCGAAGTCTTCAACTTAAAGCTAAGTATCCCGTTGGGGAAACTTTTTCGTGCTCCTTACCAATGTCTGTAAAAGTTAATAATTGCATTACTTATGGAAAGCAAATACATCATAAAGATTTTCATTCGTACTGTATTCCTTGCCATGGCCCTGACCACGACGTACCTTGCTGTCGGTTTTGTGCTTTATTTAATCTGCGCACTATCCATCGTCTGTATATTTTTGCCTCTACATATTTCGGTTTAATTATCCTGAAATGTTGGTTAGCCATCCGACTACCTGGATTCTGAAAAAAACGCAAAGATAAAGACAGAGACATGCCGCTGAGGTCCAAAACTGCCGACGACGCTTCTCCTAAGCCAGTCGCCAGTTCGCCGGTACTCAGTGAAGCACTTTCGCAGCCCCTGGTACCCACTACTTATGATTCGCAGGCCTCTATTGTGACCCATTCTTAGTGCGTTATGCTGCGAGATGCTTCAACTATGGAATCCGCAGTTGTCTCTACCTTGGATGGGTCCAGAGCAGCTGTGCTGGCTTCTGAGGGTATTCAGGCCTACAGACTTGCATATTAAATAGACACCGCCTTCATTACTAAGGCCTAAATCTTGATCCATGTCTAAAAAACTGGCGCCCAGGCCACATGCTCAGGCCTCTATGCCCAAAAAACAAATGGTAAAAATGGCTGAAGGTCTAATTACTCTAATCAGGGGTAGTCACCCCCCCCCCCCCTCAAAGAGGCTTAGGGTTGAGCTTGATTATGAATCTTCTGATCAGGATTCTTTTACTTCTGACTCTTCTGATGACCTGGATTTGTCCATACCTACTTATGAGGATTCTGATGCAGAGGATTCCATTCCCTGTTCTTCCCCTCCTGCGGATTTTTCTTTTGGGGAAACTTTTTGCATACTTTAAGGGAGCAATTCCAGTGGGAAAGCCAGGAATTTTCTGATTCAAAAAAGAGGCTTGGGGATTTCCTTCTACCTCCTCATAGGCCTTTGGCCATACCTTCTGTACGAGACATTGTTAATGATGTGTTCTCTGAATCCAGTTTGGCCCCTGATTCCCTGCCTCCGGCTCCTAGTAAACCTGATAGATGCTTCAGGGTTCCTGAGTCTCACAAGTTTCTTTTCAAAAATCTTGTTGCAGATCCCAGGACTATTTCTCAGGGGCCCAAGGGCATTAAGGCTTCTACTGCAAAAAATCCTACCCCTTTTGATAGAGACTCCAGGGCGCTGGATAGATGGGGTAAAAAGGTTTATACTTCTGCAACCTTGGTAGTCAGAGCTTTAAACTGCCAATTTCATATGTTAAAATATCAACAGCATATTATTGGACTGCTTAAACAGAAAATGATGATTCCTGACTATGTGGAAAATAAAGATTTTACAGGATTTAATGCATTCTGCTGAAGAAGTTGGAAAACATACTTTGCAATATGGTTTTGATTCTTTAGAGGCCTCTTGCAGGGCTGCTGTTACTGGGTCTGTGCTTAGAAGGCATGCTTGGCTTAAGGAGCAATAAGTTCATAGGTTCATAAGTTGATACTAGTCTATCTGCCCTAGGGCATTTATAAGCCTAGCCAGAGTGTGTTTGGCTTTTGCCACCCTTTTAGATTAGTTGACTGTGCCTCTGTATAGTAGGTCACAGAAGGTAGCCCTTTTAAGGTTAGTTTACTGTACCTCTGTCAAGCAGAGACTCAGAAGAGATCCCAGGGGTAAACCTACGGTCTCCCATCCACTCGTCAAGATTTCTCTTGAAGAGGGTCAGTGAGGGGCTCTGCCTAACATGGATTGGGATTTTGTTCCAGAGTGAGGGGAGCGTCTGGGATATGAATCTGTCCCTGCAGCATGTTCTATTTATTTCTGTGCTGAGGTTCAAGTCCCTGGAACATGTTGCTCTAAGGGATTTGGATTTCCTGAGGTGAAGCACGTCCATTAATTCTGGGTTGGACATGGCTTTATACGTCAGACGCAGATCACCTCTGAGTAGACGGCACACAACTGAGTAGAGCTGAAGTTCATAGGTTCATACTAGGCTATCTGCCCTGGGGCATTTATAAGCGTAGCCAAATTGTGTTTGGCTTACGCCACCCCTTGATTTGAGTATACTGTGCCCTTTTTAAAGTTTAGTTTACTGTGCCTCTGTCTAATAGTGACACGGAAGTAATCCCCGGGACAAACCTACGACCCCCCATCCACTCATCAAGATTCTTCTTGAAGAGAGTCAGTGAGGTGCTCTGCCTAACATGAATTGGAATTCTATTCCAGAGCGAAGGGAGCCTCTGGATTATGCATCTGTCCCCTCCAGCATGTTATATTTATTTCTGTGCTGAGGTTCAAGTCCCTCGAGCGCATGGCTCTAAAGGATTTAGATTTACTGAGGTGGAGCATGTCCATTAATTCTGGGTTGGACATAGCTTTATATGTCAGGCATAGATTGCCTCGAAGTAGGCGGTATGCAACTGAGTAGAGCTGGAGTTTTTTTTACGAGCAGCATAATGGCATCTGTTTGAGTCCCTTGATCCTCCTGGTGAGGTACTTTTGGGGTCTTTCTAATTGCTGCAGGTGTCAGGTAAGGTACATCCCAAAGGGGTCATTGAATTCTATGATGAGCCTGATGAGGGATGAATAAAGGGGCACGATTACCTCTCTTGATCTAGATGTGAATCCTTTCATGATGAGGTGGGCTATGTAGAAGGTCTTTCTAACCACTTTGGCAGTCAAAGGAGAGATTGCTATCAACTTGGGTCCCCAGCTCCCTAATTACTTTCTCTGTACTTAATGGGTTAACACCTATGTGGTAATTTGTGGGCACATTGTTTTTGCCAAAGGGTATGACTATACACTTTTTGGCATTTAGCTTTAGACCATGGCTCTGTCACCAGTTATCCGTCTCTGCGAGACCTTTTTGAAGGATGTTTGTGTCAGCTGGAGAGTCGATTATGGCGCCCAGTTTGCAGTCATCTGCGAACTTGGTGAGCCATAGTCCTCCCACGTTGGCCTGTACCTCAGAAAAGTAAATACCGAACAAGAGAGGTCCCAGGACAGAACCTTGTGGGGATGCCACTTGTGACCGGTTTCGAGTCTGACATGGCTGCAGCAACTCTGACTCTGTGGGTTCTGTCTTTGAGCCAGTTTGCGACCCATCTTGTGACATGGGGGTTTATATTTAAGCTGGATAGCTCATCTATGATGCCCGAGTGGGGTATTGTGTCAAATGCCTTTGCGAGGTCCAGATAGGCTGTGTGGACTACCTTCCCTTCATCTGTGGCCTTGGTGACTGTTTCGAAGAAGTCGACCAGGTTCAAAAGGCAGGATCTGCCTTTGACGAAGCCAAATTGGGTAGGATCTAGTGTCTGTAGGTCCCCAATGTCTTTGTTTATGAGTTCCATGATGATCCTCTCCATAGCCTTGCAGACTAAGCTAGTCAGGCTTATGGGGCGATAGTTTCCAGGGTCCGCAGAGGCGCCACCTTTGTGGAGTGGGACCAGTGTTGCTGTACGCCATTCTTTGGGCACATATCCTGTAGTGAGGCTGAGATTGTACAGCAGTTTTACTTGAGGGATTAGTTCTTCTTGGAGTTTATGTAGGACGCAACCCGGGACGCCATCTGGTCCCATGGAAGCAGTGTTTTTTGCTTTGGAGAGGGCGGCCTTCACCTGAGCATCAGAGATGTTTGGTAGGCTGCACTCTGCCGGGATAGATACTTGCTCTTTTGGGGGGGGGAGAAGTTTGCACTGAACCTGTCTGCCAGGATATTGGCGATGTCTGTGGGTTCAGTGTATTTTTTGTTGTTTAGAATCAACTCAGAACAAGTCTGGGAGTTGCATCCCAGATTCCTAACATAACTGAAAAAAGCCTTATGATTGTCTTTAGTGTCCTGTGCAATTTTTCTCTCGAAGCTGGCCTTGGAGGATTTTATGAGGGATCGTAATTTTTTGCTAGTACTGATCAGAGATGCCTTCCCTTTTAGGGATTTTGCTCTATCATGTAGTAGCTTCCTCCTTCTGTTGAACAGTTAATTAATGGATGGGGTCCACCATACTGGATGCCTGCCTTTGGATGATTGGGTCTTGATTTTGTTTGGGATAGCATGATCCATGCATTCCTGGAGATGTCCGTAGAATGTGTTTATATAGGATTCTGCAGTTTGGGCCGTAGTTTCCACTGGCCCTGGGGCCTTGAAGGATTCCACTTCGGTTTTGAGAAGTGTGAAGTTCGCTTTTGAGAAGTTTTCACTGTGGTTTTCTGGGCTGGGGGTGGGGTCGGGATGTGGATATCCAGTGAAGTTAATTTATGGTCTGATCTTACCAATGAGGGATATACTTCTGGTATGGAGCATAGAGTCCCCATGTTGGTAATGATCAGGTCTAGTATGTTTTCCCCTCTCCCCCCCCCCTGCCCATTGTCAGTTTCACTTGGATGGTCTGCGATACTTCGTGCAATGCCACTAACTTGGAGGTATGGATATCCTTGATAAATATGGAAACTCCCCCCTCCTTTTGTGGTTCGGTCCGAGTTGTGGGGCCGAAAAGCATGATGTGAGGTATAACCTGGTAGTGCTGGGGTGCTCTCTGGAGCCTTGAACCAGGTTTCTGTCATTGCACAGATATCGATGTTCTCCATACTGAGGAGAGCTTTGAGTGCGTGCATCTTGAGGTTAAGACTTATGGCGTTTAGCAGCATTACCCCTAGTTTCTTGTTCCTTGTGCTGTCTATGGAGGTGGGTTTGACTTTTGAGCCTTGCCTAAAAAAGGCACTATGGGGGTGGCAAGAGCCTTTGCCAATATCCGAAAGCCTAGGGGTGACAGGTGCAAGCCGTCCCTAGCGAAGCAACGTGGCTTGTCGAGCATGTCATCTCAGGCTGACAGACACTGGATCCCCTTTGAATGACACCAAAATTTTAACCAATTGTTAAAATCGATCATTTTGTCTTTATACTGTGGCATCATTGTAGGTGAGGGTAAGATGCTGCTCAAGGTCAGGGTCATACCGGCCTGGGCTACATGATCAGAGAGCACCTCCATGTCTCTCTTCATGTAGTCGAGGGAGGTACGTCTCGGGTCCTTCACGCCAGCATGTACAATGACTGAGTCGTATTTGTATTTGCTTTGGAGTGACCTGAGTGCTTGCGTTATGTGGCGGATCCTAGTGCCCGACAGGCAGCTCACTGTGACCTTCTCTTTATTCAGCCTGGTGAGCGGGACGTCAGTGTGTCTAACAAATAGTCACCTATTACAAGAGTATCAGGTGCGTTATTCAGCCTTAAGGGCTGCGACTGCTTGGCACACTGACTTTGTGTGCTATGTGTTGTACGTGTTTTGTTTTGGGGTAGTGTTTGCTTGGATGTCTGCTTTGGAGGTCTCTGTTTCTTAGGTAGATTTTTATTTAGAGCATCCAATTATGTTTTTATGTGTTTGTTAGTTTCTTTGGCCGAGCTTCTTAGGCCATCTGTTTGAGCCCCTTGATCCTCTTGGTGAGGTACTTTTAGGGTCTTTCCAGTTGCTGCAGGTGTCTGGTAAGGTACATCCCAAATGGGGCATTGTATTCAATTATGGGCCTGATAAGTGATGAGTAGAGGGGCACAATGACCTCTCTTGATCTAGATGTGAATCCTTTCATGATAAGGTGGGCTATATAGAAGGTCTTTCTAACCACTTTGTCAACGTGATTGGCAAAGGAGAGATTGCTCTCTACTTGGGTCCCCAAGTCCCTAATTCCTTCTTCCATACTTAATGGATTACCACCTATGTGGTAATTTGTGGGCACTTTGTTTTTCCCAAAGGGGATGACTATGCACTTTTTTGCATTTAGCTTTAGGCCATGGCTCTGGCATCAGTTATCTGTCTTTGTGAGACCCTTTTGGAGGATGCGTGTGTCAGCCGGAGAGTCTATTACGGCACCCAGTTTGCAGTTATCTAGAACTTGGTCAGCCATAGTCCACCCGTGTTAGCCTGTACCTCTGATAAATATATACCGAGCAAGAGAGGTCCCAGGACTGAGCCTTGTGGGACACCACTTGTAACTGGTTTAGAGTCTGACATGGCACCTGTTATTCTGACCATGTGGGTTCTATCCCTGAGCCAGTTTGCAACCCATCTTGTGACAGGGGTTGATATTTAAGCTGGTGAGCTTACTTATGATGCCCGAGTGGGGTATTGTGTTGAAGGCTTTTGTAAGGTCCAGGTAGGCTGTGTGGACTACCTTCCCTTCATCTATGGCTTTGGTAACTGTTTTAAAGAAGTCGACAAGGTTCAAGAGGCAAGATCTGCCCTTAAAGCCGAATTGGGTAGGATCCAGTGTCTGGAGGTTCCCAATGTCTTTCTTTATGATTTCCATGATGATACGCACCATAGTTTTGCAGCGTGTGCCTGATCATGTTAAAGCTAAATTGTTGGATGCTCCATTAAATCAGGACTGCCTGTTGAGCAACAATGCTGAAGAAGTTCTTAAAAAGATAGAAGATAAAGCTAAATCTATGCAAACTGTTAAAGATTTTTTTACAAGTACACCCTCCAAGATTCAGTAGGCACTGGCCTACTAAGAATTGGTCCTTTACAGTCCCGTCCAGGTCCTCTCAAGCCAAACCCAGACACAGCAAAAACCCCAGGTTTCAGTCCCAGGGGACTCTCAGAACTAAGCAGTGGGGGACCTCCACTTCCAAATCTGGAAATAACAAGACACCCCCTATGGTAAACAGTCTCAATGACTTCCTTTTAAAATTCCCAAGCACTTACCTTTTGACCGCCCCTTTGGGGGGAAAGATTGCTCTTCACGCAAAGAACAGGGAACTCATAACCCAGGATAAATGGGTTTTAAATGTAGGTTCCCAGGGATACAGATTTCATTTTCACATGTTGGCAACACCAAACGGGTGGCCAGACCTGCCCCCAAATCAGTGTGCAGAGGCTCAAAAACAAGTACTTTTCCTCTTCTGGAACCAGTTGAATAGCACCCATGCTGAAGAGGGAAAGGGACATGGTTTCTACTCCAGGCTTTTTCTGGTATCCAGAAAAGACAAATCATGGCGTCCAATCTTGGACCTGTCTAAACACCTTTCTGGAGATTCCAAAATTCAAGATGCTGACTCGTCAGTTACTTCCTGTGCTAGGCAAAGACGCCTGGTTGGTAACTCTATATTTAAAAGAAGCATACCTGCACATCCCAATCAGGGAATCTTGCAGAAGATACCTACGCTTCAAAGCAGGCTACTCATTATCAATTCTCTGCACTGCCCTTTGGCTTGTCTACTGCGCCCAGGGTATTCACAAAGTGCCTGGCTCCAGTTATTGCATTTTGCAGGAAAAGAAATATTCAAATATATCCATACCTGGATGATTGTCTAATTCAGGCAGAAAACCAAGACATACTTTTAAATCATCTGGCGTTTGTAAAAAGGATTTTAACTTGTCTGGGGTACACCATAAACGAAAAGAAATCACAACTGGTAACCTGTCAACAAGTTACATTCCTGGGTGCAAGCTTGAATACAACTGCCCAGATGGCTTTCCTCATGCCAGAAAAGCAAATTCATTTGGTACCTTACTCCAAACAAGTGGCCATAAAAACCCTATCTGCAAGGCAAATATTGCAAGCCTTGGGGTTTGTGACCTCCTGCATTTCTTCAAATTCCATATGCAAGACTGCATATGAGGAAACTACGGTGATATCTAAAAAGTCTATGGAGTCAACATTATCACAACCTGGAAACAATGATTCCCGTCATACCTTGCCTACACCTGGCGTTCCTATGGTGGGCAGAGGCCTGCCACTAAAACAAGGCACTACCATTCACACTAACCCCTGCCGCCCAAACCCTAACTACAGATGCATCAGACTATGCATGGGAGGGCTCACCTGGCAGGGAAGTGCATTCAGGGCATATGGAACGCAAATCAAATGCACCTACATATCAATCAAAAAGAAATGTTAGCTGTACAGAATGCTCTAACAGCTTTCAAGGGCTACATTCTTCCAGGCCAACTTATGGTAAAGAACAGACAACACCACGGATGTTCGTGTTTCACTGTTGCAGTCATTACTCTTAGGTTATTCCGCTGGCAGGCTACCCTCAGTCGGGCAGAATTCCAAAGTCTAAGTCCGGCATCGGTTGCGGTCACCTCTTCCCTGACGTCAGTGCGCCAGGGGTATAAAAGATGCAGCCAACGCCATTTTCTTCAGTCTTTCTTTTGCCGCGCGGTGCCTGAAGCAAAAGCAGTTCGCAAGTGCCAGTCGGCCGACTACTGAGATTTTCGAATTCGAATTTCAGAACCGAAGTCTTCATTAAAGCTAAGTACCCTGTTGGGGAAACTTTTTTCTTGCCCCAGACCGATGTCAGAAAAAGTTAACAATTGTATTTCTTGTGGGAAGCAAATACCTTATAAGGATTTTCACTCTTACTGTATTCCTTGTCTAGGCCCTGATCACAATGTTGCTAGCTGTCTGTTTTGTGCTAGATTTAACCAACGTACTATCAAGCGTCGGTGCGATTTTGCATTTCATTACTTAGGCCGAAGATTTAATTATATTATGCCGTCGGACCAGCCAACAACTGAAGTTTACAAAAAACGCAAGGACAAGGAAAAGGATAGGCATCCGAGGTCCAAAACAGACGACAAGGCCTCTTCTAGGCCAGTCGCTGGTTCTCAGTGAGGCGCTTTCCCATCCCTTGGCGGCCGCTACCTCAGAGACACAGGCTACTGCCGACTCCCACGTGGAGCCGACTGGGCCTTTGGATACTCAAGGTATTGGGCACTCTGAAATCATTCCCTCAGATGGGTCCGGAGCTGCTGAGCAGGCATCGGCTTCTGAGGGTGTCTTCAGACCTACACAACTATATATTAAGCCATCTTCAGCTTCAAAGACTAAAGCAGCTCTAAAGACAAAGAAACAAGTACAGCGTTCTCCTACTCAGACTTCCATGCCTAAAAAAACAGATGCTCAAAATGGCCGAAGACCTAATTACTTTGATCAGGGGCTCCCAACGTAGACTACACAGGTC
>NC_056747.1:728425808-728558308 GCF_019279795.1 Protopterus annectens
GTGGTTGAGGAGTGTTTAGAGTTGGTGTGATACATTTTCTAGCAGTTTGCAGAGTGGGGATAGAATAGTGATGGGTCGATAGTTGGAAGGGTCAGTGGAATTCCCACCATTGTGCAGGGGGATTGTATAGAAAGATTTCCATAGAGTACAGACAGTAGATTCGAGAATAGATCTATTTATTAGTATGGTTATGGGATAGGCAATTGAGTCAGCAGTGAGTTTCAGAAAGGAGGAAGGTAGGTTGTCTGTGGAAGGAGAGCACGGTTTGAGCTTGTACAGTAGAGACTTGATATAAGCTATGGGAACTGGCACAAAGGAGACTAAAGGTGTGTTTTGGGGATTTGGAGGGTTGGGTATAAGAGTTAGAAATGGTGGTTACAAGTTTTTGGATGGAGGAGATAACGGTTTATTTAGGAGGGTAGCCGTTTCCTCAGGGGATGTGTTAGGGTAGGGGGAGGCAGTGGTGGGCCTTCCAGGATATAGGATGTTGTTAATAGTTGACCAATATTTGCAAGGGTTTGATTTGTTGTTGAGCTGAGAGGAGGTGTAGTATGTATTTTTGTCATTTATAATTTGTTTTTTTGGCTAGGTTTCTCAGCTCTCTATATTTTATGAGGAAAGGTGGCTGCTGTGATGTAGTCCAGGCTTTCCAAGTACTATCTCTTTGTTTCATAAGGGACTTAGTTTCTTTGGTAAGCCATGGGACATGTTTAGATTTAACTCTGATCTTCCTTGAGGGTGCTAGGGAGTCTAATGTACTCAAGAAGATGTTACTGAAAGTTGTTACTGCATCGTTCAGGGGGAGCTGTCGAAGAATGGGTCAGTCTATACTTTGGAGGATGGAGTTGAACTGGGATATATTGAAACTAGATAGTTTTTGACAGTCTTTGATTAGATGGGGTATAGTGGTATGGGAGTTTTGCCTTAAGATAGACAGTAGGAGATGGTCACTGAGAGATTAGGTAGGGTGGATGGATTGTGATAGTGGTGGGGGCATTGGTGAGGATCCAGTCTATGGTGGAGCTAGATGTGAGTTCTTGGAGAAGTGAGTGGGGAAGAGAGAAGTTGGTGGAACCATGTAGGTGGATACTATGTTGGGGAGAGTCATGGAGAGTTTAGACCAGTCTATGTTGACATCGCCAGTATAAGGGTCTCATAAGGTATATTGTCAGAAAACCAGGATAGGATATTTTCAAGAATAGGTAGATTGTTACCAGTAGGTATGTAGATGGACTATTGCAAGTTTTTGTGAGCATTGAGATGACAGTTAAGGATTATGAGCTCTGCAGGGAGGAAGTCTGGAGATGGGGAAGGGTATTGTGAGAGGTTAAGGTTGTTAGAGTAAAGGATTGCTACTCCACCCCCTTTTTTTGGTTGGTCTATCAGAGCAGAAAATGTTATAGCCAGGGGGAAGAATTTAATTGTTTGAGATTTGAGGCTTAAGCCAAGTTTCAGATAGGGAAAGGATGTGGGGGGTATTATGAGCTATCCATGAGTGAAGTTCACTGATCTTATTTCTTAGGCTCTGGATGTTAAGGGAGTATATAGTTAACTATTTGGATGGAGAGGGTTTTTGTGACTGAGGTTTGTTAGTCTTAGAAGAGTCCAGAGGGAACAGTGAGGGGAGGTTTGGTGGGAGAGAAGAGAGAGAGAGAAGAGGAGGGGCCAGGGTTAGGATGGATGTCGCCATCACGTAGTAGATTGGTAATGAGAGGAAGGTGTGCTGTGGAGTTGAAGTGGAATTTGAGTAGTTTTGATTTTGCCTTCTGTGAAGGTTTAAGAATTTGTAGTAAGGATAGTTTATGTAGCTGAGGTAGGGAGTATTAAAGAGGTTTGGGGAGATATAGAGATGAAGAGATGTAGGGAATTGTATGGATTGAGATGTAGGGAGCATAGGTATGAGTTAGGGAGGTGATATGATAGGAAGTACTGATTGGGTGAAAGGAGTAGTATAGATGGTAGCAGTAGATAGTTGCATGTTAGGGAAGGGTGTATTAGGTAGGAAGTAAGTGGGAGGAGATTATGATGTAGAGGAATTTGATAATAGGCTTACAGGGATAGATTGGTGGGAGTGGTAGTGGGAAGGATTTGGAGTTTTATTTGCTAGTTGTGCAGGAAGGGAGGGATAGATAGGTATAAGGAAATTGTCTAGGGGTGGGTGGAATGGGGTGGGGAGTGAAGTGAGCCCAAGCGTAAGGAAGGAGAGCTACACCAGCAAGGAAGGACTCAGAAAACAATCAGGAAGCAGGACAGATATGAGAGAAGAGAGATAGGGTTAAGGAAGAACAGAGGTATCTGGGCTGAAGATGGAGTAGGAATGATGGGTTAGGCACCTTTAGTGAAGCAGCAGGAGAGTAGTATATAGGGAGGGAAGAAAGTAGTGGCAATAGAGGCAGCTTTGTTAGAGAGAAACAGAGAGCAGTGTTTGGTAATCAGGTGTGGGCAATTCAGTTTAGGGGTGTGTATGAGAGGAGTAAAAAGATTGAGGGAGGTGGGGAAAGAGATAGAAAGTCTGGTAGGAAGAAGGAGAGGACTTCAGGTGCAGTCACCAGGTGAGATGCAGCACCACAGGGGTAAATACAAGATAGTTAGCAAATGTCTTACACAAGTGAGGTGTACATACTTAGGTTGTGCACACTAGAGAGGGTATAACAGAGGCTTGGCTTGGTAAGTTCCAGCTAATGTGGGCCAGTGGGAGGCAGGGATGCACAGATGGCTTGACTATACCTGAAAAAAATGAGACAAGGTAAGAGTAGGGGAGGAAGGAGGTAAAACAGTGGAGCACAGGAGATAAGACTAGGTGTATGGGTTAGATATAGTTGTTTATCTGTTTGAATATGTAGAGTGTAGGGTAGTACAGTGTGTGAGATTAGTCACTGGAAATGTTGGTGTACACTATAATGTATAAAGTGGGGAAATAGGTTCAGTGATGAGATAGTCAGTTATTCAAGTATGTGGTAGGTGAGCAGTAGTAACTTGTTTAATACTAGGCAGTGCAGTAAAAGCAGTACAATACATTGAATGAATAGCTTTGACAAAGATATCAACAGATAAGTGTACACAAACAGCAGTATTTCACATGGTATGGAGTGCCACAGGGACTACGATACAAGTTAGTCCAAGGCTAAGTAGAACAAATTTGAATTGAGCTTAGTTAGCACAAATCATCTGCAGCAGCAGGATACTACAATGGTATGACTGAGAAATCAGGATCTTTCTGGTAAGAGAAAATTGGGTTAGTTCCCCCCTGGGGGGGGAAAAAACATTTCGGTTTATAATATTTGTAGATGTTCTCCAAAACAGGTAGCCATAGCTGGCTTTACCCAATGCACAGCAGTGCCATTCCCTGTTCTGGTGTTCCTCCAATTGCAAAAAGGTCTGTTCCCAGACCAATTTACTGTCTCCAGGAGCATGCCAACATACTTGTACTTACTGTCTATGCACCTCAAATTAGGGCTTCTCATCATGGTTCACAAATGTAAAATGCCAATATGTTCATTTAAGAACCCTGTCAATTATTATGCTACCCTTTCCACACACTAAATCTGTCACTATTCACAAAAAGCTTGAAAAACTTATGTTCTTTTCTCCTTGGCTAATTACACAACAATACTATAAACTCACACTAATTATGTACTAGTGTAAACCAAAGGGCAGTTTATCTTTAGAGAATCTTTCTCATAGCTTGAAACACAGTCATCACTCCACAACTGCTCCACACAACCTCATGCCTTCTTCTCATACCATGCTGCCCTGCTGTTATGCCATACCCTCATTCCATGCCTTTTTAAATACCTCTTCTTCTCTCTCTTTTGCTGGAGTCACATCCACCGACTGTTCCTGATAACCATTTCCAAGCACTGACCAGTCTTCCGTAGTACATCATACTTCTTTGGCCCAGGCTTTATAAACTGTGCTGGCACTGTTTTTGTTCCCCTTCACATTTTCTCTACTCCTCTTCACTCCCATCGCAATCTCTAGTTATGGACACCTGTGGATCCAAATCATGCTCTCTGACTTTGGATTACATATAAAAAAGAAAAGCAGTCCTACCCTGACCACTCAATCTCCACTGTTAGTCCAGTCTCTTGATAACATTCATTTTCACTTTCTATAAAATATCATGTTCCATACCTTGCATGGCTTTCACTTAGCTATATTACAGTAGTCCAGATGTTGACCTGGCCATTGATTTATAGCATGATTTCCATGTCATTGTTAGTATATGAGTATTATTCCTCCCTCAGGTTACATAAAAGCATATGTTTGGCTTCAACTGTAGCCTTTTTGTTTGTTCATGATTGGAGTGGCTCTATAATGCTGTTGTCATCACTTCCTGTACATTTTCTGATAAAGTCTACATCAGTTTTTACCCCTTCCCATCTATACTTCCACTCCCAGGTTACACTATGGACTAGCTGTATCTCTTTTTTAGTTTCTGTACATTAAATATCACTCACCATCTCTTTGCACATCTAGTTATGTTTATCAAGTTCCAAAAAGGGACACTTCCCAGGTTTTTGTCCTAGCTCTACATATATATACATATATATATATATATATATATATATATATATATATATATATATATATATATATATATATATATATCCTCCCCATCACAACATTCATATCCTGCCCTATGTCCAGTGGTGCATACTTAGCCAGCCACATGTGAGGGGACTGAGAGCAAGTGATGCATTTCTAGTAGCCAAAGCAGGCTGTATCAGCTGGAATTCCTTTTACACTTAGTTCTGCTATAGGTAAAATTGGGACTGGTAGAATCTTCTTGTCCAAGAAGAGTCTTGGTGATGTCTAGCTTGGAATTAAGATTAGCTTCAGGTATATAAGGCCACAACCACTGGAAGGGAGGGGCAGATGTAGGTCCCGGTCAATGGGCCCAGTTTGCAGGAGTTGATATGAGACAGAATTGTCTTTGCTTGATTTTTTCTATAACATGTTCATGAACTTGCTTAACATGGAGCACAGTAACAGCTGTAACGTGACAGCTATTTGTCGCTTTTAAATGTTAGTTATTTTCCCTACTATGTCTCATCTTTAGTCAGGACTCCTATCTATTGGTAGCGAGGTCTGGACTGGTGGGAAAAACAGTCTCTGCACACATGTATGTATTCTATGGTAGTAAAAGAAGAGACGGAGGTGACAATTCCATCCATATTGGATGCATAGGAAGAATTTTTTAAGGCAAGTCATTCATTGTTGAGTGGACCCAAGAGGGAGTAAAATGTGACTATAAACATAGGTCAACCACCACAGCAGTAAAAAGAAAAAAGTTTAGTGGTGAGTGCTTTCATGGGGCTACAGCTTCTTCAGACCAAATGAGGCATCAAAAGCACCAATCAATATAAATACAAACAGTCAACCAATAAAAACAACACTGAAAAACAATACTAAAAAAAACTAAACCAATAAAATCAGAGTTAACTAAATTAATTAATAAACTACCACCTCCTTTTTCAAAGAGCAAGGACAGGCTTCGAGGGGTAGGCTGGAATTCAATCCAGGCATTCTATATGCTTGGAGCACTACAATCCATTTAAGCTCCCACTCTCTCCAATAAAGTTATTAAAATCACCACCCATTAGTTGGGTGAAAGCAGCTATAAAACCCTGAATTTAAACCTACTATGCCACTGGGCTGGAGGAAGCATGTGGCTTTGCTAGTGCATTAGTCAATACACAATTGCAAATGTTACTATTATGTTATTTGCCGAATATGTTCCCTAAGCCTCAGAAGAGGCTTAGAGATGGAATCAGGAGGGAAGTAGTTTCATGAGAGTGCGAAACAAAAAATATTGCCTTTGGTAAATTCAGAATAATCTCTCTGAAAGTTTTATGTTTCTATTGTGGCAACCCATTCTCATAAGCAGAAACATCAGCACACATTTCATCCAGCTTCAGTGTATAATCATCACCTGGAAACATGGTTGAATAGCCGCGCCAATGCTCATTCAACATCCGCATGTAGAGTCATTTCAACCAGTGTAAAGAAGTCAATTAAAAGTTTAAGGTAATTAACGCCAAAAGCTCTAAATTCATTTATTACTGGCGAGATGGTACTCACCTAATATATTGACTAATGCACTAGCAAAGCCATATGCTTCTAATTCCATCTCTAAGCCTCCATGTTTGTTTTATTGGTTGACTGTATTTATATTGGCTGTGCTTTTGATGTCTCATTTAGTCTGAAGAAGGGGTAGCCCTGCGAAAACACTGACCACCTTCAAAAAGAGCTCATACTAACAGTTGCACAAAGCACTGAAAGGATACCCAGCCCCAGTAAAATAAGACATCAGACATAAGCTTTTATAAACAAACAAAATAAAGCTCTAATTATACATATAAGATTGATGACATAAAAAAAAATGATTGCATCTGTTGTTCTTTCAAATTCTTACTCTAGATAACTGAATACTCAGAAGGAAAAATAAAGTCAAACAAGTACATGCTCCACAAATTATTCTTTCAATGTTCTCCACAAGTTAGTATTTCCCAAATTTAATTGCACGTTCCAGGCAAACATAAGAATAAGGATAGCAGCAGATCTAGATCAGTACGCTCCATGGAAGTTAGATAGGTTTCCAAAGGGAAACAAGAAGAACTAGGGTTACCACCTGTCCCACTTTGCGAGGGACAGCCCTCTTTGGGCAGTTGTGTCCTGCAAAAAGAGTGTATAAATGGCAAATGATCTGAGATTTTAGGACAAAATAATTTCCTATTTTTTATGTAATACTTGCATAAAACAGTTATTCTGTATCTGAAACACCTAAATGTTAGAAGAAACAGAAAATGCAATTAAAGTTCTACAAGAATAAGCTTTTATTTAGGCAAAAAGTGAAGTTCTGTCCTTTGTACTGGCCATGGGTATGTTTTGGCCTGCAAAATCTGACATTTGTACCAACAATGTCCCACTTTAGACATTTGAAAAGGTGGCAACCCTAAGAAGAACAGGACAGAAGAAGTTCTGGTTCAAGACATTCCACAGAGTACAGACAGATTTCAGCCACAAAAAGAATCTTTTCTTTTCAGTCAGCTGGTAGAATGCACAGGCAGGTAAGGTAATGCATTTTGTGGAGGAAACAGGGAGCTTGGCAACCATAAATGATGCCATATTATTACAACGACACAGTTCTAAAGTATACACATTTAACAAAATATGCAAGTGCTTATATTTGTTTTATTCAAGAAAATATATATCATCTGACAAAATAATCAATATTGTTTAAAAATAGTTCTAAATTTTATACATCTAATGAAATACACAAGTATTTATGTTTTTAAACTCAAGAACACATACATCATCTGACTGCTTTACAACAAAATTGCTCACTTAAGCTCATAACTAAGTGCATGATGGAATGGGGATTCATTTTGTTATGGCTGTAACTTATTAACATTATGATTTTTCATGTTATTCATATAATTCATGAAAAACAAGTTAAATAATGATTACACAGTACAATGATAGTTAATGTGTACAGACATCAGTAAAATAAAATAGCCAGGATGAAAGGAGACAGTTTTACAGAGATCAGATGTAATAAAATGATGACTTTTAACCAACTGATATGAATGCTGTGGTACAGTCTATACTGATTTATGGAAGAATGTTGATACTAACAAGTTTACTGTCAAGGACACTGTAGTCCTTTATAACTGTTGTGATTATTTTGCTGCTTGAGTATCTCTGCTACCTTTAAACTACAACAAAAAGAAAAAAAAATCTTGCTTTTTTTCCCACTTTCTGAAAGTTAAGAAAGTTCAGTTACAGATTTGCTGTTCTGAACTGTTTGGAAGTTTCTAGAAGGCCAGTGCTTCCTTGGGCTAAAGGGAAGTCTCTGTGTTCACCAGTGGGAGTGGTTAACACTGAACAGCCTGCCTGTCCCTGGAGGAGTGGTTACTACCTAGAAGCTGTAGTTTTATTGGCCATTTTGGGTCAATTCTAAACTCCTTGATCTCTCTCTCTTAAAACCCTACAACTCTCTTTTTGCACAGTTTTGCGCACTGAGCAGCATCAGGCAGCGCCGCCTAAACAGGTTTAAACTATTCTAGGTTCCACAAAGTCTGCTCTTCACTTTTTCCCTTGGAACTGTTCAAACTCTCAAAGTAATCAATCTATTCTCTTTCTAAAGCCCTGCACTTGCTCAGCTCTTATAAGGAAACACTAACTAACTAAAGCACTACACCCTCCTTGACTTCTCATAAGTATGAGACTCCCGATTGGTCCTTCCTGATCAAGTGAAAAATCAGTTCCCTTCCCTAATCTGATCATTAAAAAAACAGTTCCCTATACTAATCTGGTATGTCCAAGGGTCAGTTTCAAGGTTACTCTTCAGTTCAGCTGGTGAATCAGGGAATTTTGAGGCAATGTTACAATTGCCTTATGTACACAGACAACCCTCTCATCCTTCCAACAAACTCTAATACATGTGAGAGATGCAGTTACACAGCCAAACTGGAGGCAGAGCTCTCTCAACCCAAGACTGACACAGTCAGTCAGGAGGAAAAGGTAACCACCCACACCACAAATCCAGTCTCACACAGACCTATTGCATCTGCATACCCAACACATAAACACACAAAAACATACTCGGAGGCTCTAAATAAAAATCTGCCTAAGCAGCAAAGACCTCCTAAGCATATATCCAAGCAACAGCCACCCCTCAACAATACCCATGAATCACATATCTCACAAAATCAGTGTGCCTCACAGTGGCAGCCCTTAAGGCCAAACAACACACCAAATACACTTGTTATAGGGGACTCTATTGTCCGGCACACTGACGTCCTGCTCACCAGACTGAACAAGGAGAAGGTCACTGTAAGCTGCCTGTCGGGTGCCAGGATCCGCCACATAACGCAAGCACTCAGGTCACCCCAAAGCAAGTACAAGTATGACTCTGTCATTGTCCATGCTGGTGTGAATGACCTGAGACGTACCTCCCTGGACTACATGAAAAGAGACATAGAGGAGCTCTCTGACCATGTAGCCCAGGCTGGTATGACCCTGACCTTGAGTAGCATCTTGCCTTCACCAAGAATGATGCCACAGGATAAAGACAAAATGATCAGTTTCAACAATTGGCTAAAGTATTGGTGTCATTCAAAGGGGATCCAGTGTCTGTCAGCCTGGGATGACATGCTCGACAAGCCACGTTGCTTCGCTAGGGACGTCTTGCACCTGTCACCCTTAGACTTTTGTATATTGGCCAAGGCTCTTGCCACCCCCATAGTGCCTTTTTTAGGCAAGGCTCAAAGGACAAACCTACCTCCATAGACAATCCAAGGATAAAAAAACTAAAGGTAATGCTACTCAATGCCAGAAGTCTAAACCTCAAGATGCACGCACTCGAGGCTCTCCTCAGTATGGAGAAAATCGATGTCTGTGCAGTAACAGAAACCTGGTTCAAGGCTCCTGAGAGCACCCCAGCACTAACAGGTTATAACTCATACCATGCGTTTCGGCCCCAAAACTCGGACTGAAGCACAAAAGGAGGGTGAGTATTTATATTCATCAAATATACCTACACCTCCAGGTTAGTGGCACTGCACGAAGCATCGGAAACCATCCATGTGCAACTAACAGTGGGCAAAACTGCCTTTCAGTTTGTAGCCTGCTACAGAACACCCTCCCTATTACAGGAACCCCACTTGGCATTCCTGAGAACACTGGAGAATATGAAGGTCTCTCCAAACACTATGTTATTGGGTGACTTCAACTACCCAAACATTGACTGGGAAAACTCAAGCTCAAACACCCTTGCCCAATGGTTCCTTGAATTTATAAACTCTAATGCAATGGAACAACTGGTCACCACTCCCACAAGAGGGAACAACATATTGGACCTGGTCATCACCAACATGGGGACTCTATGTTCCACACCAGAGGTAAACCCCTCATTGGTAAGATCAGACCATAAACAAATTTCCCTGGACATCCATATCCCATCCCCACCCCCAGCCAAGGAAATCACTGTAAAGAATTTCTCAAAAGCCAACTTTGCACTTCTCAAGACTGAGGTGGAATCCTTCAAAGCCCCTGGGCCAGAGGATAATACAGCCCAATCCGCAGAATCCTTTACAAATTCATTCTATGAGCATCTGCAGGAATGCATGGATCGTGCTATCCCAAATAAAACCAAGACTCACTCCTCCAAAAACAGGAGACCAGTCTGGTGGACCCCGACCATAAATAGGCTATACAACAGAAGGAGAAAGCTACTACATGACAGAGCAAAATCCCAAAAAGGGAAGGCATCTCTGATCAGTATTAGCAAGAAACTTCGATCCCTCATAAAATCATCAAAGGCCAGTTTTGAAAGAAAAATTGCCCTAGACACTAAAGATAATCACAAGGCCTTCTTTAGTTATGTCAGGAACATGGGCGGAAACTCACAGATATGCTCTGAATTGTTGCATAATGGTACAAAATATACCAAACCTACAGACATAGCCAACATCCTGGCAGACAGATTCAGAGCAAACTCCCCCCTTCCCCTCCAAAGGAGCAAATGCATATCCCAACTGAATGTAACCTCCCTGACATCACAGATGCACAGGTGAAAGCTGCCCTCTCCAAAGCAAAAAACACAGCATCTATGGGACTGGATGGTGTCCCAGGCTGTGTCGTATATGAGCTCCAAGAAGAACTGAACCCTCACATTAAGTCACTGTTCAAACTTAGCCTTACTACAGGATATGTACCCAAAGAATGGTGTACAGCTACAGTGGTCCCACTCCATAAAGGTGGCGCCACAACGGACCCCGGAAACTATCGCCCCATAAGCCTGACTAGTCTGGTCTGTAAAGCTATGGAGCGTATCATCATGGAACTCATAAACAAAGACATTGGGAGCCTCCAGACAATGGACCCTACCCAATTTGGCTTTGTTAAGGGCAGATCTTGCCTCTTAAACCTAGTTGATTTCTTTGAAACAGTTACCAAAGCCATAGATGAGGGCAAGGTAGTCCACACAGCCTACCTGGACCTCACAAATGCATTCAACACAATACCCCACTCAGGCATCATAAATAAGCTTACCAGCTTAAATATCAACCCCTATATCACAAGATGGGTTGCAAACTGGCTCAGAGATAGAACTCACATGGTCAGAATTGCAGGTGCCATGTCCGAATCCAAACCATTTACAAGTGGCGTCCCACAGGGCTCAGTTCTGAGACCTCTGTTGTTTGGTATATACTTCTCTGAGGTTCAGGCTAACACGGGGGGATTATGGCTGACAAAGTTCGCAGATGACTGCAAACTGGGGGCCATAATCGAATCTCCAGCTGACATAAGCATCCTCCAAAAGGGTCTCACAGAGATGGATGCTTGGTGCCAGAGCCACAGCCTCAAGCTAAATGCTAAAAAGTGCATAGTCATCCCCTTTGGGAAAAACAAGGTGCCCACAAATTACCACATAGGTGGTAATCCATTAAGTACGGAAGAAGTAATTAGAGATTTGGGGACCAGCATAGATAGTAATCTCTCCTTTGATAATCACATTGCCAAAGTGGTTAGAAAGACCTTCTATATAGCCCACCTTATCACAAAAGAGTTCGCATCTAGATCAAGAGAGGTCATTGTGCCCCTCTACTCATCACTCATCAGGCCCATAATTGAATACAATGCCCCTTTTGGGATGTACCTTACCCGACACCTGCAGCAACTGGAGACACCCCAAAAGTACCTCACCAAGAGGATCATGGGCTACAAACAGATGTCCTATGCAGCTCAACTAAAGAAACTCCAGCTCTACTCAGTTGCTTACCACCTACTCAGAGGCAATCTATGCCTGACGTACAAAGCCATGTCAAACCCAGAATTAATGGACGTCCTCCACTTCAAAAAATCCAAGTCCCTTAGAGCTACACGCTCCAGGGACCTAAACCTCAGCACAAAAATAAATAGGACATGCTGGAGGGACAGATTAATTTCCCAGAGGCTCCCCTCACTCTGGAATAGAATCCCAATTCATGTTAGACATAGCCCCTCGCTGACCCTCTTCAAACGAAATTTGGACGCGTGGATGGGAAAGCGCAAATTCACCCCTGGGATCTCTCCTGTGTCCCTGCTAGACAGAGGCACAGTAAACTAATCTTAAAAAGGGTACCTTCTGTGACCTACTTTACAGAGGCACAGTAGGCTAATCTAATAGGGAGGTGGAAGCCAAATACACTCTGGTTAGGCTTACAAATGCCCTAGGGCAGATAGCCTAGTATCTACCTATGAACCTATGAACCTAAAAGTGAACAGAATTAAGAATTAGGCTTTGAGAGAACTTGATTCCAGTAGGTAAGAAAAAATACATTTGGTGACGTATTTTATACTTACAGCTGGAAATGCATTAGTCTAGATAGGACAATTCTGATTAACTGAGTAACTGGTTCATTTTCCTCAACTGCTGTGAGCTAAACAATGCAGGATGAATATGTAAAGACAAAAAGAGAGGTTGTGGGAAAGGAATTCAATGTCCCTTCTAAAAACTAGTATTTCACTGAGGTGAAGAGCAGAAAAAAGAGAGTGTTTGTTGCTCTTCTTATAGTGAGTTTGGTTGACTAGCTATTTATTTTATTTTATTTTATTTATTCTTTGTTGAGTGGGTTAGTCCCACTAGGCTAGTAACTTACTTTCAGGGGAGACCTGAGGTGGTATTCATACTTCTAGGGGAAATTTAGCCAGGCCTTCTGAGAATTTCACCTTTTTTTTATAGGTGCTATGGGATTTTTTACATCCACCTGAGCTACCACAAACTCTAACTAACTAACTAGCCGACAATCCAAACAAATAAATAACACAATCTAAAAGATTATAATATGTTTTGATCAGATGGCTAGCTTTCAGTGTGCTTTATTCATGTGTACTTCAGGTCACAGTCATTTTTACTACTTCAGGTCACTGTGATTTAACTAAAATAATGTTTTTAAGCAGAAAAGTTACTTCACATATAAGACGAGCATATACTCAACATTTTCTAGATTTGAGCACTACACAAAATAGGTGAATATTTTGTCTCATATTATACAGGCTGCATTGTCAGTAATAATGTACAGTCACTGCTTTTACTTAAGTAGGAAAAATACATTTAGGCATTTAAAATAAAAACACACCTTATCATTTAACTGACATTGCCAAGGAAAGAACATGGTTAAATAGTTAAATAAAAGGATGTACATTCCTACCTTTTCATGGTACTCTCATTCATGAAAAAGAATACTGTAATTTATTTCGCAGTTTTGTTATGGTCAGCAGCTGAGGTTTTACTTGTTAGAAATGGCTAGACGTCCCTTTCATATTCACTAATTGGCTGTATCCAATTCTCCTAGATCTGAGAATACACTACAAGAAGTAGTTGCTTACTAAATATTTAATGTTTTGACATTTGACATCTGTTAAGAAGGTGTGGACATTTGTTACATAGCCTCTGGATGGTGCACTAGAACCATCCCCGAGCTGCAAAGAAACTGGAAATTATTCGTAATGCTCTCTTCCTATTCTGCAGAACTGCCTTGAAAAATAAATGCATGCATACGATTATGTATTAATGTCGGTTCATCCAGGCATTTTGTGCAACAATGCTTATTAGGAAATGATGCATGTGTTTTAACCTTGCTAGACTGTGCATGTCTTCTTGCTTTGGTATCTTACTCTGTATCAGAGAATTTTAGTTGAGAAATTGTACATGACCTAGCAAGGTTACAATACTTACCTATGATGCAGATGTTTCAGCTTAGTCTGATCACCCTTTCACAGTGTAATTTATTAGGTACTCCTATTTCTGCACTGCTGAAAAGCCATTACTAAACAGAGCAACTCAAGCTAATATTCGCCTACAAAAAAGAAATATTACTTCCTGACTGGTTAATATTCATAACAACTAACAGTAGTCTGAAGGCCACTGGAGCTGCAGGTATTTTCCTAGCATCCTTCTTATTGCCATTTAAGCCATTTTTATCCTCTCAGTGATGTGCTGATGAATACTTGACTGCAATTAGTCATTTCAAGACCCATGAAATAATTAAAGAAAAGAGTGCAAAATGTGCATGCATGTATGTGCATGTGTGTGTCTGTGTGTGTGTGTGTGTGTGTGTGTGTGTGTATGTGTGTGTGTGTGTGTGTGTGTGTGTGCGTGTGTGTGTGTGTGTGTGTGTGTGTGGGTGTGTGTGTGTGTGGGTGTGTGTGTGTATGTGTGTGTACGTGCATGTGTGCGTGCATGCATGTATGTGTGTGCGTTTCTGTGTGTGTCTGTGTAGACATGCAAGTTCATATATTGTAGAGGGACAGGTGGAGCAGTAGCATCAGAGATCAGCTTTTGCTAGATTACATTAAAATTCAGTTATATACATTCCATAGAGACTATCAGAGAGAATGCACATTGTTATTATTAATATTCAATTTATTTTTTATGTTTTCATTTTATAACAGAAATAATACAAAAATCAAATTTCTGCATCATCCTCACAGAACCTGGTTGTCTAGTTCTGTGGGCTGGTTTTTGATTGGCTTGTCTTCTGTATTTAGTATGCATATCCTTCTTATGTACTCATGGGATTTTATCATGGTCCCCAGCTTCCACCCTGCTCCAAATACATGTGGGTAATTGAACTGGTGATAACTATATTACCTCTGGCTGTGTGTGCTGCATGTACATGAGTATCCATGCATCCTACAATGGCTTGATGTCTGGTCTAGGATTGGTTCCTGCTTTATACCTGTTGCACTTTGGAAGAGCATCCAGCTTCATTCAATCTTGAATTGAACAAAGCAGGTAGTGAGACCAAATAAATAAATCACTTGATGATTGGATGGATGGATGGATGGATGGATGGATGGATGGATGGATGGATGGGTTGTTCGATGAATGGATGGATGCAGAAGGAGGAATGCTCCAGCTGTTGGCTGAATTGCAGCAACTATGTAGGTTCAGCTTAAGGAATCTTTGGTCTTATCTACAGGTAAGTTTTAATGATACAGTCCATTCTACGTAAAGTGATTAGATATCGAATAACCAACAAGTGCAGCAAGTGGCAACGATAACAAAAAATAAAAAAAGCCACCATAAATCACAGCAAATGTCCACAAAAGGACAATGTGAGAATATATTATCACCACTTTATTAAACTGTTTTTGTTAAGCGCTTTTCTGTAGTTCACATAGCAGGATTTCTTCATAACAAATAAGAAACGAATTGCATCAAGTTTAAATAGTCACACAACCAAATAATGAGATCAGTTAGGCAACAAGATAAATTGTTATACATGTTTTTTTTTTCTTAAAAAAGCACCAATGACTAAAAATCTACAAATAAAATAAAATAAGATGAGATAAATTGACAGCCCATGCAGAAAATAGTCATACTAAAGCAATAAACAAATTACTTCCTATCCTTAACATATAACAAAAATGTAGAAATCAAATAAACAAAAAAAAAGTATTCTTAAAGTTTAGCAGTATGAAGTTTCAGCACACTGCTAATAGAAATATTTTCAGTCAAGCCAGGAACGAACAACAAAAAAGAGAGGGCTATAACTGTTAAGGATGATACTGTTTTTACCTATAGTGGATCTAACATATTTAATTATAGCAGGACTGGTATTAAAAAAGCCCACTTCAAATTATTTCAGAGACGGTTGACTTTTGTACCCTCTCCCTATTTTTATTTATCTGATTGCTTTCTAGAGCTTAAGTTATGTGTGAGAAAACTGAATCCTGCTATTTTATTCAATAATAATAAGGGTAGAGTTGATGGCCCTACTATTAAAAAGAAGAACACTTACAACCCCTCTTTCATCCCATTTATAAAATTATTTGAGCATAAATGTGAGAAAAATGTTTATTATCTAAAAAGAATAGAAAGAGTTTTCTGGTTAACAATTTGACTTCTGAAGAAAGAGGCTTGTGGCTTATGCTGGTGGCTGAAAAACAATATGAATCATGAAACCATATAATGACGAGGTATTGTTGTGATGAACTCTTTTGATTATGAGAGTAGGTTGCTTAACATTCTTCATAATAATAACAATTTTACCTCAGCTTCTAGGGAAAAAATGATTTAGCTTACAAAAATAGTGACTGATATTTGCAGGATCTTGTTTTACAGGGTATTTTGTCCCCTGGTGAGTATCAATATGTTTCCTGTAATAAGCCCCTTATTCTCACTATTTCTGGTGTCCTGAAGGTCAATAACATTTGGATTAATCCCCCCATGAGACCTATTTTGGCTGCCCAGGGTTCAAAAACCTATCATATTGCTTCTTATATAGATAGAAAATTAATGTATAATTTGAATAGGTTTCCATATTTGATTAAGGACTCCTGAGATTTTCTTGGTCACTTTAGGGATGACCTTTTGAGTGACAAATTAATTTTTGTCACAGTAGATGTGGTGGATTTATTTACTTCTATTCCTCATAGTGAAGAAATTGACTTCTTTGCTGAGGCAATTACATAATTTGATTTTCTGACCACTAAAGAAGTACATGTTGTTATGGATTAGATGGAACTGGTTCTTCATAATAATATCTTTTTTTGAGGGTGTGTTTTTTAAACAAGTCAAGGATATAGCTATGGGCACAGTGTGTGCTCCAGTTTATGCCAACTTTGTAATGCTGGGTTGGGAACAAAAATGTATTTTTAATTCCAGATTTGTACCTTACTATAAATGATTCCTGGATGACATCTTGTTTGTTCTGAAGACATCCTCATGTAAACTGGACAGAAGCACGTAACATAAACAGTTTAATAAAGTGGTATTAATAAACCCCTTGTTCTTTTGTAGATGTTTGCTGTGGTTTATGGTGCTTTTTCATTATATATTGACCTGCAGAAAAAAAATAAAAAACTCTTAGTTAAGAGGAAAGAAAGAGACAGACAGACATACGCACACAACAATATAAATATATACTTAAAATACATGGTATGCAGAGTAGATCAGGTATTCATCACAAACAGTAAAGATGATATTTTGTCAGTCGCATGGTGGTGCCCACCTTAAAATGTAACTGTTTTTCCCATTGGCATGGTGGTACATGTTTTAAAAGTAAGACATTAGTTGCAAGTGCAGCTATCTTTCAGAGTTTTTAATTGTATGCCATCAAGATCCAAGGATTAAGAGTCATTATGACCTCTGTGTACCTTGTCTAGTAATAAGAAGGTAAATATTTTCCCAGTGATTCTGTAACTCTTGAGGTAAACTAATATAAGTTGCACTGTTGTTAAAACAGCAGCACTAATTAAGGATCCATTTGGTGGTTTAGATTTAAAGAGCCAAATAATGCTCTTCAAATGTTTTAAGCTTATTAGTAAGAAAGGCTACTTTCATTTTTGTATGAAATTTGTTAGAGTAGATGGTAAAGATGTCTCCCATTGCAGTTAAGCCTCTTATATGCAATATAGGTCAGTGTAATAGCTAAGGTAAACTTTAACAATGACTAGGTCTGTCTTTCAGTCAACAGGAATCTTTATTTTAGTTTAGAAATGGATTTGAGGCCTTTGCTGTTAGTGTTATATTTTATATTTGCTGTGTAGTGTTTTAAATCAATTCTGTCTTGGTCAACTTTCTCATTCTCTTCAGTCTGCTAATCAAGCCTAAGAATAAATCATACAAGCAGCTTTTAAGAGTGGACAACATGACATCTAACAAGCATGAATGAGAGCTTTGACTTTACAGTATCTCATAAGTGTGATCTCTCATCTATCATTTAAATTCTTGCATGTTGTTGAAACAAGGAGAAATTTGTCTGTGCTTGGGAACAAGAAGTCTTGTAGCTTAAGGTTAGCTAGAAGAACTTATGATTTGTTTGTTGTTAGAGTTGTTGTGCGGGCCATGGGCCAAAAAGATGAATATATGCAATATCAACTCTAAATTTCAGGAACTTGTGAGCTGTGTGTATATAAGAATGTTACATCTCTGAATGAAAGTCTTAGATCAGTCAATTTCAGCTGACTAACCAATATTTCATATTTTTTCTTACATTTTTATTTTTTGGAATGATTAGCCCCTGAGAAAAGATTATAAAAAGGCATGCAACTAAAACCTTCTGTTAATAGAAACTGGCTTTCCATAAAGCCATGTAAGTGGAAAATAAGAATCTGGTCCCATTTGACTCTTGATCTTTGAGGTATAAAGGTATATTGAGATTAATGTTAACCTAGAATTTCATCCTTGAAAAATGCCAGATAAAACATATGCATCACATAAGATAGCAGGGGTGGATTTTGGATCTGTTTGCCATTTTCAGAACTTCTGTTCCCCTTATTTACCATATTTATACGCAGAAGAAAAAACAGCAACACCATTGTGACTTGTGACCAGTTTCATTAAATACATGAAATCACATCATAACATAAACATTACAAATGTGACCAACTTTGGCAGCATAATAAAACAGTCACCTACATAATATACTCTTTGTTTAATTCAAATCAACATATATCTAATGACCTGGACAGCATGTTAAATCACTCACCAATCAAACAGTAGCAGAATCCTACCACTCACTAACCACAACTCCTCAAGCACAGTAACATAACTCAGTTGACACACAAGGATGTGAAATTTGGACCCATAAATTGGGAAAAGAAGGACCCATATTATCCTGGACAACTGAGCTACACTACTTCCCTAATACCTCCTTCAAAAACAGTGACATCTGAACATCAAAAATGTCTATCCCTACATCACTTAGATGCATCCTGCTATTACAGAACCACACATGGTTCCTATCAATAGAATCCAAATGCTCAAGCACAAAAAAACCCAAGACACCACTCACCCAAGCCACCCTATGATTAAGAAACTATCCAGTAAACTTAATTGCCTTGAACTTAGCCATAGCCCACACCAAACTGAAAATTATTACTGAGCATATCATCATTTTCATGGAAATCTTTAACATGCAGCTAACAAGTCCTTTAATAAAAATGTAAGCAATTTCCTGTTTGGTATAACCAGAGTTGGATCCAGCACTAGGTTACCTAGGCAGTTGCCTAGGGCCCGTGTTGGCTGAGGTGCCCTGAGTTGGCTTGGGGGTCAATAAAAATCTATTCCTTAAATATCATAAGTTAGAAGGCATCATAATATAGAAGGCATCTGCAATACCACAGGACATTAGGACCTTGAGGAAGAATTTCTGCAGGAACAGAGGAGGGTTTTAGGACTTCTATGGAGACTTTCTGCCAGGAACACAGGAGGGCTTTAGGACCTCACCTGCGACTTTCAGCTAGAACAACAAGCCCCAGAAATCTCAGAGCTAGGATGTTACCTTGTCTTAACATAAATCAAGACTGATTTGGAAAACAATCACTGCAATTCAAGATATATCAACAGGGATTTCATATGGTATCTGCAGGACCAACGCCAAATGGCAGAGTAGCACAGCAACCAGCCAGAGAACAGAAGCAGCACCCATATATTGTCCTTTGGAGCAGCCAGGCAAGGACTGAACATGAGGTGCAGATTTGAACAATGGCAGAAGTGTGTGTTAACTTGCCGAGGCTCAAACCCTGTACCTTGATTGTAGGAGACAACAGTCTGAATCCTCTACACCAACTACCAGACTACTCAAGGAATTGTGATTTTCAATGCATCTTCAAGGACTTGTGAAGTTCAGTGCATATGCAAGGAATTGTGAGTTTCATCAGAAGGGAAGTTTACTGTTGATCATGCTAAATATGTCTTCAAATGTAACTGTTTTTTTTTTTTTTTTTTTTTTTTAGAAAATCAGTGTTTGTGCTATGGCATTCCAAAACAGTGTAAACAGGAAGTATACTTGCTTTTGGTGCACTTTAAAGGGAGATGGGGGTCCTGCACTTCTGAGTGTGCCTTCCTTTGGATGAAATGCCTAGTAATGATAAACTTGTTGCTTTGTCACCATTTCCTATTTCAATATTACCAATGTGTATGTAATGTAGGCATTTATTCTTAAAAGGCAACAGGCACTGAATTTCAGGGTGAAACACTGAAAGGTAAAGTTTTTTGCCAATAGAACTTCTTCATTAGTTACAGATCTCTTTAATATGTGAAATTATTCAGATGTCTTTTACTTCTGCAGAGATTGTCCATATTGACTGATATTGGTGGATAAAGACAGAAGTTTGAGTGGCCTTTTAATGTTGTTCAGAAATGAGTAATTTTGTCATTATTGGTGTGATCATGTCAGGTATCGCCAGCTATGCCAGGATAAATAAGGCAGTGGATGTGTAACATATGCCAGCATAGCTAGCTGGAGTTTTGTAAAGAATTATATGTCATTTGTTTATCAAACTGATGCGTACAGGTGTCAGTGGTGAAAAATGTATTTGTAAAGCTGCTTGTGTTACAAATGTAGCAACAGTGGGCCCTACTGGACAGAAAAGAAATACATCTGTATGTCAGACTGTATTGTAACTGTTGAAATTAATCTATTGTAATAGAGGATACTGGAAGAGAAGAGGTTAATCTCAGTCCAGTTAACATTCACAAAAATTGATAAAGTAACCCACAAAGCATAATCAAAAGAAGAACAGGCAACCTTGTGCAAACCTTGTAACAACAATGGTGACATATACTTGCCCAGTGGTAACCTACAATTCCCCAGTTTAGGTCATACTTTCTCCCAGCCCTTCAGCATCATTACAATCATCCAATTCTTGGTGACATCCTTAACTTGCATAACTTAGCTGTGGCATCAAAAGTTGTGAAGTGGACCCTGATATTCCAGACTGCATCACCTATCTGCCATGTCTCAACTAAATACCTGATCACCAGTAGAGGTGAACACCCTCTTTGCCACACTAGCAAACCCCCTGACAAAATGCTTAAATACTATCAGAGCCTTAGCATGTGCCTTTCTAGTTGCCTTAGGCTGGGATAGTTGAACCAGCCAAATTGCAACCCCTATCCAGTCTCCAATACAAATTCAAGCACAATTGTACAACTTACTTAAGCTCTAGGTGCTAGCTCCTGAAACCAAAAAACTGAAAGTGGGAAATACTATAAGCCAAACCATTACAGTGACCAGGAATATGCTGAAATTAAAATGAAAAGTTAATGTTCAAACAATGCAACACAATCTTCTTCAATAACACTTGCACCAACCTAGATTTCTGTGTCCTCTTAGCCAACACCTGCAGTACTGCCAAGTTATCTGAATAAAAAAAAAAAAAACATCTTCTTGTTCCAGAATTTGACCTCCCAAACTACCAATGAACTCAAACTGGAATCAACATTAAGAAGGTGACATCTTTCCAACACTCATCATCCCTCTAGAAGCCATACCTCAACAAGCCACCTACCACTGAAGTATGCTCCCATGCCCGATCCTCCAGCTGCATCTGTAAACATGGCCACCTCTGGTGAAGAAACCCAGTCCCCTTGCCAAAAAAGGCACTCTGTTAAAGTGCTGGAGAAATACCAGCCAAATGGGCTTGTCCTCCTTGATCTACTTACCCAACCTCACCCAATGATGCTTCCACTGTCCACCCATTAACAACTTAGTCACAGAACTCATAAACATCTGACTGGGTCCTATTGCCCAGCATGCAAAATTATGCAGCCCTAGGACTTCCATAACCTCTTTAATCCTAATCCTTTATCTCCACCCTACTTCTCAGTGTATCCATCTTTACATGTGGCAATCTGAAAACTTCCACTTCTGAATCAACCTCTAAACCTAAAAATTAAATTGTCACAAAAGGACCCTCCAATTTGTCCATTGCCCATGGCACTCTGAGTCCCACACACAACTGCTCTAACAACCTCATCCCTACTTCCACCACCTCTTTTCCTTCCTCATCCATTAAAAATTCATCCAACTAATGAATGGCCCCCATGAACACAGCCGTCTACTGACAGATCCAGTCTAGTACTGTGCTGAACTTTTCAAAAGTACTACAATATACTGCACAGCACATTGATATCACCTTGTCAAAATAAAATGTACCATTTAACTACAGACCTGAAATCTAGACAAGTAGTAACCTAAATGCTGGCTGAATATCTGGCTTCGCCATCCTTAAATAATCTAATCGACCACACTGATTTGCCAATGATGCAGACTGCAGTCTAAAAACTGTTCTATTAATATAGGGATTAGCAGAATCACCTTCTGGAAAAGACAAGGCGTGTATGAGTTGAAATTCCTTTGCTGAATTCTAAGGTACTAAACCCAATGTAGATATTGAAATGCACTAAAAGGAGGGACCTCAGCAGCCAAATCTTTGTCCAAAATGCCAGTACTACCTCATCCCTACTCATCTAACACAGACTTCAAATTCTTTCAAATATAAGATGAACCATTAACCTTAGATTTTACTGAAAAAAAAAAAATATAAACTCCTCCACCAGCTCCTGCACCATCAACATATCTGGATAGTTCATCAGACGTAACTCCAACTGACTCACATTAATAGGCAAATGTTCCATCTCCCTGGCCAGTTCCAGAATGAAAAGGTGGATCCATGCTGTTACCACTGAAATCTCCCGTTCCTCTTCCACCACTTCCCTACTATGATCCAAATTGGTACTGTCGTCTCTAAGTGCTCCCATCATATCCTTCTTCCAACACCTGACAGCAGGATGTTGACCCCCCACAGGGAGTACAAACATGCAGAAACCTACACACGACCTGTGTACATTTTTCCACATTGAACTCCTAGCAAGCATTAACCTTGCCCCTATTCCTTCAACTAACTCTTTAACTAGACCACTTGACCTATCCAGCACTGTCCCCATCCAAGTATACAGATATCTGTTCTCCCAGACCAAGGGCTTATCCTCCTCCTTGAGTTTATGAAAATGCTGATAAGAGATCTGGGAACACAGGTTCACAGCAACATCTCTTTTGACCACCACATTGCCAATGTGATCAGAAAGTCCTTCTATGTGGCACATCTCATTACTAAGGGTTTTGCATCCAGGAAGAAAGAGGTCATTGTCTCCCTCTACTCTTCCCTCTCTAGGCCAATCATCAAGTACAATGCCTCATTTGACATGTATCTCACTAGACACCTGTTAAAACTGGAGAGGCCACAAAAGTATCTCACAAAGAGGATCCCAGGCCTTAAATAATTGTCCTATATGGACAGACTCAAAAAACTCCAACTATTTTCTGTCTCATATCGCCTACTTAGAGGCGATCTCTGCTTGACTTACAAAGTGATGTCTGACCCAGCTCTGTTAGAAATGCTACATCTAAAAGAAATCCCAATCCCTCCACACCACACTCCAGAGACCTCAACCTCATTACCACAATCAACAAAACATGCTGGAGGGACAGGTTCATAACCTAGAGACTGCCCATGCTCTGGAATAGACTTCCCATACATGTCAAGCAGAGCACCTCACTGGTCCTCTTCAAGAGAAATCTTGAAGAGTGGATGGGAAATAGAAAATTCACCCAAGGATAACTCCAGTGGCTCTACTCAACAGTGGCAGTGGGAACTAAGGTTAGGTGGCACAATGCCAGGGTGATCCTATGGGCTAGGCTTATAAAGGCTCCAAGGCCATTAGCCTAGTGCACACCTATGAACCTATAAACCTATACCAAAGCCATGCATTCCCAAGGCAAAGCCAATGAGCCTCCTTAACTATTACAAATAGGATATCAAAGGCAAGGCTTGTTGTGGTTTCTTTCTCACAATTATGACTATGAAACAGACAAATCCTAAGACCCAGTTATAAGTTCATAGGAATTACTAAGCTAATGACCACTAGAGCCCTTATAAGCCTAGCCATGCAAGCCAAATGTGACCCACAAACTTGATTTATATTGGGGACAATTTACTGATTGCCCCTATACATCAGAGATATAGGCATCACACCAGGGGTGAGTCTCTAATTACCCATCCGTTGCTGCAAGTTGCACTTAAATATAGATAGGGAGGGACTCTGCTTCACATGGATGAGGAACCTGTTCCAGAGAATGGGAATTCTCTGAGAAACATATCTGTCTTTCCAACATGCCCTATTTATGTCACAAGCAAAATTTAGGTATTTTAATCTAGTAGTTCTGATGCTGTTTATTTTGTGGATGTGCAAAAGGTTAATCAGAACTGGATTCTTGGATGCCCTGTATGCCAAGCAAAGATCACCTCTCAGAAGTCTGCATGAAACCAAGTAAAGAGACAGGACTTTTATGCAATCAGCATATAACATTGTGTTTTACTCCATGTATTCTTTTTGTAAGGAAACTTTGTGGACATTTCTGCTTACTGCATGTCTCTGGTCAGGTACATACCAAAGAGGGCACTATACTTTATGATGGGTTTCATGAAGACCAAATACAGTGCTATGGTGACTTTTCTGGACCTAGATGACATGCTTTTGCTTATACGTTGAGCAACATAAATTTTTTTCTTATTACCTTGGACACATGTTGGTCATAGGCTAGGTTACAATTTTCATGAGTTCCCAGATCCCTGACTATTGAATCATGTTAATGCTGCAGTTATCCAGGGTGGCTGACTTTCCAAAAGGTACTATAATGCACTTGTTTGTACTGCGTTTTAAGCCATGTCTTTTTTATCAAGCATTTGTTTGCATTATACCTTCCTGAAGGTCACGCTCATCCTGGGAAGATTCAATGTTTGCTCTTAGTTTGCAATCATTTGCGAACTTGGTTAGCCAGAGGCCTTTGACATTGGCTTTGACATCCAAGAGGTAGATGTCAAAGAGGAGTGGGCCTAGCACAGAGCCTTGAGGGGCATCACTGGTGATTGTCCTCTTTGTGGAGCCAACCTCACTGATTCTAATCTCCTGGGTCTTATAAGCGAGTGAGCTAGCTATCCAGCATGTTATAAAGGGGTTTATACCTATTTCTGTATATTTATTGACAATGCCTGATTGAGTCATTGTATCTAATGCTTTAGCCAGATCTAGGTAGGCAGTATGCATTGTTTTCACCTCATCCATTGCTTTAGTGACCTTTTCAAAGAAGTTCACCAGATTCAGTAAGCATGACCTTCCTTTGAGAAAGACAGACTGGGATGGATCCAGTTTTTGGAGGCCTCTTATGTCCTTGTTGATAATTTTCATTGTACTTCTTTCCATGGCTTTGCAAATAAGACTAGTCAGACTAATGGGTCTATCATTTTTAGGATCTGTTGAATGTCCTCCCTCATGATGGGGATGACCCCCACTGTCTTCCATTCTTGTAGCACAAAGCCTGTTTTAAGGCTATAGTTAAATAATGACTCATATTTTATACTATTGAAGAGGCATTCTGGGATGTTATTTGGGGCCTATTGAGCCCGTTTTCTTGGCTTTAACAAGCACTGCCAGTACATGTTCCCGAGTAATAGTTGGAAGGGTTATATTTGAGAGTATTTTTGGAGGAGGTTGGGGTGAGAGAGGGTAAAGTTAGAACTGATAATGTCTGCCAGGCATGTTGACACCATTAACCACCAGTTCAGCACATTGCTGCATGCTGCCCTTGTGGTTTCTGACATAGCTGTAAAAGGCATTATGGTTATTTTTCACCTGGGAAGCTATCTTAACCTCAAATTTGGCTTTCATTGACCAAATTAGCCCTTGTAGTTGCCTATTTGTTTTGAAGAGTGAGATTTTATCCTTACAAGAATCACCTTTCCTGATTTTTGCCATCATTTTATTTTTTAATTTTGTTATATGTCCTCTTTAATTTAGGATGTCAGCAGGCCTGTTGTATCTGAGGGTAGTACTGGGCTTACCTCTGCAAGGTAAAGCAGCCTGTATGCAGCCATTGACACTGGTGCACGGAGTTTCTGGGAACAATTCAGCACAGGTTGCTGTGTTCTTGGGATTTGGAGCGGCACTGCATTTTGACAAACCATCACTTAATAAAAGGTAATTTGCCTTGCATTAGTTCCTAATTTTTACTGGTTTTAATCCCATTAAAACCAATAATGGCTCCTAACTGTTACTGGTTTTATTGGGATTACAGAGTTGATTTTGGTTTTTCAGGAGACGGCTTTATGGTCGGAGCTTACTATGGAAGATGAGACATTGATGGGTGCAGTGTTCTTCCATATTAGAGAGCAAAAGGTTCAGTATGTTGGAGCATCCAGTGGGTGTATTCACTATTTGGTCAAGGGTGCTTCTATTTATGACATTCAGGAAACTCTGTGCCTGTATATTTGAGTCTATGATTCCCTGTCTGAGGGGTAACTCATGTCTCCTGTGAGGAGCGTGTTAGGATGGATGATAAGTGTCTCCAGTAGGTCCATGTATGAATTGCGAGTTACTCACATTCATCCAGTACCTACCTACACCTGTCTTCCTTAATGTTTCCAGTGCTGTCATAATATCCTTAACCACAGGAGACTTTAACTCCACAATTAACTGCATAACATCTTCATCTATGATGTCAAAGACGTCCAACAAACTTACCCTGCCAAATTTTCTCTTCACCACTTGTAGAATATGCACCATAATAAAAACTAACTTACTATTTGTCCTCACCACTGAAAAAGCTCCCTGACACAAATCTGAACTTACCTGTACTACTTGACTCCTTGCACCTAAAACCCCTGCCTCAGGACACCAGGGAAAATCTCTGCCTTCTATCATCCATCTCACATACTTCATCAAAGTCTAGGTCCCCCTCATAAAGCATCATGTTCCTTACCTAGCTGTACTACAGTACTTTCACCCCATGCTAACTTTGTAGTCTGCTCCTGTCACCTACACTTAACTCATGCACCAATGTCAGCAACTCAGCATCACACATTACAGAAACTGTCTCCCTTTTACTCAGAAGAATGTCATTGTCATTATCTGTTGGTTATTGCTGCTCCATTGAATGTGGATGGACCACTTGCCCTTGCAACTCCCTGGTCCTTTTGGTTCTAACACCTGAGGCCTCTATCACTGTCTGTTTCACCTGACCCCATCTTTTCTGTCTACCTCTTGACAATTCAGCCTGTATAAACTCCTATTGTGTCTGCCCTTGTTCCTACCACTTCTGAACAAATTCCTCCACCTTTGCCATTCTGAAACAAAAAGAAGAACATATCAATAAAGTTATAATCCACTAGCAAACCACCCACCCTCCCCTTTACATGACTACATAAACTAACCTCACCCGGTATTCCCCTGACACTACTCTTATTAGTCCCAACACCACCATAATTTAAAATCATAGCCAACCATCACCCTTACCACAAGCTGCTTACAAAACACCAGTCTAGTTTCACCTAAAACCCACAATTAGTCACACATCCTTAGCCAAGCCACCTTCCAACAAACTAGCTTTGCCTGACTTCCAACTCCTTTCTTATCATCTCTACCAAACACAAAAAAAACCTACCTCATAGCTTCAATGTACAAAGACAGACCACACAACTGATAAAACATGTAACTACCCACATAGCCTTTAAATAGTAGATTAATTTGCTATATTTAAATATACTCCCTTCACTACTACCCTTGACTAAATGAAGACTGTACCAGTACCCCTAATAACTGGTTACCTTTAACATCCAAAATCAAGCCCTGCTAAAATATGCTGCTAATTCAACTGAATATTTTCTGTGTTTCCCCATTTATTTATTTGTTTATTTATTTTTTATATAAAGAAGTCATTGTGCAGACTATTACCTACCTATTCAATAATCATCCAATTACTATAGATGCTAATCAAAACTTAGCACCTTGAGCCTAGAATTAGCTATGTAACCATTTTTTTCTTGTATATCTCTGGCTCTCCTCTCTTGATAATTACTGCAGTCAATCCCAGGGTAACCCAGCCCTTAGCCCCTTGTACAACCACTTAAACATAAGTGCCTCCCACACAATCCCCCTATTTCTGCAAACCGTGGGACAGAGCTAATGAAATACTGCAGGCATCATCCTGCAAAACTTACTACAATTGTAGATGTCCTTGTGCTCCTTATTGACACAGCTTCTCGTCTTCCTACTAATCTCCAATGCTCTTATTTTGTAGATTTTTATTATTTTTAACTGTCCTGCCAGTCTCAGATACCCACAATAAACACTGCCTTATAAATACCATAGGCACTGTTATTGCCTAGAAAACCATGCACGGAGCCCCAGTGATGCCATGGATGTCATGCTTATGCAACGACATGAAATAAATCTGAACCACATCATAAGTCCCCCCATGACAGTGAGCAGATTTAACACAAATAATATGCTTCCTAGCATATTCTCTACCTTTTTACCTTCATACTTATTCTATCAGTGTGAAATTGAGTCAAATTAATTTTCACAGTGTTCAAAGCAGGATTGTAAGTCCACACTGTTAACTGTACATGATTACTGCTGCAACTTTCCTCCTCCCATTAATTTCCTGCCATAGCAATGGTTTTACCAACCATTTTAACTGCTTGAACACCAGTAGCTGCCCTATTAAAACAATACCACACCTCAGTTAATCTCACATTCTGCTACTCACTCACCTATCTATCCACCCTACATCAACACCATAACATTTAACCAATAAACTTACCAAGGCCTACGACTACATACTTACCCTCACAGAAAATTAACAAAGCAAAACTTTCCTAACTCCACAAAAATACCTGAGACTTTGTCAATAATTTCCTCAAGCTAATCACCTTGAACAAACAATACACTAGGCAATGCACAATTCAACCAAAGAGAAAGACATTCCTCTTAAGCAAAGCTGATACGCCACCCTACACCCCTACTCCCTGCCTATCTCATGACTTCACATATTCCCTCCACTACCTCTAACTAAACTATCCTCTAATTACATGACTCCTTTCTATCTTAAAGTAACAGTCTTGTGACAAATGTGTCTGCTAGGCAAACTTCATTTCTTGCCTCATATATGCACATATCTAGTTTAGAATGTTTAGTTTTACTTAGCTGCATCCCTTGTGGGAACACTTATTTCAGTCACTGGTATCCTGCTATTGCATATAATGAATCTTTTTTAAACGTATTTGCAGTCCATTGATATTAAATGCTTTTTGGCCCTTGACAAATAGACTTTCTCATTGTTGTAGTAAACTGGTTTGCACTGAGTTCTTCCTAATGGGAGTAAAACAAGGAGTGACATGATATAAAAACATGACATGTATAGCAAATCTTAAAGTTACTAAAATTATCTTCCATAGCAGATTTAGAACACTGTATTCTCCATCCAGGTTCAGATGTGCACTTTAACATTTAATGCACTTTACATGATCTGTAACTCTAATTCAAAAGAATCTGAAAGTATGGACATAGCAGACTGTCCTTAATGGCAAAACAGTGAAAACATAAGAGCATACTCACAACTATGGGTGCCTTTCATTCATTCAGAAATAGATTTATTGAGTGACAGCTAGATGAATACAATACATGGAATTTACAGACCTGAATGTAACCATTAAGCAGGATTGTGTATAGCATAGTTCAATGCTGTACAACCTCAGATTTGGTTATATAATTCTAAGTCACCATCAGAGGTGAAGAGTTTGCTTTGTCATGGATATTTTAGAGGTATCCCTCCTTGTAGGACTTTCATTTTATTAGTTTGTAGTGAAAGGAAATCAATTAATCAAAGTCTGATGTATAATTTCCATAAGAAGTAGTAGGACCATAATTACATATAAATGCACGATCAAATGCAACTTTCAGTGCATTAGAAGACTCTGTAGATACCTTAAGTGGTGTGGCTATAAACATTTTTACCTACTTAAGTACCGGTATTGAAAATTACAGCTTTGAGTGCAACATGAGATGCATAATCTCGGCATGTCATTATTGTCACATACTAAAAATTATTTCTAATTATATAATGGAAAAAAAATGGCCACAATATTACATATAGCAGAGGAGAAACACATAAAAATCTTTCAGAATAAATTGCTACATGCTTTCCTGTGCTACATATCTGAGAAAAGTGACATGCAAAGTGGTGTCCAGTGCTCTCAATCATCTATTCATTTGCACTTTTCCCTAAGCCTCAAAGTAAGGGGGAAAGGATCCTGCACTTTAGATGCAGACAGCTCAGATTCTACCGTATAGGACTAATCTTAGAAAATCTGACCAGTTACTAGTTAGCTGCAGCAGGGGCAGAGGCCATATCAAAATAAACCATTTCCAAATGGATAGCACACTGCATCCATTTCTGTTACAAACACCATGGGAAATGCCCACAGGGGGTATTCCACTATGGCACTTCCACCTCTGCAGCATTTCTGAGTGGTCCCTACCAGGACATCCTGGAGGCTGCAACATGGAGTTCTGTTCATATCTTCACCAAGCATTACCACCTGCCTATCTTTCCAAATCCAGGGCAGGCTTTGCATTAAGTCCCAGGCATACTGGCAGCCCTAACTCTTCTTACTGTACCAGTTTCTTCAGCTTTGGGAATCAACTGTGATGTCAACAGTGAAACGTGAAGAACATGCACAGAATTTCTTGTTTTTCACTGTTGCAGTCATTACATTTGGGTAATCTGCTGGCAGGTTGCCCTCAGTCGGCCTGAATTCCAAAGTCTTGGGTCCTGTGGTTGCTGTCTCCTCTTCCATGACATTCAGGTTATCAGGGGTATAAAACATGCAGCCATGCCATTTTCTTTAGTCTTTCTTGCCGCGGTGCCAAAGCAGAAGCATTTCGCAAGCGGTCGGCGACTACTGAAATATTCGAGTTTGAGTTTCAGAACCAAGTCTTCACTAAAGCTAAGTACTTGGAAACTTTTTTCTTGCTTTTTACTGATGTCAGAAAAAGTTAATAATTGTATTACTTGTGGAAAGCAAATACCTCATAAGGATTTCCATTTATACTGTACTCCTTGCCTAGGCCCTGATCACAACGTGCCTGGCTGTCGGTTTTGTGCTAGATTTAACCAACGCGCTATTAAGCGTCAGTATATTTTTGCATCCAAGTATTTTGGAAACAGATTTAACTACCCAGAAATGTTGGATAGCAATATGACTACCAGAGTACATAAAAACGCAAAGAAAAGGACAGAGAAAGGCAGTCGAGATCCAAAACAGACGAAGCTTCTCTTAAGCCAGTTGCCGGTTCGCCGTTACACAGTGAGGCACATTCGCAGCCCCTGATGCCCACTACTTTCGAGTCGCAAGCCACTACTGACACCCATGTGGAGTCCGGCATGCCGCGAAATACTCAAGGTATTGGACCAACGAATGCATCTCCTTTGGATGGGACCGGAGCCGCTGAGCAGGCACCGGCTTCTGAGGGTGTATTCAGACCTCAACATTTGTATATCAAACCGACGACAGCTGCAAAAACAAAGACAAAAGCAACTTCTAAAACTAAAAAAAACAATGCATGAGCCACGTGCACAGGCCTCTATGCCTAAAAACAGATGATCAAAATGGCTGAAGACCTTATTACCTTGATCAGAGGTACCCACCCCCTCCAGATAACAGGCCTAGGCAAGACACTGATTGTGAATATTCAGATCAGGTTTCTGTTTCTTCTGATTCCTCTTCTGATCAGGAATTAGCTATACCTCCCTATAAGGATTCAGATGCAGAGGAGTCTACACCATCTGCATCTCCTCCTGAGGATTAATTTGGAGAATCCTTGCATACTTTGAGGGAGCATTTTCACTGGGAGAGTCAAAACTTCTCAATCAAAAAAGAGGCTCCGGGATTTCTTTCTCCCTCAGCACAGGCCTTTAGCCATTCCCCCTGTGTTAGACATTGTGGATGACGTTAAGTCAAGCTTGACCCCTGACTCCTTACCTCCGGCTCCCAGTAAGCCTGACAGATATTACAGGGTCCCTGACTCACAAGTTTTTATTTAGAAACCCTGCTGCTGATACTGAAACTATTACACAGGGTCCAAAGGGAGTTAAGGCCTTAACAGCAAAAACATCTTAGTCCCACTGGCAGAGATTCAAGGGCACTGGACAGATGGGGGGGGGGGGAGGTTTATACATCTGCAATCTTGGCAATCAGGGCCTTAACCTGTCAATTTCATATGCTTAAGTGCCAACATGTTATGGGATTGCTGAAACAGAAAATGATGATTTCAGAATGTGCAGAAAATAAAGAATTGCAGGAATTATTGCATGCAGCTGAACAAGTTGGAAAGCATACTTTGCAATGTGGTTTTGATTCTTAGAGGCCTCCTGCAGGGCCGCAGTTACTGGATCTGTGATTAGGAGGCATGCCTGGTTAAAGGAACAAAATTTGCCTGATCATGTTAAAGCTAAATTGCTAGATGCACCTTTACAGCATGATTCTCTGTTTGGTATTAAGGCAGAAGAGGTTTTAAAGAAAATGGAAGACAAAGCTAAGTCTATGCAAACTGTTAAAGACTTCTTACAAGTGCAGCCACCAAGATTCAGTAGACACTGGCCTACAAAAAATTGGTCCTTTCCTGTGTCAGAGCTCAAAGGGGCAAATCCAGATGCCCTAAGGGTTCCAGATACCAGGCGCAAGATTCATACAGGTCAAAGCAATGGGGCGCTTCCACCTCCAAATCTGGAGGAGATAAAGCGCAAACCTACAGAAAGCAATCCCAAAGATTTCCCCTCTGCCGGCACCAAGAACTTATCTTTGGCAGCACCCATAGGGGGAAAATTAGCACTTTTTGCTCAAAATTCGCAGTTAATAACCCCGGAGAAGTGGGTACTATACATCGTATCACAGGGATACAGATTCAATTTCCACACTCTGCTAATGGCAAATGGTTGGCCAGATCTGCCAAAAAATCAGTGGGCAGAGGCACAGAAACAGGTTACGTCCCTCATGGATATGGGGCCATTCAGACAGTACCAGAACAGGAAAAAGGACAAGGTTTTTACTGAAAACTGTTCTTCGTACCCAGAAAGGACAAGGCATGTCGGCCAATACTGGAGTGATCGATTTTGAACACATACCTGGACATTCCAAAAGTCACAATGCTCACTTTGCAGCAGCTTCTGCCCATGCTGGGCAAGAATACTTGGCTGGTGACTTTAGACCTAAAAGAGGCATACCTGCATGTCCCAATAAGACCGTGCAGAAGATACCTCAGATTCAAGGCTGGCTTAATGCATTACCAATTCTCTGCACTGCCCTTTGGCTTATCTACTGCGCCCAGGGTCTTTACAAAGTGCCTGGCACCAGTAATTGCATTTTGCAGACAAAAAAGTATACAAATATATCCTTACTTGGACGACTGTCTCATTCAAGCAGAGAACAAGGACACTCTTCTTCGACACCTGGCATTTGTGAAAAGGCTTCTAACATGCCTAGGGTACACAATAAATGAAAAGAAATCACAACTGGTACCCTCTCAAAAGATAACATTCCTGGGTGCAAGCTTGAATACAACTGCCCAGATGGCTTACCTCACGCCAGACAAAGGCAACTGACTACTTACTTCAAACTGATGGCAACCAAAACCCAGTTATCTGCAAGACAAATTCTGCAGGCTCTGGGCTTCATGGCATCCTGCATCCTACTGATTCCATATGCAAGACTCCATATGAGGAAACTTCAATTGTACCTAAAAGTTTATGGAGTCAACATTGTCACAGTCTGGAAACAATGATTCCTCTCATTCCATGCCTACAACAGGAGTTTCTATGGTGGGCAAAGGCCTGTCACCAAACATGGGACCCCTTCACTCTACCCCTGCCAGCCAAACCTTAACAGATGCATCAGATTATGCCTGGGTGGCCCACATGGCAGGAAGATGCATTCAGGGCATATGGACACCAAAACAAATGCATCTACATATCAACCAGAAAGAGATGCTAGCTGTTCAAAATGCCCTAACAGCCTTCAAGGACTTACTTCATCGAGGACAACTACTGATAAAGACTGACAACACCACAGTCAGGTGGTATATAAAGCAAGGGGGCACACCATACCCCTTTGCAGATTAGCCACGGCAGTCTGGGACACAGCTTTCACCTACCAAATACATGTTCAACGTGAATTCCTGCCAGGAAAATAAAATATACTGGCACATCATTTAAGCAGAAACCTTATGGATCCTCAAGGGAAACTAAATCCACAAGTCTTCAGCATGATAACAGAGAAATGGGGGAGCCCAGACATAGATCTATTTGCCTCTCCTCAAAATTGTCAATTGAAAAGATTCTGCACAAGGACTTATCACAGACAAGCATGGAAAGTGGACGCCCCATCAGTTTACGCCTTTCCTCTTCTACCCAAGGTCCTCTTAAACGTCCGACAAGAGAAGCCAAAGATGATACTAATTGCCCGGACTGGCCCCGCCAATACTGGTACCCAATTCTAAGGAACTTGTCTCAATACCCAGCTTGGACCTTGCCTCAGACCACAACTACTGTCCCAGCAAAACAATCAGATCCTGCACAATCATGGCAGCATGGCTGATCATGTAGTTATACAAACCACCTCTCAGTAAAGCTGTGATGGATGTCATTTTGGAAGCCAGAAGGCCTAGTAAATCTTATGCTGACAAATGGAAGAGATTCTGTGCTTGGAATCAAGCACAAGGAACTGATACAGCAGAACCAAATATTCCTCAGATATTACAATACTTAACTGAGATGCTTGACAAAGGCCTATCTTTCTCATCAATTAAAATCCATGCCTCTGCCATTTTGGCTCATTACAATACAGAGCCACCAATCTTTTCTCATCCTTTACTAAAGCAGTATCTTAGAGGAGCCAAAAATTTAAGGCCTCCTAGAAGATCACCATTACCTGCATGGGACCTCAATTATGTGTTGGAAAAGCTCACCCTGCCTCCATTTGAACCAGCTGCTACCGCTGATATAAAGTTCTTATCATGGAAAACAGCTCTGCTACTAGCAATTACTTCAGCAAGAAGAGTTTCAGAGCTACAGGCCCTCATGGCTGTAGAGCCTTTATCATATTTTACCCAGACAGGGTGTCTCTGAGGACAAATCCTACTTTTATGCCTAAAGTGGTTTCCAGTGTGGCTCTTGACCAAACAATCTGCCAACCTTTTATCCAAATCCGCAGAACGGGGGAGTATTCTGCATTCCTTGGACGTACACAGACAGCTAAGATTCTACTTGATCAGGACTAAAGCTCTAAGAAAAACTGAGCAATTAATAGTGTCGTATGCTGCAGGATCAGAAGGAAAGGCTATTTCAAAGCAGACTATTTCAAAGTGGATAAGCCACTGCATCCGTTTCTGCTACTTAAACCATGGTAAACCTGTGCCCAAGGGCATTAGGTCTCATTCCACCAGAGCTGCAGCTACTTCAGCAGCCTTTCTCAGAGGAGTACCAACTGAAGACATTCTAGAGGCTGCTACTTAGAGTTCTGTTCACACCTTTACAAAGCATTATCATTTGCCTCTCTAAGTCCAGGGCAGGCTTTTCCACGGCAGTTCTGCAAGGCGTTATAGTGTCACCTAATGCTGTTTAGCTCCAGCCTCCCAACCATAGCTTTGGGATTCTACCCAAATGTAATGACTGCAACAGTGAAACAAAGAACGTAGTACAGTTGTGTACACTTACCATAAATGTAGATGTTCGAGTTTATTCACTGTTGCAGTCCAGGTTACCCTCCCGCCATCCACCAGTCATTCTGGAGTTTATCTTTCCTTCTCTATCTTCTACAACCTATGTGGTGTATTTGCTTGTAGATGAAGGTAAAGTTTATTGTGTATATATATATATATATATATATATATATATATATATATATATATTTTTGCTACCTTTTCCTGACATCAGGGGCAAGAAAACTATAAATGGCGCTCGCTGCATGTTTTATACCCTGACGCATGGAAGAGAAGACAGCAACTGACGCAAGGACCCAAGACTTTGGAATTCAGGCCGACTGAGGGCAACCTGCCATCCCATTACCATAATGACTGTAACAGTGAATACACTCACATCTACATTTATGGTAAGTGCACAACTGTACTTTGTACACTTACCATAAGCATGTTAGTGCATTGCAGTCCTGATGTTCTTGCTTTTCACTGTTGCAGCCATCACACTGGATCAGCCTGCAGGTACAGATACAAGAGACAGTATTTTGCATCAGTTGCCTCATTCCAGGACTGTCTTATTGTGGGTATAAACAGCACCATTACTGTTTCTTGAGCAGTTGCCAGAAGCTACCATGCCACTGCAACCTGAGTTTTTCAGTACAATTTAATCATCTCAAGTTTTTAACACTATGTACCCCATTGATCCTTTTCTTTCTAACAGATGTTGTTAACAATAGTCTTGCCTCTAAAGCAAATACCTCACAGATTTTCATTCTACTGACACCTTTGTTAGACCACAACACTTGCTGTGGTGTGTTTTGTTCAGAACCATTTGTCATCATTGTCTCTAAATACACATTTGACTGATATGGCTTCGTAAGCCATGTGACTAATATTAAAAACGATAAGCAGAGACAGACAGCACTCCAAAAGGCCAACGTGTTAGAGCCGCCAGTTGCGGTCTCTGAGGCGCCAGAGTCCTTGATGCCCGCTTTCTGGATTTGCAGGCCTCATTGTACCACAGAAATTTCTTCAACTATGAAATCTGCAGATGTCTCACCTTGATGGGTGCAGAGCTGAGCAGGCAGCCACTGAGGAAGTTCTTTTCACTACCAATGTTTGACAGACTTTACATCTTCAGTTCTGTCTAAACTGCTGAGTTTCTAAGGAGAGTATGCGCCACGCCAGAAAACAGACACCAAAGTGCACCTGCTTCTTGCCACAACATCAAATGCTTAAAATGGCAAAAGACCTTATTATGCTGATTAGAGAATGCCAGTCAAAGTAACAGACCGAGTAAGACTCTTAGGTATGATTATGAAGACATGCCCTTTTTGCTAAGATTCTGCAGAGGAATCCATTCTCTGCCTCTCTCCAGAGGATTTTTCTGGTGAAACTTTGCATCCTTAAGAGCATTTCCATTGACCAAGACTATCTCAGTCCAAATAGAGACTAGAACTTAGATTCAACATAGGCCTTTAGCAATACCCCAGTCCAAGAATTGTTGTCTTATGGAATCCAGTTATCCCTTATACTTCCCCCCTTTTAGAAAGTAACAGTCAGCTGTCTGTCAGGTGCAAGGATCTGCTACATAATGCACGCACTCAGGTTCCTCAAAAGCAGGTGCAAATATGACTGCCATTGTACATGTGGGTGTGAATGACCTGAGACATACTTCCCTGGACTACTTGAAAAGAAACAGAGGAATTTTCTGATTATTTAATCCAGGCGGCATGACCCTAGCCTTGAGCATCCTCCTACCATCACCCAGAATAGTACCACAGTACAAGCAGAAAGTGATTGATTTCAACAATTGGGTAAGTTTTTGGTGTCATTCTAAGGGGATCCAGTATCTGCCTGAGATGACATGATTGACAGTCCTCGATGCTTTGCCAGAGATGGCCTGCATCTGTCACCCCTGGGCTTCTGGATACTGGCCAAGGCTCTTGCCACCCCTTTAGTGCCTGTTTTAGGCGGTGTTCCAAAGATCAAATTACCACTGTAACAGTTGCAAGTAAATGCAATCTGAGGGTCATGTTGCTCAGCTCTAGAAGTTTAAATGTCAAAATGCACTCACTCGGAGCACTCCTTAAAGTAGAGAACATCGACATTTGTGCTGTAGCAGAGACCTGGTTCAAGGCAGCAGAAAGCACGCCTGCACTACAGGCTCTTTTCGGCCCCAGAACTTGGACTAAAGCTGCCAAGATGGTGTTTCCATATTCATAAAGGATGCACGCACCTCCAGACTGGTAGCCCAACATAATGCATCAGAGATACTTCAAGTGCAGCTAAGATTGTGCAAGACAGAGATTCAGGTCGTAGCCTGCTGTAGGTCCCCAACCATGTCCCAAGACTTGCAGTCCATGTTCCTAAACATCCTGGAGAATATTAGGGTCCAACCTAACACTCTCATACTGGTTGACTTTAACTACTTCATTAACTAGGAAAATTACTACTGTACCAATACATTTGCCCAACGTTTCCTGAAATTCATTAATTCCAATGCGCTGGACCAGCTCTGTCTTACTCCCACTAAAGGTGGTAACATCCTTGACCTGGTTATTACTAACATGGGCGACCATTGCTCTACACCAATAGTCAACTCCTCCCTGGTTAGATGTAACCACGAACAAATCACCTTCGAATCTGCACCCCCCCCCCCTCCAAGGTAACCACCCTGAAAAACTTCTCCAAAGCTAACTTTGGCCTCCTAAAAACAGAGGTGGCAAAATTCACGGCCCCTATGCAATTGGATAATAGTTGCATGACCGCCAAATCATACACTAGTGCACTGTGCGATAACGTACACAAATGCATGGATCTCACTATACTCAATAGAATCAAGACGCTCTCCTCCAAAAAAAGGAAGCCAATCTGGTGGTCCCCTACCCTAAACAAACTCTACAACAGGAGGAGGAAACTGATGTGGAATAAGGTGAAGTCCCAAGACTGGAAAAAACTGCCTTATCAACCTCAACAAGAAGTTGAGATTCCTCATCCAATCCTATAAAGCTAGCTATGAAAACAGAGTTGCAGCAGATGGTAAAAACAACCACAAGTCCTTCTATAGTTATGTAAAGATTCTCCACTGCAATATCCAGATGTGCTCTGATCTATTGCACAATGGTACCTCCTATACTGAGCCAACAGATATTGCCAATATACTGACAAACAGATTCAGTGCCAACTTTAACCCTCTCTCCCCCACCAAAGGACCAATCACAATGCCAGTGGATTGCCAGGCAGCAAGTATTACTGCTGCACAGGTTAAAACAGCACTGTCCAATGCCAAGAATACAGCTTTTATGGGACCTGACAGTATCCCTGGCTGTGTTCTACATGATCTACAGAGTGAACTGGCACCTCATCTGTGTGCTTCAGGCTTTGTCCCTACTGAATGGCACACTGTTACAGTCATCCCTCTCCACAAAGGAGGAGCGACTACATACCCTGGGAACTATCGCCCCATTAGTCTGACAAGTCTGATATGCAAAACTATGGAATGCATCATCATGGACCTAATAAAGATATCAGAAACCTTCAAACTCTGGATTCCACACAATTTGGTTTTGTGAAGGGTAGATCATGTCTGCTCAACCTGGTCGATGACTTTGAGTCAGTCACCAGAGGTGAGGATGAAGGCAAGGTGGTTCATACAGCCTACTTTGATCTGGCTAAGGCCATTGATAACATTCCCCACTCAGGCATCATAGAAAAATTCACTAATCTAGGCATCATCCCCTTTATCACTAGGTGGGTTGCAAACTGGCTCACAGATAGAACCCACAGTGTGAAAGTTGCAGACTCGCACGTCAGACTGTCGACCAGTCATGAGTGAAGTTCCACAGAGTTCGGTCCTGGGGCTTCTCCTGTTTGGTATCTACTTCTCTGAAGTCCGTGCCAACACGAGGGGACTCTGGCTGACAAAGTTAGCAAAGTATTGCAAGTTTGGAGTCATAACTCCCCAAGTGATGACATCCTACAGAAAGGCGTCACTGAGACCAATGACTGGTGTCAAAATCATGGCTTTAAGCTCATTGCCAAAAAATGTTGTCATTCCCTTTGGGAAAAACCCGGTTCCCATGAATTACCACATCGATGGTAGTCCGCTGAACACAGAAAGTGTGATAAGAGATCCTGGAACACAGGTTGACAGCAACCTCTCTCGACCATCACATTGTCACTGTGGTCAGTAAGTCCTTTGTGGCACATCTGATTACTAAGCGTTTTGCATCCTGGAAGAAAGAGGTCATTGTCTCCCACTACTCTTCCCTCATTAGGCCAGTCACCGAGTACAAAGCCCCATTTGGCATGTACCTCACTAGACACCTGCAGCAACTGGAGAGGCTGCAAAAGTACCTCACAAAAAGGATCCTAGGTCTTAAACATTTGTCCTATATGGACAGACTTAACAAAAAAAAAAAAAAAAACTCTAACTGTTCTCTGTCTCATATCGCTTACTTAGAGGTGATCTCTGTTTCACTTATAAAGGCATGTCTGATCCAGCTCTGTTAGAAATGCTACATCTAAAGAAATCCCAATCCCTCTGCACTCCAGAAACCTGAACCTCTTTACCATGATCAGCAGAACAAGCTGGTTGGACAAGTTTATAACCCAGAGACTTCCCATGCTATGGAATAAACTTCCAGTGCATGTCAAACAGAGAAACTGACTGGCCCTCTCCAAGAGAAATCTTGTTGAGTGGATGGGAAATAGAACATTCACCCCGGGGATCACTCCAGTGGCTCTACTTGACAGAGGCACTGGGAACTAAGGTTGGGTGGCATGATGCCAGGGTAATCCTATGGGCTAGGCTTGTAAAGGCTCCTGGGCCATTAGCCTAGTACATAACTATGAGCATGTTTTGGAAGTGCAAGTGATATGCTGCTCCAGACTGCAGTTACAGTACAGCTGTTTAGGAGTAAAGTACTGCAAAACACTATGAAATCTACAGGTGAATTTTCAAGGTTAGTTTCACATCAAACTAAGTGCAGGAAAGTTTGCATAGAGGAGTGGAACAAACTAAATTTTGCTGAAATGTGCCTGTATTACTGAGCTAAGAATTCAGGATGTGTGATCAGTACTCAAGCTTCTTATGTTGTTTGCTAGCCGAAAGGTTTGTGACGTCCTTCCATATCACTGTTGCAGTATTCTTTACAAGGGATCTTGTGCCAAAGACAGTCCGGTGTCAGGTCAGTTGTACCTAAACCTTTAGACTTTATAGTCTCTATACTTCACACACGTTTCCTGCAGAAGGTGTAGGGCATAAAGATGACTTACGGATGCAAACCTTGACTACTTTGCTGTCAGTCCGAATGCCATTGTCATACATTAGTCTGAATCTCTTTCTGCTGTGCTGGTTAACAAGCTGTCTTCAGAAAACTGCCTTTTTAGAGTTTCTTAAACTTTTTTTTATTGTATTGTGTTTTTGTTCATGTCCAAGAAGGGAAAGTGTCAGGAGGCAGATTCCCCATAAAGACAGTCACTGTCTGTGTCTTATTTGCTTAGGCACTTCCCAGAACCATATGCAGTGCTCAGTCTGTGAAATTGTTGCCCTTAAGACCCTTTATTGCTAGCCTTCCTTATCGATATATCTTGAGAACCAGTGGCTTATGCTGCTGGCCCAGGGTGCTATGGCGGCATCCTCCTGTCCTGAGGGTTAGCCATATGCCAAGAAGGCCAAAATGGCTATGCCTGATCAGGTTGCTCTCCACCCTTTTGTGGACATTTCTTGAAGCTAGTGAAGGCCCAGAAGACCGTCCAGTGCATGTATTGGATTCTTCTGCAGCGCCCTGTCAGAGGCCATCATGGATCCAAATTCTCACATATCCTTGGAGGCCTTTTCAGTGTCTGTTCCGGATATTGAGGGAGAACCTTGGCTTATTTCCGAGGGGCAGTGTGTGTATTCCACAGATTTTGATAAGGGAAGGAATTCAGTCTGATTATTAGATCTCAACAAGGGTCTGAACCACAGAGATTCTTTTAGGCAGACGTCCCGCTGTAGAAAGAACAAAAAACACATTACCCCTGTTAAGAGATCCTCAGCTTGAATGTCATGTTTTTACTGTGGTTTTATTTAATGGTCTTGATGCCTCCTCAGGGGGGTGTCTATTTCTGCTCCTCCCTGTTCTTCAACCGGTGTTAGAGGCCTAGGGAATTGGATTCCTCAGATGAGTACTTGGACTCTGGCGAGGAATCCCTAGCTTACTCCCCTCAGATTCCTACTCTGGACTTCAGTTCTGAGGAAGAGGATTCTTTAGCCGGACCCCCCCCCCCCGGAAGAATTATCCTTTGTGGATACTGTCGCTTGCCAAATTTTAAATTTATCAAATTGTCAAATAAAAATTAGTACTTCAAATGGGATTGCTCCCAGGTCTCTCACTTCTCAAAAGGATGATATGAGCTTTTGCAGGTGGAGTTTCCTAAGCCATCTGCTGTTCCTCTTGGTTTGGCAGCAGTTTTGGACACCTTTTCTGCTGCTTCTGTGGTTCCTGTTTCTCAACCTCCAGCTCCTAAGAAGCCTGAGGATTGCAAATTTTTGTGCAAGTGCCTTGCTGCTGATGCCTCAGTGGTTTCAGTTTCCTGTGACAAGTCACCTAAGCTCTTGCCATGTATTAAGCTCCTTCCCTCAAGCAAGGATAGTCAAGCTATGGAGAGGTTGGTTGAAAGTGTCTGCTGCTTCTGACTTGTCTTTACCAAACCCACATGACGAGGTATGTTTTGGCCCTTCTTTCCCGTGTAGCTTCTGTGGTCTCTAACCTTTCTGATTTTGATGGGAATGCTTTAGCTCTTTCCCTCATAGGTGTTAACTAGGCTAATGACCACAAGGGCCTTTTTAAGCCTAGCCATGCATCTGAAATCTGACAAGTTTTGAAACCCTTGATAAGTTAAGCAGAGATTTGGGAGATGAAACATTTACAAGCAGGGGATCTGGGAGATTAACTATTTATAGGTTGCCTTTGTCCATTAGAGATACAAGTGCCAAACCAGGGATTAATTTCCTGTTCCTCATCTAGTTGTCCAAGTTGCACTTGACTTTCTTTAGGGAGGAACTTTGCTCCACATGGATGCTGTTCCTGTTTGAGACTGAGTAGTCTCTTGGATAAATACCTCTCTCTCCAGCATTCTCTAGTTATATCAGGCAAGGCTTACATCTTTAGAAGGGGTAATTTTGGTGTGTTTGTTTTGTGGATATGTTTGAGGTCCATCAGTGTGTGATCTGACAATGCCCTGGATGCCAGGCATAGAGCTTCCCTCAAAAGCCTGTATGAGAGTGTTACACCTTCATATGTTATTGATGCACTTGGGTGATCATGCTAAGGTCGAAAGGAGGTGTGCAAAGTTGCACAGTATCGACAGGCCGTTGTCTGAATGTGAATTTGCTCATTGCAGATTCGGCACTTTGAGTGCAGATTGCACTATAGTGGGGATCGGGAAATGAACCATTTCTCCACTGTAATGCAGTGTCAGAGCTGGTATATTAAGTTAGTGGGGGTGTGGGAGGCGCAGCCCCCCACATGGGGGGATTCAGGGGGGCTTGCCCTCCTGCATTACGATGTGTATTCACAGTTGTAGTTTGAAAATAAGCAAATCTGCTTTGTGATATGATTTTCGAACTACAGGGACTGGAAGTTTAAATTTCGAGCTTTAGAGTCGCACAGCAGCGCAATTGTAATTTTGATTTCTGCTTATATGAAGGTATACCAGGAGAATACAGGGATAGGACTTTAAGATGGCCTGCATAGGATGTTTTCCGTGCTCCCTTTACTCTTTTGGTGAGGAATCTCTATGGACGTTCCACTTGTTGGATATGCTGGTTAGGTACATACCAAAGGGAGCATTGTGCTCAATGAGTCTGATGAATACAGTGGAACAATTACTGACTTGGATGCCATACCTTTGTTTTAAGTCGTGCATTGTAGAAGGATTTCCTCACTACTGCAGACATCTGATTGTCAAAGGCTAGATTACTGTCTGTATGTGCCTAAGTCCCTGACTACTGGGTCAATTCTAAGGGGTGTGGTCAGTGTGATAGTTACCAGGGGTGGGTGACTTTTTGAAAGATGCTATTATGCATTTAGTTTTAGTCCATGTTTTTGACACCAGTTTGTGTCAGCACTTCCTGGAGAACATTTTTGTCAGTGTGGGATTCAATGACAGCTCATAATTTGCAGTCATCTGGAAGTTTTGTCAGCCACCGACCATTGACATTGGGCTTAAGAGAAGTAAATGCCAAAAAGGAGCGGTCCAAGGACCTATCCATGAGGGACTCCACTTGACTGGCTTCTTTGTAGAAGTGGACTCCCCAATTCTAACTTCCTGGGTCCTGTCTGTGAGCCAGTTGGGTATCCACAGGGTGACATATAGGTTTGTAACTAACTTGTTGAGTTTGTCGACAATGCCGGAGTCTGGTATTGTGTCAAATGCCTTGGCCAGGTCAAGGTAGGCAGTGTGAACCATTTTGCCCTCATCCATTGCTTTGGTGGCCTTCTCAGAGAAGTCCACCAGGTTGAGTAGGCATGACCTGCCCTTGACGAAACCAAACTAGGTTGGGTCCAGTGTCTGGAGGTTTTATGTCACTATTGATCATTTCTATGGTAATTCTTTTCATGGCTTAACATACAAGACTAGTGAGACTTGTGGATTTGTAGTTTCCAGGGTCTAATTATGTCCCATTTTTGTGACCGTTGCTGTTCTCCATTCATGAGGCACAAAGTCTGTTTGGTGGCTACAGTTTTGTAGAAATTCCAGAAGGCCTGATAGGTTGTGATTCATGCTGTTTTTGGGATATTGTTTGGGCCCATTGATGCGGTGTTCTTGGCCTTAGCCCATTGATGCTGTGTTCTTGGCCTTAGCCCATTGATGCTGTGTTCTTGGCCTTAGCCCATTGATGCTGTGTTCTTGGCCTTAGCCCATTGATGCTGTGTTCTTGGCCTTAGCCCATTGATGCTGTGTTCTTGGCCTTAGCCCATTGATGCTGTGTTCTTGGCCTTAGCCCATTGATGCTGTGTTCTTGGCCTTAGCCCATTGATGCTGTGTTCTTGGCCTTAGCCCATTGATGCTGTGTTCTTGGCCTTAGCCCATTGATGCTGTGTTCTTGGCCTTGGCCCATTGATGCTGTGTTCTTGGCCTTGGCCCATTGATGCTGTGTTATGGCCTTAGCCTATTGACGCAGTGTTCTTGGCCTTAGAGCATTAAGGACCTGTCCCTAGTGATAATAGGGGGATATTTTTTACTTGGTGGTATTTACTGAGGGAAGGTTGAGTGGGAGAGAGGAGTAAAGTTGGAGCTGAAGTTATTGTTGGATCCACTCCCCAGGTCACCAGTCACTTAATAAAATGCAGTTAAGATGCTCCTGATGCCTGTTCCAGAGCTGCTGCTTTTGATTCTGTGTTTTATTCTTGACTATGTCTGCAGGCTTCACCTGATGATACTAAAGCCATGCTTTTGGATACTTCCCCGGGTAATCTTTTTGGGACAGTGACTAATGACCTGTTTGTGTCTTCAGGGTAAAGGTCAAACCTTGCAGGAACACTGACATATTTTTCTCTCCTATCCTTAAATTCCAGAGGAATTACCCTTCTAAGTCTGTTTTTATTCACAGACAGACTCTCCCACCTCCACGTCCCAATGGTAAGAAGAGATCTAGGCATATTCCTTCTGCTAAATCCACTCGACTCCACTGTGTCAGAAGCCTTCTTTTCAAGATAAGCCTGAATGTTTGACATTTGGCCTCCTCTTCCCTTTGGCCAGGTCTCCCTGTCTCTCTGCCTTTGTGTCCCTTCCAAGTTAGTATCTGTTCAGCTTGGACTTCTGGGTGTTGTCTGTCGTTCATCGGGAGTATGTCATGGTTTGGAAATCCCCCCCCCCCCCCAGGCATTCCAATGCCTCTTCAGGGACAGCTTCCTTATTTTCCAGAGGTTTTGCAGTCCCTGTTGGATAAGGCACCTGTTTAGCCTGTTCTAGCCTCCCAATTGGGAATGGGGTTTTAATCCAGAATGTTTTTGCTTCCTTGAAAGGAGGGTAGCTGGGGAACTGTTAAGGATATTTCTCTGCTCAACACCTTTCTAAAGGTCCCTTCTTTCTGAATGTTGTCTTTTCAGACCTCATTTCCTCCTTTTCCCCAGTTTTTTTGGTTTCTCTGGACCTCAAGGATGCCTGTCTTCACATCTGTATTCACCCTGTATTCAGGAAGTGTTTACATGTCTTGTTTCTTCTTTTCAGTTCTCTGCTTTGCCCTTGGACTTTTCTACTGTCCCAATGGTATTCAAATGCTTTGCTCTTGTTATTGCCTTTTGTAGACTTTGAGGGATACAGGTTTCCCCTATCTATCTGGATGACATACTTATTCAGGCTCTCTCTCCCAGCAGTCTGTTGCGGGATCTCCACATTACAACTCTTCTTTTGCAAAGGCTGGACTCTACCATAAACTTCAAGAAATATATTTGGATGCCTCTCCCTGGATTATATTTTCCTGGCGAGCCGGGTCAGACTCTTCCCATGTTGGTTTCTCTTCCTTCTCCAAAAGTTTTGTTTCTGGCAACCTTTTTCCCAGTCTGTCCTCTCTTACAGCCAGAGTGTTTCTGTGGGTTCTGAGGTTTGACCAACACTATTGCCATGCTTCCTCTTGCCAGGTTCCATATGAGTTCCCTGTTCCTCTTCTTATTTATCTCAAACTTGAGTTTCAGTGGTGGATTCATCAAACCCCTCTCAATCCAGGGCTTTCTTTACTGGCTCCAGTTCCATATCAAGAACTGTACATGGATAGGCTCGGACTTCGGTGGGAGGGGGGTTCTTGTGGTTCTCTAAAGGACCTGGGTGTCTGGCCTCATCAGCGATTAGATCACGATGAGAACACTGCTACTGGCCCTGCAACCTTTTCATCGCCAGCCCCCTCAGTGCCTTCATAGACAATACCACTGTAATGTGGTACTTCAGTAAGCGGGTGTGGGTGGGGTGGGGATGGAACGGATAGCCAGACACAATGTCCTATGCTATAGCCTATTGAGCAGGTCCAGCACACACTAACGAATGGATGCTTCAAAGAGATGTTTCTGGACATAGTCCATCAGTGGGGTATTCCTCAAGTATGTCTTTTTGCCTCCCCTCTGAACAGACAACTTTCTGTCTTCTGTTCCAGAGTACCAGGTCATCTGGCTTGGAAAGTGGATGCACTGTCTTTTCCTTTGGTGCAAATGTTTTTATACAGCATTCATCCTTCCTCTGTTGCCTTGGGTTGTGCACAAAGTCAGATAGGATGCTCATTAAATCCTGCTGGCAACTCCCTTTTTGCTCAGACAGTATTGATTCCCCCTTGTTTCTCACTTCACCAGGGGCCATCACCACAGGTTTCCTAACTGGGTGGATGACTTCACCCATGACAAAGGACCTCTTATCCATCCTCATCTGTCAATTCTTCAAATGACATTGTGGGTTGATAGGGTTTTGTTTCATTTTTGGCACATATTTTCTGAGGACTTGCCCTGGGTTTTGCAGGAGGCCAAGAAACAAACCCAGAAAATCACACTTGTCGAGATGGAAGAAATTTTCTGTGTGGCGGCTCTCGCCATCAGGATCCCCTGTTGGTGGCGGTTTCTCTGGTTCTTATTTGTGTGATATGCTCCATTCTGGGTTGGCATATTCTTCAGTTAAAGCTGACCATTCAGTTTTGTTTGTCTGCCTTTTAATTCCTCTTTTGACATCTCATTTTAAGATCAAAACATTTCTTAAAGGTGTTCTCCATATCAGGCCTTCTAGAAAGCCTATTTCACCTTCTTGAAACTTCAATTTTGTACTTGAAAATTTGACCGACTCTGTTTGAACCTGTTAGTTTAGCTTGCTACTTTGAAGATTGCTCTTCTTTTAGCTCTCACTTCCAAGAGAGTGTCTTAACTTCATGCTGTCATGGCTATTCATCCTTGTTTTTAATAGAGGACAGGGTTTCTCTTCAAACTAATCCTTCTTTTATGCCCAAGGTGATTGAGTTGTCCCTGAATCCACTTATTCGCCTTCCTTTCTTTTTCTTCTCCACAGTCTGCTAGTAAGAAGGTTCTTCACACCTTTGATCTGTATAGACAGCTCTGGTATTATTTGGATAAAACAAATGTTTGTATGTCTGAGCTGATTTTTGATCGGATATTGTCAGATGTTCTTCGTGTTTCACTGTTGCAGTCATCACACTTGGGTTACCCTGCCAGGAGTAGCCCTCAGTTGGCCCGAATACCAGAGGCTTAGTATTTCTGCGTCGGTTGCTGAAACTCCAGGACTGACGTCAGGTTGTCCATGGTGTAAAACCAGGCAGCCGACACCATTACATCAGTCTTTCTTGCCAAGGAGCCCGAAGCAGAAGCAGTTCACACAAGTGCCGGTTGGCCGCTACCTGAGTTTTCGTTTCCGAAATTGAAGTTGAAGTCTTCTAAACCTAAGTACTCCATTGTGTATCCTTTTTTCTTGCTCTAACCGATGTCAGAAAAAGTTAACAATTGTCTCGCCTGTGGAAAGCAAGTACCACACTGAGATTTCCATTCTTACTGCGTCACCTGTTTAGGTCCAGACCACAACGTTCTTCACTGTCTGTTTTGTGTTTTGGTCAAAGCCAGAACTATACGTCATTGGACCCTTATAGCTAAATACTTATGCTCTTTATCTCTGTGTTCTGAAATGACTTCGGTAAGCCATCTGACTACTGATCTTCTGAAAAAACGTAAGGATAAAGACAGAGACAGACTGCACAGGTTCAAAACTGCCAACGATGCTTACATTAAGCTAGTCACCAGTTCGCCGGTACTCAGTGAGGCGCTTTCACAGCCTCTGCCCGCTTGTGGAATCGCAGGCCGCTACCGAGACCTGTTCAGAGGTGTGGAGAGACTTCTTTGATTACGGAACCTGCGGATGTCTCTACCTTGGATGGTCTGGAGTTGCTGTGCAGCCACCGGCTTCCGAGGAAGTTCTTTGCACTACCCATATTCGACACAAACTGGCGACGACTTTTGCATCTTCAGTTCTTTCTAAAGCTACAGAGTTTCTAAGGCCCAGGGTACGAACTACGCCTAAACAACTGAACCAAGCTCAAGCACCTGCTTCCATGCTTCAATCTCAAATGTTTAAAATGGCAGAATACCTTATGCTGATTAGGGGAAGCCAGCACCCCTTCTAAAAGAAAGAGGCTTGTCCCCAGCAGCTTTATCTGACTAAGAGTCCGACTGTGAGGTTTCTGATTATGAAGACATGCCCTTATCTGCTTATGAGGATTCAGATGCAGAGGAATCCATTCCTTCTGCCTCCTCCAGAGAATATTTTTTTTGTTGAAACCCTATATACCTTGAGAGAACATTTCCATTGGGAATGCCAGGATTATCCTCAGTCCAAAAAGAGACTCGGGGAATTTTTAGATTTACCACAGCACCCGACCCTTAGCTATTCCTCCTGTTCTGGATGTTGTGGATGATGTTTTCATGGAATCCCGGTACTCTACCTCCTGTTCCCAAAAAAAAATGACCGGTATGGGTCCCCGACTCGCATTTCTTTTCAAAAATCCTACTGCTGACCCAGAGGTCATCTCTCAAGGACTTAAAGGAATAAAAGCAACCACAGCTAAGAATCCCACCCCTTCGGATAGGGATTCCTGAGCTTTAGACAGATGGGGTAAAAAAATATACACCTCTGCAACTCTTGCCATTAGAGCATTAAATTGTCAATTCCACATGCTGAAATACCTGCAACATACTATGGAACTTATTAAACAAAAATTATCTACCTTTCCAGACCGTGCAGAAAATAAAGAATTACAGGAGCTATTGCATTCTCCAAGCCAAGTTACTAGGCATACCCTGCAGTATGGCTTTGATGCCCTAGACGCAATCCTGCAGGGCCCCAGTTACAGGTTCTGTACTTAGAAGGCTTGCTTGGCTTAAGGAACATACCTTGCCAGACCATGTCAAATCAAAATTATTGGACACACCACTGAACAAAGATAATCTGTTTGGCATCCGGGCAGAAGAGATTTTAAGTAAGATGGAAGAAAAAGCTAAATCTATGCAGACAGACTTTTTGCAAGTCCAACCTCAGAGATTCAGTAGGCATTGCCCCTCAAAACACTGGTCCTTTCCAGCCACCTCTAGGCAGGCTCAGACTACACCTAGGGGAAGCAGACCCCCCCCCCCCCCAGACAGCAGGCCCAGGGAATGCAGAGATCTAAGCAATGGAGTACCTTCACATGTTCATCGTGTTCACTGTTGCAGTCACTACAGTTGGGTTATCCTGCTGGCAGGCTACCCTCAGTCAGCCAGAATTCCAAAGTCTAAGTCTGGCATTGGTTGCGGTCGCCTCTTTCCTGACGTCAGTGCGCCAGGGGTAAAAAAGACGCAGCCGACGCCATTTTCTTTAGTCTTTCTTGCCGCGCGGTGCCCAAAACAAAAGCAGTTCGCAAGTGCCGGACGGCCGATTCCTGAGATTTTCAAATCTGAATTTCAGAACCGAAGTCTTCATTAAAGCTAAGTACCCCTTTGGGTAAACTTTTCTTGCTCCAGACCGATGTCAGAAAAAGTTTACAATTGTATTTCTTGTGGGAAGCAAATACATCATAAGGATTTTCACTTTTACTGTATTTTGCCTAGGCCCTGATCACAACGTTGCTAGCTGTCGGTTTTGTGCTAGATTTAACCAATGCACTATCAAGCGTCGGTTTGATTTTGCATTTCATTACTTTGGCCGAAAATTTAAGTATATAATGTCGTCGGACCAGCCGACAACAAACAACGCAAGGAAAAGGATAGGCATCCGAGGTCCAAAACTGACGACGAGGCATCTGCTAGGCGAGTCGCCGGTTTGCCGGTTCTCAGTGAGGTGCTTTCACAGCCCCTGGTGCCCGCTGCCTCAGAGCAACAGGCCGCTTCTGACTCCCACGTGGAGCTGACTGGGCCTCTGGGTACTCAAGGTATTGGACACTCGGAAATCATTCCCTCAGATGGGTCCAGAGCCGCTGAGCAGGCATCTGCTTCTGAGGGTGTCTTCAGACCTATACAACTATATATTAAGCCATCTTCAGCTTCAAAGACAGACTAAAGCAGCTCTAAAGACAAAGAAACAAGTACAGCTTTCTCCTACTCAGACTTTCATGCCTAAAAAACAGATGCTCAAAATGGCCGAAGACCTAATTACTTTGATCAGGGGCTCCTATCCCCCTCCTGATAAGAGGCCTAGGCAAGAGACAAAGTATGATTCTTCTGATCAGGTTTCTATTTCCTCTGATTCCCCTTCTGAACAGGATTACTCCATGCTTCCTTATGAGGATTCTGATGCTGAAGAATACATTCCTTCAGCCTCTCCTCCTGAGGATTATTCTTTTGGGGAAACCCTGCATACCATGAGGGAGCATTTCCACTGGGCGAGCCAAGATTATTCTGAATCTAAGAAAAGGCTCAGAGACTTTCTGCTACTTCCTCAGCATAGACCCTTTGCTATTCCACCTGTTTTAGACATTGTAGATGTATTTTGAGTCCGGCCTGTCCCCTGACTCTTTACCCGCTGCACCTGCTAAGCCAGACAGATACTACAGGGTTCCGGCTTCTCAAATTCCTATATAAGAACCCTGCTGCTGACCCAGAAACTATATCTCAAGGTCCCAAAGGGGTTAAAGCTTACACTGCAAAAAACCCTGTCCCCTCTGATAGGGATTCTAGGGCTCTAGACAAATGGGGGGAAAAAGTCTACACTTCTGCTACCTTGGCTGTAAGGGCTTTAAATTGTCAGTTTCATATGCTTAAATATCAGCAATATATGATGTCAATGCTTAAACAGAAATTGTTGACAAATACTGAATGTTCAGAGAACAAGGAATTGCAGGATTTATTGCATGCAGCTGAACAAGTGGGAAAGCGTACTTTGCAATGTGGTTATGATTCATTGGACGCCTCTTGCAGGGCCGCTGTTACAGGTTCTGTTATTAGAAGGCATGCTTGGTTAAAGGAACAGAATCTGCCTGATCATGTTAAAAGCAGAATTATTAGGTGCACCATTGCAGCATGATACTTTGTTTGGTATTAAAGCAGAAGAGGTGTTGGAAAAAAAATGGAGGATAAAGCAAAATCCATGCAGACAGTCAATTATTTTTTACAGGTACAGCCACCCAGGTTTAGCAGAAACTGGCCTTCTAAAAATTGGTCCTTTCCAGTGTCAGACAGACCACAAAGAGGCAGATACAGGTGTCCTAGAGGCAGATCTCAGCCCCAAGGCTCATACAGGCCTAAACAATGGGGTGCTCCTACCTCCAAAAGCAGAGAAGACAAATCACAATCTTATAGGAAACCGTCCCAATGACGTTCCTCTACCAGATCCAAGCACTTTTCTTTTGACAGCCCCATTAGGGAGAAAACTAGCACTTTTTTCATCAAATTGGCAAATGGTTACCCAAGACAAATGGGTCCTGAACATAGTGTCCCAAGGCTGCAGGTTCCATTTTCACACTCTACCAAGGTCAAAAGGTATGCCAGACCTGCCACACAATCAATGGGCAGAGGCACAAAAACTAATTACAGCCCTCATGGACATGAGGGCCATTCAGCAAGTACCACAACAGGAGCAGGGGCAAGGTTTTTACTCCAGACTTTTCCTAGTACCCAGAAAGGACAGAACCTGGAGACCAATACTGGACCTATCTATACTAAATATGTTTCTGGAAGTTCCAAAATTCAAGATGTTGGCTCTACAGCAGCTACTGCCCATGCTGGGCAAGAAGACTTGGCTCGTAACTTTGGACCTAAAAGAGGCATACCTGCATGTCCCAATCAGACATTCTTGCAGAAGATACCTCAGATTCATAGCTGCCTCAATGCATTACCAATTCTCTGCACTGCCCTTTGGCTTATCTACTGCGCCCAGGGTCTTCACAAAATGCCTGGCACCAGTAATTGTGTTTTGCAGACAGAGGAATTCAAATATATCCCTACTTGGACAACTGCCTAATTCAAGCAGAGACCAAAGACATTCTTTTAAAGCATCTTGGCATTTGTCAAAAGATTACTAACTGGCCTAGGGTACACAGTAAACGAAAATAAATCAAAACTAGTACCCTCTCAAGAGATAATATTCCTGGGTACAAGCCTAAATACAACTGCCCAGATGGCTTATCTCATGCCAGACAAACAAAAGCAACTGACTTCTTACATCAAGAAATTGGCAACAAAAACCCACTTATCTACAAGGAAAATCCTGCAGGCCCTGGGTTTCATGGCATCCTGCATTCTACTAATTCCATATGTCAGACTGCATATGAGGAAACTACAATGATATCTAAAAGGTGTTTGGACTCAGCATTGCCACAGCCTGGAGACAGTAATTCCACTCATTCCCTGCCTACAACAGGACTTTCGATGGTGGGCAGAAACCTGTCCCCACAACAAGGGTCTGCCATTCAGTTTACCCACAGCCAGGCAGACACTAACAACGGATGCATCAGATTATACCTGGGGGGCCCATATGGCAGGAAAATGTATTCAGGGCACATGGCCTGCAAACCAGATGCATCTTCACATCAATCAAAGAGATGCTAGCTGTTCAAAATTCTCTGACAGCTTTTAAGGACTTGCTTCATCCAGGACAACTACTGATAAAGACGGACAATACTACGGTCATGTGGTACATAAACAAGCAGGGAGGTACACATTCCTACCCCCTCTGCAGACTGGCAATGAACTTATGGGACTCAGCATTGGCTTTTCAAATTCACCTGCAAGCACAATTCCTGCCAGGAAAAACAAATACTCTGGCAGATGAACTAAGCAGAAACCTCATGGATCCCCACGAATGGAAACTGGATCCACAAGTCTTCAACATGATAATAAGGAAATGGGGATGCCCAGACATAGATCTATTTTCCTCCCCTCACAACTACCAATTGCAGAGATTTTGCACAAGGATTTATCACAAGCAAGCATGGAAAGTGGACGCCTTATCCTTCAGCTGAAAAACCTAACCGTATATGCCTTTCCTCCACTGCCTCTCCTTCCCAGGGTACTCCTAAAGGTCTGACAAGAGAAGCCAAAAAGTATACTGATTGCACCAGACTGGCCACGCCAGCACTGGTACCCAGTCCTAAAGAGTTTATCTCAATGTCCAGCATGGATATTGCCTCAAACTTCACACTTGCTCACCCAAGAAAACGATCGGCTCCTGCACAGCCAACTCAGTACCTTAAATCTGGCAGCATGGCGGATAATGTAACCATTCAGAACACACCTCTTTCAAAAGCTGTTATGGATGTTTTCTTGGAGGCCAGGAGGCCCAGTACCAGAAAATCTTTTGCAGAAAAATGGAAGAGATTCTGTGCTTGGAGTCAGGAACAAGGCATTGACATGTATGTACCAAATATACCTCAGATTTTACAATACCTAACTGAGATGCTGAACAAAGGCCTTTCTTTCTCATCAATTAAGATTCATGCCTCTGCCATTTCAGCCCATTGCAATACGGAACCACGTATCTTTTCTGATCCTTTAATAAGGCAGTACCCGAGAGGGGCAAAAACATTAGGCCTCCAAGGAGAGCACCAATTCCGGCCTGGGACCTCAGTTATGTTTTGGAAAAACTCACACTGCCTCCTTTCGAGCCAGCTTCAACAGCAGATATAAAATTCTTATCCTGGAAAACAGCTCTACTCCTAGCAATAACCTCAGCAAGGCGAGTCTCTGAGTTACAAGCACTCATGGCTGTGGAACCTTTTATCATTTTTCATCCAGACAGGGTTTCTCTGAGGACAAATCCTACATTTATGCCTAAGGTGGTGTCCAGTGTGGCCCTCAACCAAACCATTCACTTGCCTACCTTTTATCCAAATCCACAGAACAAGGGTGAAAAAATTCTGCATTCTTTGGACATACACAGGCAGTTACGCTTCTGTTTGGACAGAACTAAAGCTTTCAGAAAGACTGAGTAACTTAGTGTCCTATGCTGCAGGATCTCAAGGAAAGACCATCTCAAAACAGACTATTTCTAAATGGCTAGGCCATTGCATCCGTTTTTGCTATTCTCAACATGGCAAATCAGTGCCTAAGGGCATTAGGCCTCATTCCACCAGAGCAGCAGCCACTTCAGCAGCCTTCCTTAGAGGAGTACCAACCAAAGATATCTTTGAGGCTGCAACTTGGAGTTCAGTGCACACTTTCACAAAGCACTACCACTTACCTCTTTAAGTCCAGAGCAGGCTTTGCCACTGCAGTTCTGCAGGGCCTCATAGCCTCTCCTAATCCTATTTAGCCCAGCCCACCCATCCTCAGCTTTGGGATTTAACCCAATTGTAATGACTGCAACAGTGAAACACGATGAACATAGTACAGTTGTGTACCTACCATAAATGTAGATGTTCGAGTGTATTCACTGTTGCAGTCCAGGTTACCCACCCACCATCCCCCTTCTCTTTGCTGGGACTTATCTGCACTTCTCTATCCTATACAACCTATTTGGTGTATTTGCTTGTAGATAAAGAAAATGTTATTTTTGTGCATGCATTTTTATTGGCATATTTTTCAGCCTACCAATTTCGGGGGAACCTAACATCTGGGGCAAGAAAAACTGATGAAAATGGCGTCGGCTGTATCTTTTATACCCTTGGCGCACTGACGTCAGGGAAGAGGCGACAGCAACCGACGCCGGACCTAGACTTTGGAATTCTGGCTGACTGAGGGTAGTCTGCTAGCAGGATAACCCAATTGTAATGACTGCAACAGTGAATACACTCAACATCTACATTTATGGTAGGTACACAACTGTACTTTCTAAAACAGTGAGTGCTAAGCCACCCCCTTATGGAAAGCATTCACAATGACTTCTCAGCTTCACTACTCACTTCTGCCCGTCTGCTTGTGCCCCTAGGAGGAAAACTTGCCTCCCATGTAAAAACTGGGCCTCCATCACCAACGATCGATGGGTCCTCCGCATCGTGTCCCAGGGATACAAATTTTATTTCACTTACTGCCAACCCCAAAAGGGTTCCCAGATCTTCCTCCAAACCAGTGGGCAGAGGCACAAAACCAAGTTCATTCCCTGCTCTCCATGATGGCAATTCAGCCTGTTCCCACAGACCAGATAGGCCAAGGTTTCTATTCCAGAGTTTTCCTGGTACCCAGAAAAGAGGGCACCTGGTGCCCAATCCTAGATCTATCCATTCTAAACACCTTCCTGGTGGTACCAAAATTCAAAATACTCACCCTCCAGCAGCTTCTTCCTATGCTATTCAAAGATGCCTGGTTAGCCACTCTAGACCTAAAAGAGGCCTATCTGCACATCCCATTCAGACTCTTGCAGGAAATGTCTACGTTTCATGGCAGGATCTATGCATTATCAGTTCTCTTCACTTTCCTTTGGCTTATCCACTGCTCCCAGAATTTTCACAAAATGCTTGGCTCCAGCCATTGCTTTTTGCAAACAGAATATTCAAATGTACCCCTACTTGGACGACTGCCTGATTCAGACATGGTCAGGAAAACCTGTTGCAGCACCTGACATTTGTCAAAGACCTACTGACCTCACTGGGGTACATAGTAAACAAAAAGAAATCCAAACTAGTCCCCAGTGAAAAAATTGTATTCCTGGGAGCAAGCTCGGACACAGCATCCCAGATGTCATTCCTTACTCCAGAAAAACAAGCCTATCTGACTGGCTACTTCTCTCAACTGGCCACCAGAACCCATTTATCCACAAGGAACATCCTGCAAGCTCTAGGGTTCATGGCCTCCTGCATTCTACTAATTCCATATGCCAGATTGCATATGAGGAAACTTCAGTGGTACTTTATAAAAAAAAAAAAAACCTTTGTCAACATTCTCAGGACCTGGAAACTATTATGCCTACGATACCTTGTCTAAGGAAAGATTTTCTTTGGTGGGCACCAGCATATAAACCACAACAAGGTACTTAACTTTTCACAACCCCACGCCAGCCAGACCCTCACCACAAACACATCAGACTATCCCTGGCGTGCATTCAGGGCCACTGGAGCCCAAATCAAATTCATCTGCACATCAACCAAAAAGAGATGTTAGCTGTTCAGCAGGCTCTGACAGCTTTCAGCCCCCCTACTCTCTCTGGGGCTTCTACTAATCAAAACACACCACAGTGATGTGGTACATAAACAAGCAGGGAGGAACCCACTCTGCAGGCTAGCCATGACCCTTTGTTACACTGCTTCAGCCATGCAGATTCACCTCCTAGCACATCCTGCCGGGCAATCAAAACTCTGGCAGAGAACTTGCAGAAATCTCCTAGACCCGCACGAGTGGCAATTAAACCACAACACCCTCAGCATTGTAACCCAGTAATGGGGTACCCCAAAGGTGGACCTATTTGCCTGCAGCTCAGCAAATTCTGCACCAGGGAACTTCACAGCAACTCCTGAAAAGTGGATGCTCTATCCTTCCATGGGTAAAACTCTCAGTCTATGTTTTCCCCCCTCTACCGCTCCTTACAAGGGTGTTACTCAAAATAAGGGGGGAAAGACCAAGGGCAGTCCTAATTGACCCAAACTGGCCATGCCAACACTGGTACCCACTACTGCGCTGTCTGTCCCTGTTGCCTCCATGGCACCTCCCTCAGATTACAACTCTCATAACGCAGCAGAAGGGAGAGTTCTTACATCCACAATTGCAGACCCTGAACCTGGCAGCCCGGCTTATTCATTGACCTCTCCTCTAGTGGCCAGCCTAAGCAAGCAAGTGCTGGACGTTGTATGTGAAGCCAGATGACCCAGCACTAGAAAATCCTATGCTGAGAAGTGGAAAAAGTTATTGCCCCTGGATCCAGGATAAAGGAGCCGAACCAGCTTAGCCCTCCTTGCCTCTCATCCTGGATTACCTAGCAGACCTGCTTCACAGGGGCCTATTCTTCTCTTCTATTAAAATCCATGCATCTGCCATCTCTGCACATTACAGCACAGAGCCACCTCTCTTTTCACACCCCCTCATCAAGCAGTTCCTTAGAGGGGCTAACAAATTGAGGCCACCCAGAAGAGCCCCTACCCCTGCTTGGGACCTTAATTTTGTGTTGTAAAAGCTCACGCTCCCTCCCCCCTTTTGAGCTTGCAGCTTTAGCAGAATTAAAATTCCTTTCTTGGAAAACAGCCTTGCTTCTGGCCATCATTTCAGCTGGATGAGTGTCTGAGCTACAAGCACGCATGGCTGTGGAACCCTTCATCATTTTTTATGCTGATAGGGTCTCCCTCAAGACTAACCCAACTTTCCTGCCTAAAGTGGTGTCCAGTGTGGCTCTCAATCAATCTATTCATTTGCCCACCCTTTTCCCTAAGCCTCAAAGTAAGGGGGAAAGGATCCTGCACTCCTTAGATGTGCACAGACAGCTCAGATTCTACCTGTATAGGACTAATCCCTTTAGAAAATCTGACCAGTTACTAGTTAGCTTTGCAGCAGGGGCAGAGGGCAAGGCCATATCAAAACAAACCATTTCCAAATGGATAGCACACTGTATCCATTTCTGTTACAAACACCATGGGAAACCACCCCCACAGGGGGTCAGAACACATTCCACTATGGCAACTTCCACCTCTGCAGCATTTCTCAGAGTGGTCCCTACCAGGGACATCCTGGAGGCTGCAACATGGAGTTCTGTTCATATCTTCACCAAGCATTACCACCTGCCTATCTTTTCCAAATCCAGGGCAGGCTTTGCACTGCAGTCCTGCAGGGCATACTGGCCAGCCCTAACTCTTCTTGACTGCCTCCACCAGTTTCTTCAGCTTTGGGAATCAACCTAAGTGTGATGACTGCAACAGTGAAACGTGAAGAACATAGTACAGAATTTCTTTGTTTTTCACTGTTGCAGTCATTACTTTTGGGTAATCTGCTGGCAGGTTGCCCCCAGTCGGCCTGAATTCCAAAGTCTTCGGTCCTGTGTTGGTTGCTGTCTCCTCTTCCATGACATTAGGTTATCAGGGGTATAAAACATGCAGCCAATGCCATTTTCTCCAGTCTTTCTTGCTGCGCGGTGTCCAAAGCAGAAACATTTCGCAAGTGCTGGTCGGCCGACTACTGAAATATTCGAGTTTGAGTTTCAGAACCGAAGTCTTCACTAAAGCCAAGTACCCCGTTGGGGAAACTTTTTTCTTGCTTTTTACTGATGTCAGAAAAAGTTAATAATTGTATTACTTGTGGAAAGCAAATACCTCATAAGAATTTCCATCTATACTGTATACCTTGCCTAGGCCCTGATCACAACGTGTCTGGCTGTTGGTTTTGTGCTAGATTTAACCAACGCACTGTTAAGTGTCTGTATATTTTTGCATCAAAGTATTTTGGAAACAGATTTAACTACCCAGAAATGCCGTCTGATAGTAATCCGACTACCTGAGTACATAAAAAACGCAAAGAAAAGGACAGAGAAAGGCAGTCGAGATCCAAAACAGACTAAGCTTCTCCTAAACCAGTTGCCGGTTCGCCGGTACTCAGGAGCTTTCGCAGCCCCTGATACTCGCTACCTTCGAGTCGCAGGCCTCTACCGACACCCATGTGGAGTCCGGCATGCCGCAAGATACTCAAGGTATTGGACCAACGGATATATCTCCCTTGGATGGGTCCGGAGCCGCTGAGCAGGCACCGGCTTCTGAGGGTGTATTCAGACCAACATTTGTATATCAAACCGAAAGCTGCAAAACCGAAGACACAAGCAATTTCTAAAACTAAAAAAACGATGTATGAGCCACGTGCCCAGGCCTCTATGCCTAAAAAACAGATTATCAAAATGGCTGAACACCTTATTACCTTGATCAGGGGTACCCATCCTCCTCCTGATAAGAGGCCTAGGCAAGACACTGATTATGAATCTTCAGATCAGGTTTCTATTTCTTCTTCCTCTTCTGGTCAGGAATTATCTATACCTCCATATGAGGATTCTGATGCTGAGGAGTCTATTCCATCTACATCTCCTCCTGGGGATTATTCATTTGGAGAAACCTTGCATACTGTGAGAGAGCATTTTCACTGGGAGAGTCAAGACTTAGAATCAAAAGAGGCTCAGGGATTTCCTTCTTCCTCAGCCCAGGCCTGTAGCCATTCTCCCTGTTTTAGACATTATGGATGATGTGTTTTCGGAGTGTAGCTTGACCCCTGACTCCTTACCTCCGGCTCCCAGTAAGCCTGACAGATACTACAGGGTCCCTGACTCACATAAATTTTTATTTAGTAACCCTGCTGCTGAACCTGAAACTATTTCACAGGGTCCAAAGGGAGTTGAGGCCTCAACAGCAAAAAATCCTTCCCCCTCTGACAGAGATTCAAGGGCACTGGACAGATGGGGAAAAAAGGTTTATACAGCTGCAACCTTGGCAACCAGGGATTTAAACTCTCAATTTCATATGCTTAAGTACCAACATGTTATGGGATTGCTGAAACAGAAAATGATGAATTCAGAATGTGCAGAAAATAAAGAATTGCAGGAATTAGTGCATGCAGCTGAACAAGTTGGAAAGCAAACTTTGCAATGTGGTTTTGATTCATTAGAGACCTCCTGCAGGGCCGCAGTTACGAGATCTGTGATTAGGAGGCATGCCTGGTTAAAGGAACAGAATTTGCCTGATCATGTTAAAGCAAAATTGCTAGATGCATCTTTACAGCATGATTCTCTGTTTGGTATTAAGGCAGAAGAGGATATTCAACGTTGCATGCATGTAGCAGTCAAGGTTGATGAAACGTTCAAGGACCTAGTTCTTTTCCATAAGGCTGTTTGATCTGTCAGACAAACTTACTGTCGTAATGGTACATCAACAAGCAGGAGGGACATTTCTTATCACTCTATGCAGAGCAAGCAATGATTTTATGGGACTAAGCTGTTTTAAGCCTGCAACTGACTCTTCCTATAAGATGTATTGCCAGAACACAGAACTCATCATGATGTAGTAAAGACACATATTGGATCTCTACAGTGATATTTGGATCCATGTGTATCAAAAATTGAATAACTGTGTTCATTGTAGGGCACAGATAGACATAGATCTGCACTACTCTCCCACTAAACCACCAGCTGCCAAAGTATTGCCAGCTTTGGTTCATCACAACAGAAAGTGATGTTAACAAAGCGCAGTTATCTAAACCTTCATGTACCTGCCTTTCCACCTCACCTAAAGGTCAAAGGTACCAAAGGTCCCGGGATTTCCGGCGCCTTGATTTTCAACTCTTGAAAGCTACAAACGAAACTGGAGGGGATGGAACGAGTCTTGTAAATGGCCTTTACCTCTCAGGGGGAATCTATTGTCTGATATTAGTGTTGAAGCTCTGGATCTTCTCAGCACGCCACTTCACTTCTCTTGTTCTCACAACTCTCTATGGCAGGTTAGTATGGTTTTTCTCAACTGCTTAAACAAGTTTTAATTTTGATTATGGAAGCTAGGAGGCCAGAGAAATAGGAGAATATGCATTGTAAATGGAAGAGAGAGATTCAAAGAATTACAGAATTAGCATTGAATTTTTCTGTGGCTTCGTTATAATTAGCTCTTGCATATTTTACTGAATCTCTGATTGGGGACTTTGTGTTGCAAGATTTCTGCTGCATTGGAACAGGCACTCATTATGATTAGCGAGATTGTTCACAGGCTTTTGTTTTCACAGTTTCTTTGCAGGCAAAGTTTTAGATCCAATACACAGTGGATATCACTTGATCCCAATTCTTCCTTGGAAAAAAAAAACTTTTTCTACCTTTTTGCACTGCTGCATGAGCTGAATTATTGAAGGGTGTGCGTGGAAGACTGCTTTTCTGTGGGCTATTACTGAATGGTGTTTGTCTGAAGTTACCCAGGCCCTTGGCAATTCCTCCCTTTGATTTTCCATAGGGAGGAATATCGTGCATTACTAATCGCTTCGCTATCATACCTGTGGCTTGGTGTGTGGCTAATATAAAAACTAACTTTCTATTTACCTTTTTTTAGATCCTCAAAATAAAGGAAAGGGAAGAGAGCACACATGGTACACAGGCAATTAGCAGTGCATTAGTTAAAAATTTTGTAATTTCTTTCAGGCAGAGCAAGCAGTTGTTAGTTTTCTTTTTGACAGAGTTCTGGAGACGAAGCTCAAAACAAACAAGGTGGGTTCTATGTAAGTTGCATTTGCATTTGATTTTATTTATCCCAGCATAGCAGAACAGGTTCCAAATTGGATGCTAGGGCGGAAGCTACACTAGACTGCTAGCACAGCAACTTAGTTCATGTGGCAGAGGGTCTGGGTAGGAAAGCAGCTACTTGGTATTCAGTTTCAGTCTCCAGGCCTCACACCTCACCTACATATCTATATCTGTTGCAGTCTTTTTACAGTTTTTGTTGAAGGATCATTTCAAGCTGATGTTTGGGCTCCTGCTATTTTATAGCTTTCCTCTACTTTCCTGCAAAAGCCACTGACAGGGACTCAGGCTACATGGAGACGAAAGAGAGTACAGTTAGTACCTACCATAAATGTCCAAATGTAGATGCAGTCTTGCTGCAGTCCTCCCCATCAATTCCCCTCCTTCCCCTCTGTGTTTCCAGGGTTTTGTGTAGGTTTGCTTTATATTTTTTGTATATATTTATGTATATATTGTACATGTTTTTTTGTTTAGGTGTTTTGGGACTGTCTTTTGACATCAGAAGCAAGAAAAGGAAAGGAAAAAGACCTTTAGTAAGCGTCGGTCATGCGCATTAGTACCACAGCTGTTACTGGCGATCTCATGACCAGCCGCCATAGGAGCGCTCTGGTATTCATTCCGACTGGGACGCGGACTATACCCAATTGTCAGGACTGCAGCAAGGGAATCCTCGAACATCTACATTTATGGTAGGTACAAAACTGTACTTTTTAAAGAAAATGGAAGATAAAGCCAAGTCTATGCAAACTGTTAAAGATTTCTTACAAGTGCAGCCAGCAAGATTTAGTAGACACTGGCCTACAAAAAGCTGGTCCTTTCCTGTGTCAGAGCTCAAAGGGGCAAATCCATATGCCCTAAGGGTTCCAGATACCAGGCGCAAGATTCATACAGGTCAAAGCAATGGGGCGCTTCCACCTCCAAATCTGGAGGGGATAAAGTGCAAACCTACAGAAAGCAATCCCAATGACTATCGTCTGCCTACACCAAGCACTTATCTTTTGGCAGCACCCATAGGGGGAAAACTAGCACTTTTTGCTCAAAATTGGCAGCTGTTAACCCAGGACAAGTGGGTACTAATCATCGTATCACAGGGATACAGATTTCATTTCCACACCCTGCCAATGGCAAATGGTTGGCCAGATCTGCCAACAAATCAATGGGCAGAGGCACAGAAACAGGTTACGTCCCTCATCGATATGGGGGCCATTCAGACAGTACCAGAACAGGAAAAAGGACAAGGTTTTTACTCAACTGTTCTTGGTACCCAGAAAGGACAAGGCCTGGCGGCCAATACTGGATTTATCGATTTTGAGCACATACCTGGACATTCCAAAATTCAAAATGCTGACTTTGCAGCAGCTTCTGCCCATGCTGGGCAAGAATGCTTGGCTGGTTACTTTAGACCTAAAAGAGGCACACCTGCATGTCCCAATAAGGCAATCGTGCAGAAGATACCTCAGATTCAAGGCTGGCTTAATGCATTACCAGTTCTCTGCACTGCCCTTTGGCTTATCTACTGCGCCCAAGGTCTTTACAAAGTGCCTGACACCAGTAATTGCATTTTTCAGACAAAAAAGTATACAAATATATCCTTACTTGGACAACTGTCTCATTCAAGCAGAGAACAAGGACACTCTTCTTCGACTCCTGGCGTTTGTGAAAAGGCTTCTAACATGCCTAGAGTACACAATAAATGAAAAGAAATCACAACTGGTACCCTCTCAAAAGATAACATTCCTGGGTGCAAGCTTGAATACAACTGCTCAGATGGCTTACCTCATGCCAGACAAAGGCAACTGACTACTTACTTCAAATTGAATGCAACCAAAACCCAGTTATCTGCAAGACAAATTCTGCAGGCTCTGGGCTTCATGGCATCCTGCATCCTACTAATTCCTTATGCAAGACTGCATATGAGGAAACTTCAATGGTACCTAAATAGTTTATGGAGTCAACATTCTCACAGTCTGGAAGCAATGATTCCTCTCATTCCCTGCCTTCAACAGGAGTTTCTGTGGTGGACAAAGGCATGTCACCAAATATGGGACGGCCCTTCACTCTCCCCCCTGCTAGCCAAACCTTAACAGATGCATCGGATTATGCCTGGGGGGCCCACATGGCAGGAAGATGCATTCAGGGCATATCGACCGCAAAACAAATGCATCTACATATCAACGAGAAAGAGATGCTAGCTGTTCAAAATGCCCTAACAGTTTTCAAGGACTTACTTCATCCTGGACACCTACTGATAGACGGACAGCACCTCAGTCATGTGGTATATAAACAAGCAAGGGGGGTCACACCCATACCCCCTTTGCAGATTAGCCATGGCACTGAGACACAGCTTTGACCTACCAAATAAATAAATATTCAAGCTCATTTCCTGCCAGGAAAATAAAATACACTGGCAGATTATTTAAGCAGAAACCTTATGGATCCTTACGAGTGGGAACTAAATCCACAAGTCTTTAGCATGATAACAGAGAAATGGGGGAGTGCAGAAATAGATCTATTTGCCTCTCCTCAAAATTATGAATTGAAAAGATTATGCACAGGGACTTATCACAGACCAGCATGGAAAGGGGACGCCCTATCAGTTTACGCCTTTCCTCCTCTGCCTCTTCACTCCAAGGTCCTCCTAAATGTCAGACAAGAGAAACCAAAGATGATACTAATTGCCCCGGACTGACCCCGCCAGTACTGGTACCCAATCCTAAGGAACTTGTCTCAATACCCAGCTTGGACCTTAGCTCAAAGACCTCAACTCCTGTCCCAGCAAAGCAATCAGATCCTGCGCAATCATGCAGCATGGCTGATCATGTAGTTAAACACCACCTCTCAGTAAAGCTGTGATGGTTGTCATTTTGGAAGCCAGAAGACCTAGTACAAGGAAGTCTTACGCTGACAAATGGAAGAGATTCTGTGCTTGGAATCAAGCACAAGGAACTGATACAGCAGAACCAAATATCCCTTAGATATTACAATACTTAACTGAGATGCTTGACAAAGGCCTTTCTTTCTCATCAATTAAAATCCATGCCTTTGCCATTTTGGCTCATTACAATACAGAGCCAACAATTTTTTCTCATCCTTTTACTAAAGCAGTATCTTAGTGGAGTCAAAAATTTAAGACCACCTAGAAGATTACCATTACCTGCATGGGACCTCAATTATGTATTGGAAAAGCTCACCCTGCATCCTTTTGAACCAGCTGCTACCGCTGATATAAAGTTCTTATGGAAAATAGCTCTGCTATTAGCAATTACTTCAGCAAGAAGAGTATCAGAGCTACAAGCCCTCATGGCTGTAGAGCCTTTCATCATATTTTACCCAGACAGGGTGTCTCTGAGAACAAATCCTACTTCTGTGCCTAAGGTGGTTTCCAGTGTGGCTCTTAACCAAACAATTCATCTGTCAACCTTTTATCCAAATCCGCAGAACAAGGGGGAGAGAATTCAGCATTCCTTGGACGTACACTGGCAGCTAAGATTCTACTTGAGCAGGACTAAAGTTCTAAAAAAAACTGAGCAATTACTAGTGTCATATATGCTGCAGGATCAGAAGGAAAGGCGATTACAAAGCAGACAATTTCAAAGTGGATAAGCCACTGCATCTGTTTCTGCTTACTTATACCATGGTAAACCTGTGCCGAAGGGCATTAGGTCTTATTCCACCAGAGCTGCAGCTACTTCAGCAGCCTTTCTCAGAGGAGTACCAACCAAAGTCATTCTAGAGGCTGCTACTTGGAGTTCTGTGCACACCTTTACAAAGCATTATCATTTGCATCTGTTTTAAGTCCAAGGCAGGCTTTGCCACTGCAGTGCTGCAGGGCCTTATAGCCACACCTAATGCTGTTTAGCTCCAGCCTCCCAACCATAGCTTTGGGATTTCACCCAAATATAATGACTGCAACAGTAAAAAACGAAGAACATAGTACAGTTGTGTACACTTACTATAACTGTAGATGTTAGTGTATTCACTATTGCAGTCTAGGTTACCCTCCTGCCATCCCAGTCATTCTGGAGTTTATCTTTCCTTCTCTGTCTTCTACAACCTATGTGGTGTATTTGCTTGTAGATGAAGGTAAAGTTTATATTGATGCATGTAGATATATATATATATATATATATATATATATATATATATATATATATATAAAACTTTTTTTTTGCTACCTTTTTGGGGGCACCTGACATCAGGGGCAAGAAAAACTAAAAAATAAATGGCGTCTGCTGCATGTTTTATACCCCTGACGTCATGGAAGAGAAGACAGCAACTGACTCAAGACCCAAGACTTTGGAATTCAGGCCGACTGAGGGCAACCTGCCATCCGATTACCCAATTGTAATGACTGTAACAGTGAATACACTCGAATGTCTACATTTATGGTAAGTGTACACAATTGTACTTTGTGTACACTTACCATAAATGTAGATGTTAGTGTTTTCACTGTTGCAGTCCTGGATGTTCTTCGTTTTTCACTGTTGCAGTCATCACACTTGGATCAGCCTGCAGGTAGCCGTCAGTCGGCCCGATTACCAGAGACTTAGTATTTCTGCATCAGTTGCTGTCATTCCAGGACTGTCTTCAGGTTGTCAGTGGTATAAAAACAGGCAGCCAACGCCATTACATCAGTCTTTCTTGCTGAGCAGCCCGAAGCAGAAGCTGTTAGCACGAGTGCCGGACTGCCGCTACCTGAGTTTTTCGTTTACGAATTTAATCATCCTCAAGTTTTTTAACACTATGTACCCCATTGGGGATCCTTTTTTCTTGCTCTAACAGATGTCAGAAAAAGTTAACAATAGTCTTGCCTCTGGAAAGCAAATACCTCACCGAGATTTTCATTCTTACTGCGTCACCTGTTTAGGCCCAGACCACAACGTACCTTGCTGTTGGTTTTGTGCTTTGTTCAGCGCCCGAACCATTTGTCATCGGGCCCTTATTGTCTCTAAATACTTTCGTTCTCTATTTCCGTATTCTGATATGGCTTCGGTAAGCCATGTGACTACCAATATTCCGAAAAAACGTAAGGATAAAAGCAGAGACAGACAGCACGGGTCCAAAACGGCCAACGCTTCTGTTAAGCTAGCCGCCAGTTCGCCGGTACTCACTGAGGCGTTTTCGTAGCCCTTGATGCCCGCTTCTCTGGATTTGCAGGCCTCTACTGATACCCGTATGCCACGAAACTCTTCTTCAACTATGAAATCTGCAGATGTCTCTACCTTGGATGGGTGCAGAGCCGCTGAGCAGGCACCGGCTACTGAGGAAGTTCTTTGCACTACCAATGTTTGACACAGACTTTCACATCTTCAGTTCTGTCTAAAACTGCTGAGTTTCTAAGGCCAAGAGTATGCGCTACGCCTAGAAAACAGACGACCAAAGCGCATGCACCTGCTTCCTTGCCACAACATCAAATGCTTAAAATGGCAAAAGACCTTATTATGCTGATTAGAGAATGAGATCAGTTCCTTGCAGCTTCAACAGACCGAGTCCGAAGACTCTTAGGTATATGATTATGAAGACACATGCCCTTTTCTGCTTATGAGGATTCTGGTGCAGAGGAATCCATTCCCTCTGCCTCTCTTCCAGAGGATTTTTCTTTTGGTGAAACTTTGCATACCTTAAGAGAGCATTTCCATTGAGAATGCCAAGACTATCCTCAGTCCAAATAGAGACTCAGAACTTCTAGATTTGCCACAACATAGGCCTTTAGCAATACCCCCAGTCCAAGAAGTTGTTGTCTTTATGGAATCCAGCCTTATCCCTTATACTTTACCCCCTGCTCTTTAGAAACCAGACAGGTACTACAGAGTACCTGATTCTCACAAATTACTTTTCAAAAATCTTACTGCTGATCCAGCAACATTTCCCAGGGGCCTAAAGGTATCAAAGCTACTACAGCTAAGAATCCCACCCCTTCGGACAGGGATTCCAGAGCTTTGGACAGATGAGGTAAGAAGATATATACCTCTGCAACTCTTGCCATTAGGGCTCTGATTTGTCAGTTTCACATGCTGAAGTATCAACAACTTATTATGGAACTTAAGCAAAAAATAGCAACCTTTACAGACTGCAGAAAACGAAGAATTGCAAGAGTTTGTGCATTCTGCAAGCAAAGTCAGCAAGCATACATTGCAGTGTGGTTTTGACGCCCTAGAAGCATCTTGTTGTAGGGCAGCAGTCACTGGTTTTGTACTGAGAAGGCATGCTTGGCTTAAGGAACAGACCTTGCCAGACCATGGCAAATCAAAGTTATTAGACACTCCTTTGCACAAGGGCAGTCTGTTTGGTACCAGAGCAGAAGAGGTTCTTAAAAAGTTGGAAGAAAAAGCTAAATCTATGCAGACCGTTAAAGATTTCTTGCAAGTACAGTCTCCTAGATTCAGTAGGCATTGCCCCTCGGAACTTTGGTCCTTTCCATCCCCCTCAAGGCAGTCTCAAACCAGACCCAAGGGCAACAGACCACCCAGACTACTGTCTGAAGGTATATAGAGATCTAAGAAATGGAGTGCCTCCACCTCCAAGCAGGGAGTGCTAAACCACCCCCTTACAGAAAGAATTCCCAATGACTTCTCAACTTCACTACCCACCTCTGCTGAACTTTCCTGCCCCTAGGAGGGTAACTTGCCCTTCATGCAAAAAACTGGATTTCCATCACCAAAGACCGATGTGTCCTTAACATTGTATCCCAGGAGTACAAATTTTACTTCCACTCACTGCCAACCCCAAATGGGTTCCCAGACTTTCCTTCAAACCAGTGGGCAGAGGCACAAAATCAAGTTCAATCCTTGCCCTCTAGAAAGGCAATTCATCATGTTCCTGTGGAACAGACAGGCCAAGGATTATTTTCCAGAATCTTCCTGGTACGCAGAAAAGAGGGCACTTGGCACTCAATCCTAGATCTGTCAATTCTCCACGCCTTCCTAATGGTACCAAAATTCAAAATGCTTACCCTGCAGCAGCTTCTGCCTATGCTAGTCAAGGATGCCTGGTTAGTCACCCTCGACTTAAAAAGCTTATTTGCACATCTGTATAAGGGACTCATGCAGAAAATATCTACGCTTCAGAGCAGAATCTATGCATTATCAGTTCTTTGCACTTCCCTTTGGCTTATCCACTGCCCCCAGAGTATTCACAAACTTCCTGGCTCCAGCTGTTGCGTACTGCAGATAGAGAAATATCCAAATTTACCTGTACTTGGACGGCTGCCTGATTCAGGCAGACAGTCAGGAAATGCTGTTGCAGCACCTGACATTTATAAAACAAAACCTCCAAACTTCCCTGTGGTACACCATCAATGAAATGAAATCAAAACTTGTCCCCCAGTCAAAAGATTGTATTCCTGGGAGCAAGCTTGGGCACAACATCCCAGATGGCATTCCTCACTCCAGAAAAACAAGCCTAGCTAATAGACTATTTTACTCAAGTGGACACCAGAACCCAGCTATCCGCAAGGAAAATCCTGCAGGCACTAGGGTTCATGGTCTTATGCATCCTACTAATTCCATATGCCAGACTGCATATGAGGAAATTTCAGTGGTACTTAAAAAGTCTTTGGTGTCAACATTCTCAGGAACTGGAAACGGTCATTCCTATCATACCATGTCTAAGGACAGAGTTTCTTTGATGGGCAGCAGCATGCAACCACAGCAAAGGACTACCCTTGACTCAACCCCTTGCCACCCAGACCCTAACCACAGATGCATCAGACTATGCGTGGGGGGCACAGATGAATGACAGGTGCATTCAGGGCTGCTGGAGCCCAAGTCAAATTCATATGCACATCAACCAAAAAGAGGTGCTAGCTCTGCAGCACGCTCTGACTGTTTTCGGATCCCTACTCTCACCAGGACACCTGCTAATAAAAACAGACAACAGAGTTATGTGGTAGCTCAAGCAGGTGGGAACACACTCTTACCCACTCTGCAGACTAGCCATAGCCCTTTGGAACACTGACTTGGATATGTAGGTCCATCTGCAAGCTCAATTCCTGCCAGGCAAACAAAACTCACTGGCAGATGAGTTGAGCAGAAATCTCCTAGATCCACACGAGTGGCAATTAGAGCCCTGCACCTTCAACCTTTTAATTCAGAAATGGGGGACCCCAGAAGTGGATCTGTTTGCCACCCACTGCAATCACCAGCTTAGCAAATTCTGCATGAGGACTCGGAGCAGGGCCTGTAAAGTGGATGCTCTATCCTTCCAGTGGGTATATCTCTCAATCTATGCCTTTCCCCCTCTGCTCCTTCGTTCAAGAGTATTGCTCAGGATAAGACAGGACAGAGCAAGGACAATTCTGATTGCCCTGGACTGGCCATGTCAGCACTGATATCTGCTCCTGCGCAGCCTGTCACCTGTGCCACCTTGGCAGCTACACCAGAACCCAACCCTGCTCTCTCAGCATGGGGAACAGATCTTGCATCCGCAACTGCAAACCCTAAACCTTGCAGCCTGGCTGATTATGGGAATTCTCCCCCAGTAACCAGCCTAAGCAAGCAGGTGCTGGACGGCATTCTTGAAGCCAGAAGACCCAGTTCAAGGAAATCCTATGCTGATAAGTGGAAAAGGTACTGTTCCTGGTTTCAGTCTAAAGGAGACTACACAAACCTGCCTTCCCTGCCTCTAATCCTGGATTACTTAGCAGATCTACTCCACAGAGGCCTATCCTTCTCCTCCATTAAGATCTATGCCTGTGCCATTTCAGCTCATTACAACACTGAGTCACCTCTCTTCTCTCACCCTCTTATCAAACCGTTCCTGAGAGCGGCAAACATCTTAAGGCCGCCAAGGAGGGCACCCACCCCTGCTTGGGACCTGTACTTTGTACTGGAAAAGCTCAAGCTTCCCCCCTTTGAGACTATAGCGTCAACAGAGTTGAAATTCCTCTCTTGGAAAACAGCTTTGCTTCTGGCCATCACTCCAGCTAGAAGAGAGTCTGAGCTACAAGCTCTCATGGCTGTGGAACCCTTCGTTATTTTTCATGCTGACAGGGTTTCCCTCAGGACTAACCCTTCCTTTATGCCTAAAGTGGTATCCAGTGTGGCTCTCTACCAGTCTATCCACTTGCCAACCTTCTTCCCTAATCCTCAAAATAAAGGGGGAAGGATCCTGCACTCCTTGGACGTGCACAGACAGCTCAGATTCTACCCTGATGGGACTAAGCCCTTCAGGAAATCTGACCAATTACTAGTCAGCTTTGCACCAGGGGCGCAGAGTGCAAGGCCATTTCTAAACAAAGTTTCTAAATGGATAGCACACTGCATCCATTTCTGCAACAAGCACCATGGGAAACCAACCCCGCAGAGGGTCAGAACACATTTCACTAGGGCAACTTCTACCTCTGCAACATTCCTCAGGGAAGTCCCTACCAGGGACATCCTGGAAGCTGCTACCTGGAGTTCTGTACACACCTTCACCAAGTATTACCACCTGCCTATCTTTTCGAAATCCAAGGCGGGTTTTGCTACAGCAGTCCTGTCCTGGAGGTGAAGAAATTGTCTGATAGAGTGATGTTTATGAAGCTGGAAATTGATTGTGTAATGATGAATGTTGGTGCATATGCTCCACAAGGGTGAGCGATGGATGAGAAAGAAAAATTTTGGAGCGAGTTGGATGAAGTGGTGATGACTGTACCCAAGGGTGATAGAGTGGTGACTGGAGCATATTTTAATGGGCATGTTGGTGAAGGGAACAGAGGGGATGAAGTGATGGGTAGGTATGGTGTTAAGCAAAGGAATGTAGAGGGTGAGATGGTAGTGGATTTTGTGAAAAGGATGGACATGGCTGTGGTGAAGACGTATTTTAACAAGAGGGAGGAGCATAGGGTGACATACAAGAGTGGAGGAAGATGCACGCAGGTGGATTATATCTTATGTAGATGGGCCAGTCTGAAGAAGATTGGAGACTGTAAAGTCATGGCAGGGGAAAGTGTAGTCAGGCAGCATAGGATGGTGGTTTGTAGGATGACGTTGGTGATCAAGAAGAGGAAAAGGAGTGTGAGGGCAGCACCAAGGATCAAATGGTAGAAATTGAAAGAGGGTAATTGTGAGGTGGAGTTCAGGGAAGAGTTAAGACAGGCACTGGGTGGCAGTGAAGAGTTACCGAATAGCTGGGTAACTACAGCAGAACTAGTAAGGGAGATGGCTAGAAAGGTGCTTGGTGTGACATCTGGTAGGAGGACAAGGAGACCCGATGGTTTTATGAGGAAGTACAGGAGAGTATCCAGAGAAAGAGGTTGGCGAAGAAGTGGGATTGTCAGAGATGAAGAAAGTAGACAGGAGTATAAGAAGATGAGGTGCATGGTAAAGAGAGAGGTGGTGAAGGTTGAGGATAAGGCATATGAAGAGTTGTGTGAAAGGTTGGACACTAAGGAGGGAGAAAAGGACCTGTACTGATTGGCTAGACCAGAGGGACTGAGCTAGTAAAGATGTGCAGCAGGTAAGGGTGATAAAGGATAATGAGGGAAAACATACTCACAAGCGAGGAGAGTGTGTCGAACAGATGGAGAGAGTACTTTGAGGCGATGATGAATGAGGAGAATGAGAGAGAAAAGGTTGGATGATGTGCTGACAGTGAATCATGAAGTGCAGTGGATTAGCAAAGAGGAAGTAAGGATAGCTATGAAGAGGATGAGGAATGGAAAGGTTGTGTTGGTCCAGATGACCAACCTGGGGAAGCATGGATGTGTTTAGGTGAAATGGCAGTGGAGTTTTTAACTAGATTGTTTAATGAAATCTTGGAAAGTGAGAGGATGCCTGAGGAATGGAGAAAGTGTTTTGGTACCGATTTTTAAGAATAAGGGTGATGTGCAGAGCTGTAGTAACTACAGAGGGATTAAATTGATCAGTCACAGGATGAAGTTATGGGAAAGAGTAGTGGAAGCTAGGTTAAGAAGGGAGGTGATGATTAGTGATCAGCCTTATGGTTTCATGCCAGGAAAGAGCACTACAGATGCGATGTTTGCTCTGAGAGTGTTGCTGGAGAAGTACAGAGGAGGTCCGAAGGTGTTGCGTTGTGTCTTTGTGGACTTAGATAAAGCATAAGACAGGGTGCCTAGAGGTGAGTTGTGGTATTGTACGAGGAAATTGGGAGTGTCAGAGAAGTATGTAAGAGTGGTACATGATATGTACAAGGGTAGTGTGACAGTAGTGAGGTCTGCGGTGGGAGTGAAGGGTGGGTTTAAGGAGGAGGTGGGATTGCATCAAGGATCATCTCTGAGCCCTTATTTGCAAGGGTGATGGACAGGTGACTAGATCAGACAGGAGTCCCCATGGGCTATGATGTTTGCAGGTGACAATGTGATTTGTAGTGAGAGTAGGGAACAGGTTGAGGAGACACTGGCGAGGTGGAGATATGCTGTAGAGCGAAGAGGAATGAAGGTCAGCAGGACTCGGAATGTGTGTGTGTGTGTGTGAATGAGGAGGAGGATAGAGGAATGGTGAGGATGGCGGGAGTAGAGGTGGCAAAGGTGGATGAGTTTAATTACTTGGGATCAACAGTTCAGAGTAATGGTGAGTGTGGAAAAGAGGTGAAGAAGAGAGTATAGGCAGGATGGAGTGGGTGGAGAAGTGTCATGAGTGATTTGTGACAGACTAGTACCAGTAAGAATGAAAGGGGAAGGTCTACAAGAGGGTAGTGAGACTAGCTATATTATATTGGTTGGAGACAGTGGCATTGACAAAAAGGCAGGAATCAGAGCTGGACATGGCAGAGTTAAAGATGTTAAGATTTGCACTGGGTGTGACTTGGGAGGACAGGATTAGGAATAAGTATATTAGAGGGTCAGCCCAGGTTGGAAGGTTTGGAGACAAAGCCGGAGAGGCAAGATTACGTTGGTTTGGACATGTGCTGAGGAGGGATGCAGAGTATATTAGGAAAAAGACGCTACGGATGAAGCTGCCAGGTAACAGGAAAAGAGGATGGCCTAAGATGAGTTTAATTGATGTGGTGAGAGAGGACATGCAGATGGTTGGTGTGACAGAGCAAGATGCAGAGGACAGGAAGAAATGGAAACAGATGATCCACTGTGGCGATCCCTAACGGGAGCAGCCAAAAGTCCTGCAAGGCATACTAGCCAGCCCCAACTCTTCTTGACTGCCTCCACCCTTCTTCAGCTTTGGGAATCTACCCAAGCATGATGACTGCACCAGTGAAACATGAAGAACATAGTACAGTTGGGTACACAAAATAAATGTAGATGTTCAAGTGTATTCACTGTTGCAGTCCTGGATGTTCTTCATCTCACATTGCTGCAGTCATAACCTGTGGGTAGTCCGCTGTCCTCGGTCGGCCCGAATACCAAAGTGTTAGGCTGGTGTCGGTCATGGGCGCTTAGATCTGACGTCAGTACGCCGTGGTACTAAAGCGCATGACCGACGTCATATCCTCAGTCTTTCTTGTCGCATGGTCCAAAGCAGAAGCAGCGTTTGCAAGTGCCGTTCGGCGTCCTGAAATTTTCGTATTTTGAGTTTCAGACCGAAGACCAAGTTGGGCTAAGTACCCTGTTGGGGAATATTTTTGTCTTTTCTTGCCTCAGTTAAATCCGGATGTCAGAAAAAGTGAATAATTGTATTTCTTGTGGGAAACAGATACCTCATAGGGATTACCACTCTCTTTGTATTCCTTGTTTGGGGCCTGAGCACGACGTAGTCGGGTGTCGCTTTTGTACTAAGTTTAATAAATGCACTATTAAGCGTAGGCTAGATTGTGCTAGGCTTGTCTTCGGTAAGTGGTGTAATTATAATATGCCGTCGGATCCTCCGACGCCCGCTACCGCGAAGAAGCGTAAGGAGAAATCTTTGAAATCTAGGCAGGATGAGTCGTCCGTTCCGGACGCCGGTTCTTTAGAGACCACGATGGAGTCTGTGGATCCGGCCGAGGTTTCAGTTGAGTCTCAGGGGGAACCGTTAGTTTTGCAAGATGTGGCCTCTCAGGAGTCAGGTCAGGCTGAGGGGGCCTCTCAGTTTGCTGTACTCCCTTCTTTGCATAAGGTGGTTAGGCCTTCTCCCTCTGTCTCTAAGGTACCTTCAAAGGCCAGGCCTGGTTTGTCTTCCTCTGGCGTCAGTCCTAGTTCTGCAGGTTCTGTGCCTAAAAAACATATGCTTAAAATGGCAGAAGATTTAATTACCTTGATTAGAGGTTCTATGCCCCCTCCAGATAAGAGGCCTAGGGTGGAGCCAGAAGTGGAAGGATTGGAACATTCTTCAGATTATTCAGAGTCTTCGGCTGAAGACATTCAGGATTTTCCCCCTTATTCTGATTCTGATGCAGAAGATTCTAGTCCCTCTGCTTCCCCTCCAGAGGATTTTTCTTTTTCAGAAACCCTGCATTCTATGAGGGAGCATTTTAAATGGGAAGGTCAGGATTTCTCAGATTCCCGAAAGAGGCTTAGGGAATTCTTGTTTTTACCACAACATAGGCCCTTGGCTATTCCTCCGGTTTTAGATGTGCAGGATGTTTTCTCTGAGGCTTCACTTAATCCAGACTCTCTACCTCCTGCCCCGGTTAAGCCAGACAGGTATTACAGGGTGCCAGAGGCTCATAAATATTTGTATAAGAGCCCTAGGGCGGACCCTGAAACTATTAGCCAGGGACCTAAGGGTGTCAGGGCTTCTGTTGTAAAGAATCCAGTTCCTATGGATAAGGACTCTAGAGCTCTGGATAGGTGGGTTAAAAAAGTGTATACCTCTTCCACTCTTGCAATGAGGGCTTTAAATTGCCAGTTTCATATGCTGAAATACCAGAATTTTCTTCTTAGTCAGTTGAAATCTAAGGTGGATGCTTTAGCAGAGGGCATAGAGTGTAAAGAATTACAGGATTTGGTTCATGCCTCTGATCAGGTGGGTAAGCATTCTTTGCAGTGTGGTTTTGATGCTTTGCAGGCCTCTTCTAGGGTGGCTGCCACTGGATCTGTTATTCGTAGGCACGCTTGGCTTAAGGATCAGAACCTGTCAGAGCATGTTAAGGCTCGAATTTTGGATGCTCCCCTTCAGTCTGAAGTTTTGTTTGGTTCTCCTGTGGAGTCAGCCTTGAAGAAAATGGAGGGCAAAGCTAAGTCTATGCAGACGGTTAAAGATTTCTTGCAAGTGCAGCCCCCTAAGTTTAGCAGAAATTGGCCTACTAAGGGATGGGCTTACCCTTCTTCTGATTTACAGTCTAGGGGCAGATCTAGACGTGGTAGGGGCAGAGCTCATGCACAGGGATCTTTTAGGCCTAGGACGTGGAGTTCCCCTGCGCAGTCTGCTGGTGAGGGCAGGGGCCAGTCCTTTCGTAAACAGACCCAATGACCTGCATTTTCAGCTGCCCGATCCTTCTTGTCTGGCAGCTCCTCTAGGGGGAAAGTTGGCACTTTTCAGGCAAAATTGGCTTTTAGTCACCCAGGACAAATGGGTGTTGGACATTATAAACCGAGGCTACAAGTTTTATTTCCACACATTGCCCCCTTTCAAAGGCATGCCAGACGTTCCTCCTCAGCAAAAGGCAGAGGCTCACAAACAGATTTCTTTACTTCTTCAAATGGGAGCTATCCAGCAGGTTCCTCCATTAGAGGTGGGCCTAGGATTTTATTCTCGCCTGTTTCTTGTACCGAAGAAGGGAGACACTTGGAGGTCAATTCTGGATTTGTCTATTCTCAACACATACCTGGACATTCCAAAATTCAAAATGTTGACTTTGCAACAACTTCTACCTATGCTAGGCAGAGATCACTGGATGGTAACTCTGGATCTCAAGGAGGCTTATCTTCATATTCCTATCAGGCCAAGCTGCAGGAGATTCCTGCGTTTTCGGGCTGGGACTTTACATTATCAGTTCTCTGCATTGCCCTTTGGCTTATCTACTGTGCCCAGGGTATTCACAAAGGTTCTGGCTCCGGTGATGGCCTTCTTCAGGTTAAGAGGAATACAGATTTATCCTTATTTGGACGATTGCCTGATTCTTGCTCAAGACAAAGACAAGCTACTTCACCATCTTCAGTATGTTATGGCAGTGTTAAGGTGCCTAGGGTATTCTGCGAACGAAATAAAGTCCAGTCTAGTACCCTCTCAGGACATGTGCTTTCTGGGTGTGAGACTGAATACAGCCTCTCAGATGGCGTTTTTGACCCCGGACAAGCAAAGAAATCTTTCCCTTTACTTCCAACAATTGTCTCATCTGTCCAGGCTGACTGCAAGGACAGTCCTTCAAGCCTTGGGGTTCATGGCATCTTGTATTCTAGTGCTTCCCAATGCCAAACTGCATATGAGGAAGTTACAATGGTATCTCAAGAGTGTATGGACACAACACTGCCACAATTTGGACACTGTCATTCAGATAATACCTTGCATTCGAAAGGAATTTTTGTGGTGGGCTCAGGAATGTCACCTAAACAAGGGACTCTCTGTGACCCGACCAGAGGCGAGTCAGATCTTAACGACAGATGCCTTGGACAAGGCTTGGGGAGCACACCTCAATGGAAAATGGGTTCAAGACATGTGGCCTGCCAGACTTCAACATTTGCATATCAACATGAAGGAGATGTTAGCAGTCCAATTTGCATTGATGGCCTTCAAGATCTACTACACCCAGGACAAGTGTTGATTCAAACAGACAACACAACTGTCATGTGGTACATCAACAAGCAAGGGGGAACCCATTCGTACCCACTATGCAGGCAAGCTATGATTTTGTGGGAGACTGCCCTCAGTTTGCACCTCACTCTTCAAGCAAGGTTTCTGCCAGGAGCACAGAACTCCTTAGCGGATGTTTTGAGCAGACAGATGGTGGATCCTCACGAGTGGAAACTGGATCCTCATGTATTTCAACAGTTGACAGTGATTTGGGGAACTCCAGACATAGATCTGTTCGCTTCTCCACTAAATTTCCAGCTGCCAAAGTTTTGCACAAAGATGTTTCATCCAAAAGCTTGGATAGTGGATGCTCTATCATTCAGTTGGAGCAATCTTCACATCTACGCCTTTCCTCCTCTGCCTCTTCTTCCCAAGGTGCTCTTGAAGGTCAGACGGGACAAGCCCTCCATGATTCTTATAGCTCCAGATTGGCCACGTCAGCACTGGTACCCTCTACTGAGGAGTTTAGTACAGGAGCCTCCTTGGCCTTTGCCATCAAGTCCACACCTTTTGTCCCAGGCAGGCAATCATTTCCTCAATGTCAACATACAGTCCCTGCATCTGACAGCCTGGCATATTCTGTTCTAGACCCTGGAGGGTCGCAGCTTCCTCAACAAGTTTTGAATGTTATTTTGGAGGCCAGACGGCCTAGTACAAGGAAGGTTTATGCTGATAAATGGAGGAGATTTTTTCTTTGGAGCAAAGCAAAGTGCTTTGATGTTTCAGTACCTAATTTGAATGTTTCACTTCAGTATCTTACAGAACTATTGGACAAAGGTTTGTCTTTCTCCTCTGTAAAAGTTCATGCTGCAGCCATTTCTGCTCACTATGACTGTGACCCACCTTTATTCTCTCATCCTTTGTTCAAGCAATTTCTTAGAGGGGCAAAGAACATAAGACCCCACGAGAGCTCCTACTCCTTCCTGGGATCTCAATTTTGTGTTGGAGAAACTCACTTTACCTCCTTTTGAACCTGCAGCTACAGCTGAGTTGAAGTTTTTGTCTTGGAAGACAGCTTTTTTGTTGTCCATTACGTCTGCTAGAAGGGTATCTGAATTACAGGCTCTAATGGCAGTTGAACCCTTCCTAATATTTCATAAGGACAGGGTCTCTTTGCGTACTAACCCTACCTTCATGCCTAAAGTGGTCTAAAATGTGGCCTTGAACCAGTCTATTCATCTGCCTACTTTTTATGCTGATCCCCAAAATAAAGGGGAAAAGATTTTGCATTCTTTGGATATTCACAGACAGTTGCGTTATTATTTGAGCAGAACTAAAGGGTTCAGGCAGTCTCAACAGTTGTTTGTTTCTTTTGCTTTGGGTACTCAGGAAAACCTGTTTCTAAACAAACTATTTCTAAGTGGATTGGTCATTGTATTGCTTTTTGTTATTCTCATCATGGTAAGGAGATTCCGGCTGGAATCAGACCTCATTCCACTATGGCTACTGCCACTTCTACTGCTTTTCTGAGGGTAGCTACTAAAGATATTTTGGAGGCAGCTACTTGGAGTTCAGTGCACACTTTTTCCAAACATTATCATCTCCCTCTTTACTCCAAATCTAGGGCTGGGTTTGCCACTGCAGTTTTGCAGGGCATGTTAGCAGCTCCCAATGCTTTATGATTTTGCCAACCTCCCTTTCCCTTTGCTTTGGGATTCTACCCACAGGTTATGACTGCAGCAATGTGAGATGAAGAACATTGTACAGTTTTGTACCTACCATAAATGTAGATGTTCGAAGATCCACATTGCTGCAGTCCAATTTTCCCTCCCTCCTTCCCCATTGTAGTTTGAGGTGGTTGTGTGGTTTGGGTTGTAATTTTGGTTTGTACATGGGTGGTTGGATGTTTTTTGGCTATGGCCTTTCTTTTTAGGGCCTTCTGACATCTGGGGCAAGAAAGACTGAGGATATGACGTCGGTCATGCGCTTTAGTACCACGGTGTACTGACGTCAGATCTAAGCGCCCATGACCGACGCCAGCCTAACACTTTGGTATTCGGGCCGACCGAGGACAGCGGACTACCCACAGGTTATGACTGCAGCAATGTGGATCTTCGAACATCTACATTTATGGTAGGTACAAAACTGTACTTTTTCCTCCCTCCGGTCCCCTTGTTTCTCTCTCTTTCGCTCCTCTCCATGCCTATTACCCCTTTCTGGGGTATTGGTATTTACTTTTTACTGGTCGTGTTTTCCCCACCATAACATAGCTCCCTATTTGGGGGGCGCCTGACATTCGAGGCAAGAAAAACTGATGTAATGGTATCGGCTGCCTGCTTTTATACCCCTGACGACCTGATGTCAGTCCTGGAGCGACAGCAGCCAATGCAGAAATACTAAGTCTCTGGTATTCGGGCAAACTGAGGGGCTTACTTGCAGGCAGATAACCCTAGTGTGATGACTGCAACAGTGAATACACTCGAACATCTATATTTATCGTAAGTGCACACAACTGTACTTTTCCCACCCTCTCTCCCCCTTGTCTCTCTCTTCCTCACTCCTTACAGTGCTATTTGGTATTTACTTTCTACTGGTGGTGTTATTCCACCATAACCTAGTTCCCTCTTTGGGGGCTCGACATTTGGGGCAAGAAAAACTGATGTATTGGCATCGGCTGCCTGTTTTTATACCAGTGATGACCTGACATCAGTCCTGGAGCAACAGCAACTGACGCAGAAATACTAAACCTTTGGTATTTGGGCAGACCGAGGGCTTACCCCTTGCAGAATAACCCAAGTGTGATTGCAACTGTGAATACACACACTAACATGTACATTTATGGCAAGTGTACACAACTGTACTTTTTTCATCTCATCCTCTCATTTGGGTCCTGATCTGATCCATTGGATCAGATTCTGCCATTAGTAAGCTCCATCTAGGTCATATGTTTACAAATCTTTTTCATTAATAATCTCTCCTTGTTTTTTGAGTATAGATTTCCTCTTTATCTCTCCCTTGTAGCTTAGAACCCTTTCTTACAAGTAACCATTTATTTAGGTTACTTTCTCTTCTCCCTCCCTTCAGTAACTGTTTTTATAGGATGTCCTTCAAGAATGCAACTTCAAGAATGCAACTGCAGTCACAACATATGGGTTGTCCTGCCTCAGGCAGCCCTCGGTCGGCCGGATTCCAAAGTCTGGGTCCGGCGTCGGCTGGTGTCGCCTCCTCTCTGACGTCAGAAAGGCTGGAGTATAAAGGCATCGGCCGACGCCATCTTCAGTCTTTCTTGCCGCGCGGTGCCCAAAGCAGAAGCAGTTCGCAAGTGCCGGTCGGTCAGCTCCTGTGTTTTCAGTACCGAAGTCATCTAAAAGCTAAGTACCCCGTTGGGGAACATTTTTTCTTGCCTCAGCCGATGTCAGAACAATTTGAGAAAGTTAATAATTGTTTGTCTTGTGGTAAACAAATACCTCATAAGGACTTCCATTCTTATTGTCTATCTTGCCTGGGCCCAGACCACGACGTCTCTGCCTGTGCTGCCTGTGCTTGCTTTAATAAGCGCACTCTCAGGCGCCGGGCAGAATTTGCCGAAGACTTTTGTGAATCTTAATCTTTCGCTTATATCATGCCGTCGGAACAACCGACTACTCAATCTTCCAAAAAACAAAAGGACCGGGACCGACATCCTCGGCTCGCGTCCTCCACCGATACTCCTAAACCCTCCGCGAGTGCTTTGGTCCCTTCGGAAGCGGTAATTCAACCGCTCCAGGCCGACGACACAGCGTTAACTCGTCCTTCGGTCTCTGAGTCTACACTGGTGCCGGTTGTTGACTTTCCTCCAGAAACCGAAGTTCTGGATCTACCCGACACCACTCCTGTGGACAAGGTTACTCCTGCACGTGGGGCAGCTAGGCCTCCTGTATCCATGTCCATCAAGGCCTTTGCACGTGCTAAGGCCGCCAGCCAGGCCAAGGCCCATTCTAAACCTACTGCCCAGGCCCCTTCTGTTAAACAGATCATGTCTCTTGCTGCAGATCTTATTTCTCTTATCAGGGGGTCTCAGCCTCATCCAGACAGAGGTTCTCAGCCGCCTGCAGAGAAAAGGCCCAGAACTGAGCAGGCAGACAACCTCTCTTCAGATGAAGCCTCTGGGGATTCTGAGCCTTCAGATACCCAAGAAGAATCCTTCCAGGCCTATGAGGACTCTGATGCTGAGGAATCAATTCCCTCTGCCTCTCCTCCAGAGGATTTTTCGTTCGGTGAAGTCCTACACTCTATGAGGGAGCATTTTAAATGGCAGGGTCAGGAATTCTCTGATTCCAGGAAAAGGCTACGTACCTTCCTCAAGCTACCCCAGCACAGACCTTTAGCTATCCCTCCAGTTATGGATGTCCTGGATGATGTTTTCTCCGACTCCAGTGCTAACCCTGATTCTCTCCCTCCTGCTCCTGTCAAGCCAGACAGATATTATAGGGTCCTTGACACCCACAAACATCTCTTTAAGTCCCATTCTGTGGATCTAGAAACTATTTCACAGGGCCCCAAGGGAGAGGCTACTTCCACAGCCAAGAATCCACTGCCAGCGGATAGGGAAGCTAGGTCCCTGGAGAGATGGGGTAAAAAAGTTTATACCTCTACCACCCTGGTCATGAGGTCACTTAACTGCCTTTTCAATATGTTTCAGTACCAGGATTTTTTACTGGATGATTTACAGAAAAAGCTAGCCTCTCCTGAGCCTATTGATAGAAAGGCATTGCAGGATCTAGTACATAACACTCAGCAGGTTAGCAATCATTTTCTTCAGTGTGGTTATGATGCATTGGAGGCTTCATGTAGGGCAGCTATGACTGGGGCCTGAGGCTGTTATACGTAGACATGCTTGGTTAAAAGAACAGCCACTGCCAGACCATGTTAAAGTAAAGTTACTTGATGCACCTCTGGAAAAACAGAAGCTTTTCGGTGCTAATGCACAAGATGTGTTGAAGTCCATTGAGGAAAAAGCTAAATCAGTACAGACAGTCAAAGATTTCCTCCAGGTTCAGCCACACAGATTCAGCAGGAATTGGCCTTCAAAGAATTGGTCCTTTCCAGACACTGACAAGTTTCAAAGGGGAAAAAACAGGCGTGCCCGAGGTAGAGGGTAATACCGAGGCTCCTACAGGGGCCGCCAATGGCAACCACCAAATCAAAGAAGTGGCGCAGGCAGTCCAGCTGCACCACAAGGACAACCACAATGACTTGACTTTCATACCGTCTACAAAGGCTCAAAGAGAAGCACCTTTGGGCGGAAAATTATCCTTATTCTCAAAAAACTGGCATATCTTAACCAAGGACAACTTGATTCTGGATTTAATAGACAAAGGTTACAGATTCCACTTCCATACTTTACCAATAAGACGAGGCATGCCAAACCTGCCACTTCATCAAAGGGCAGAGGCACTCATTCAAGTTTCAAAGTTGTTAAATATAAAAGTAATAGAAAATGTCCCTCCACAGGAACAAGGCCAGGGATTTTATTCAAGACTGTTCCTTGTTCCAAGAAAGGAAAACAAATGGAGACCTATACTGGACTTGTCTACTCTAAATACTTGTCTCATTGTGCCAAAGTTCAAAATGCTGACGTTGCAGCAACTCCTTCCCATGCTGGGCAAGGGGTCTTGGCTGGTCACTCTGGACCTCAAGGAGGCATACCTGCATGTCCCAATCAGACAAAGCTGCAGAAGATACCTCAGATTTCTTGCAGGGACAGAGCATTATCAATTCTCAGCATTGCCGTTTGGCTTATCTACTGCGCCCAGAGTGTTCACGAAATACCTGGCATCAGTAGTGGCACACTGCAGACTCCAGGGGATTCAAATATACCCCTACCTGGACGACTGCCTCATACAAGCAGACAACAAGCAAACCTTGATAGCAAACTTGGACTATGTCATTCAATTGCTACAGGCCTTGGGATACACAGTCAACATTCAGAAATCAAGACTTCTGCCATCCCAACAGATTATTTTCCTAGGAGCCAAACTGGACACAAAAACACAGATGGCTTATTTCACAGAGGAAAAACAACAGCAGTTACCAGAGTACTTCAAAAACCTAGCAAAGCTCTCCCAGCTGACTGCAAGGAAAATCCTGCAGGCCCTGGGGTTCATGGCATCTTGCATTCTTCTGATAACTTTGGCAAGACTTCATATGAGAAAGCTGCAATGGTACTTAAAAAGCTTATGGTCCCAACACAGCCAAAGCCTAGAGGACGTAATCCCACTCATTCCATGTCTGCAAAGAGAATTTTTGTGGTGGGCTCAAGCAAGTCAGTTAAACAAAGGCATGTCTTTCAACAAACCTCAAGCAGGTCAAATGATTACAACAGACGCCTCAGACTATGGAAGGGGGGCGCACATGGAGGGCAGATGCATTCAAGGTCAATGGACACCAAGGGAAAGGCATCTGCACATAAACCAAAAAGAGATGTTGGCAGTGATGCATGCAATCGAGACTTTCGAAAAATCACTTCAACAAGGACATTTGCTAATATGGACAGACAACACCACTGTTATGTGGTATATAAACAAGCAGGGAGGCACTCATTCTTATCCCCTCTGCAGACTAACAATGATTCTCTGGGAAAAATCCCGAAGTCTGAAGATACATCTGCAATCCCAGTTTGTGCCAGGCAAGGACAATGTACTGGCGGACAAGCTGAGCAGAAATTTCTTGGATCCACACGAATGGATGCTGCATCCTCACATTTTCTCACAAATAACAAGGACATGGGGAAGACCGGACATAGATCTCTTTGCTTCTCACATGAATCATCACCTGGAAAAGTTCTGTACAAGGACCCACCATCCTCTAGCCTGGAAAACGGATACTCTCTCCTTCAGCTGGAAGTCCCTAACAATTTATGCATTCCCTCCTCTACCACTGCTGACCAAGGTGATACTGAAGATCAAAGCAGAACAACCAACAGGCATTTTGATAGCTCCAGACTGGCCAAGGCAGCACTGGTACCCATTGCTGTTGAGCATAACTCGGACCAAACCGTGGCCTCTGCCCCTTTGGCCTCTGTTTCTAACGCAACACAATTACAGGACGGTTCATCAAAACCTGAAAACATTGCATCTGACAGCCTGGAGGTTACCGTAACTCCTTCCGATTTCTCTCTTTCCAAAAAAGTTGAAGAGATCTTACTGGAAGCACGCAGACCTTCCACCAGAAAAACCTATTCAGCCAAGTGGAAGAGATTCATCATCTGGAATGCTAACAGGGGTCAGGATACAACAGTATTGAGTATACCTTAGATATTGGAATACTTGGCAGAAATGTTTCATACTGGTCTCTCATATTCTTCCATAAAGATTCATGCCTCAGCAAAATACAATTGTGATCCACCTGTATTTTCACATCCTTTGCTAAGACAGTTCCTAAGGGGAATAAAGAATATCAAACCTCCCAGGAAACCGCCAGTACCTGCATGGGACCTCAACTTCGTCTTGGAAAAAATTAACTCTTCCTCCCTTTGAACCAGCAGAACTTTAGAAATGCAATTTCTCTCATGGAAAACGGTTTTCCGATTGGCAATCACATCAGCAAGAAGAGTCTCGGAGATACAGGCACTCATGGCAGTACCTCCTTTTCTCATTTTTCATCAGGACAGAGTCTCTCTAAGAACCAATCCTTCATTCATGCCAAAAGTAATTTCCAGGGTAACTCTAAATCAAGCCATTCACCTGCCTACTTTCTTCCCCAATCCTCAAAACAGGGGGGAAGCACTGCTGCATACTTTGGACATACACAGGCAACTGCGCTACTACTTGGACAGAACTAAGGCCACCAGAAAGTCTGACCAACTGCTTGTAGCCTATGCTGCTGGAGTACAAGGAAAAGCAATCTCCAAACAAACAATTTCCAAATGGATTGGACACTGCATCAGATTCTGCTATTCCTTTCATGGAAAAGGTGTGCCAGCCAATATTAGGCCACACTCCACCAGAGCTATAGCCACATCCACAGCTTTCCTAAGAGGAGTGGCTACAAAGGACATTCTAGAGGCTGCTACATGGAGCTCCGTGCATACATTTACCAAGCACTACAACCTGCCTTTATACTCTAGATCCCGAGCAGGCTTTGCTTCGGCAGTCCTGCAGGGCATTTTAGCTACACCATCACTTTCTTAGTTCCAACCACCCCCAGCTTGGCTATGGTATTCAACCCATATGTTATGACTGCAGTTGCATTCTTGAAGGACGTAGTACAGTTTTGTACCTACCATAAATGTAGATGTCCGATAGATATGCAACTGCAGTCGGATTCTCCCACCCTCCTACCCCTCTGCAACCTTCTTTATGGGTCCACTACCCCTATTCCTTTTAGCTGGGGGTATCTCTATGGTGTATCTGTTTATTACTGTTGTGCATGTCTGGAATTCTTTATCCATTCACCAAATTTAGCCTTCCTAGGAGGGCACCTGGGGCAAGAAACACTGAAGAAGATGGCGTCAGCCGATGCCTTTATACTCCAGCCGTTCTGACGTCGGAGAGGAGGCAACACCAGCCGACGCCGGACCCAGACATTGGAATCCGGCCCACCGAGGGCTGCCTGAGGCAGGACAACCCATATGTTATGACTGCTGTTGCATATCTATCGGACATCTACATTTATGGTAGGTACAAAACTGTACTTTACTCTCCTTCCACCGTTTAACTTTTGACATACTATTGTCAGTAGTTTCTCCCTTCTTTATCCCCCCCCCAAAAAAAAAATCTTTTTGGTGACCCTTTTCCCTATGTATGTGTGTGCGTGTGATCTTCTGCCTTCCCCTTTTCATTATGGCAGAGAAACGAGAGAAACTGGCTGGTTTCAAAAAATGTTCGAAGTGCGGGCATAACATTCCAGTTAGCGACTCGCACCTTGTGTATACTGCCTTGGGCCCCTTCACTTACTAGACGATTGTGACATATGTTATTTTAATCATAGAGCTTTAGTTGATAAAAACAAGCTCATTCTAAGGAGTATATTGCCTTCAGCTTTTGGAGAGAGAAATCAGGTTCAGCCTCTAAAATGAAATCAGCTCATTTCAGCCCAGCTTCTTCATCTATGTCTTTGGACAAAGCTAAGAAGAGAGACCCTCTTTGGCACCGATAGGTTTCAGAGCTGAAGACTAAAATTTTGAAATCATCCAGTTCTGATGAGTCTGTGATCCGATCAGAGGCTTCAGCTCTGACTTCTTCTCTGTTGGATCAGAGTTCTTCTCTGCTCCTATCTGGTATGGATGGATCGGATCTGTTGATTTCTGATTCGATATCCAGTCCTTTTAAGCTGATTTTGACTTTACCGAGGAGACTGTATTCTCCATCTTATGACTTGGTTCCATCGAGATTTCAGTCTCCCTTTTTATTGAGACAGAGATTTCCTTCCGCCTCTTCCTCCCGTTCGACCAGGAGCCTAACTTAAGATGATGTGGAATGGATGGTTGTGAAGATTTTATGGGCACTGGGTATCACTAAGTTGCCCTTGAACCTCAACCCTTAAGGTTCCAGGCCAGTCCAAACCATCCAATCCCCCTTTTCCTCCTCTGACTTCAGGTCAAGTTTCAGAGTTGTCTGATCTGATACACTCAGTGACGTTTAGCTCTGACCTGAAAATGTCCCTTTTCTGGGATCAGATTTGCGCTTGGAGCTATTCAGCTTTTTTGGAGCCAGGGAGTTCTAGGAGCCATAGTTAACCTTGAGAACCTTGTGTGCGCTCGACTCCCAGGTTTTCAGAGAGCAGTTGATGCACCTTTGGCTTCTACAAGGTAAGGTCTGCTCCAGCTTTAACCCCAGGCGAGCTGTCTCTTGGATTGGAGTGGACGCCATCCTGGAAACATGGGGTGTCTGAGCTGCAGTCCTTTCAGTAGTAGTCAGCTTTTGGGGCCATGGAGAGGGCTATAGCTTGCCACTACAACTGAGAAGTCACCTGCCCCCTTGGATCTGCTATCCGAACAAGATACCTTGCCCGCCTCTTCTCATCACCAGGTTCCACATGGACTGAGACCACAGGCACTAGGGCCACCCATCTGGTTATCCCTTACACTTCCAATGCCTCCCTAGACTACCCCACTGAGAAGGTCCATAGAAAGAGATTATTCAAGAAGAAGCATTTGGACTGAAAACAGGAGTCCGCCACTGAAGATGCTGAGCTCGATGAGGGTGAAGGGGGGATCCCCATGGTAACCCCTTGAGGATGTTTCCTATGGGAAGGTTGTGGAAATTCTGAAGCAGAGAGGTGGCTGGCGGTCCAGCAGTCCTTCGCCTGAGGAGTTGGTGTACCTGGTTGCTTCTGGTTCTTACCCTGAGTGGCTCTGCCCACCAGTGATCTCATAGGTTTGATCTCACAGCGAGCGTGGGAGACAACAGTCTCCATCGACTTTGTTCCCTGGGGACCAAATAAAATGATCTCTCCCTTGAATAAGGCTTTTCTGGGCAAAAGGGGTTGCAGTAGATACCATGGTCATGGCAGCAGCAACCAAGAAGGAAGTCTCAGAGGAGACTTCCACTATTCATCGTCCTAATAAGGCTTCCAGGATAATGGATAGATGTGGGAAGCTTGTCTTCTCGTCAGTGACCTTTGCCTTCCAATTGCTGCATTACCTTTCACATTTTACCAGATTGCAAATGGATCTGATCAAAGGTCTCTCAGATACACTTGAAAGAGCAGTAGCAGAGGGAGCTAAAGAGAAAAAGTAGCTTCCCAGTTAGTCACCCTACATTTAGTAGCCACCTCGTCCATGAGGCTCAGCACATGCAGCAGATGGAACAAGCAGAGTGGTGGCTTTTGGCATCTTTGAGGAGGCATTCTTGGATGCACCTTTGCGATTTTGTGGAACCTTTTAAGTCTTAGTTCGTCATTTCCCCATTTGACAGCACATCCTTTTTTGGTCCCAAAGTTAGATACGCTATCCAAGTTTGCAAAAGAAGGTAATACAGTATCTGCCATGGGCATGCATTTTTTGGCTCCTCAAAGACCTTATCCCAAGGGTGAGAGAAGCAGTGGAAAAATGTAGTTCAAAAAGTCTCAAGGGTCCTACCAAGATGCACATGAGTTTTCCTCCAGAGGCAGAGGGGGAAACAATAGAAGATGTCACCCTTGAGGCAGAGGCGATCCACAAAACCAAGGGTCCTGGGAATCTTTCTTAGGGAGCCTTTTTCAAAGTTCCTGAAAGTAGGCCCGATTGTGGAAGATGTCGCCCTTGAGACAGAGGAGATCCACAAAATCAAGGTTCCTGATAATCTTTATTCGGGAAGCCTTTTTCAGTGTTCCTGAAAGGAAGCCAGATTGTCCACATCTGGAGGCAATAAAGGATAGACTATCCCTGCACTGGAAAACCTGGCAAAAGATAACTTCCGGTGTGTGGGTGCAGAGGATAATATGCAGGGATTACCAAATTCCCTTTTCTCAACAACCTCTTCCAATCAAAAAACTCCGACATTCCACCCAGTCAAAAGGGTCAAGCAGTCGCTTAGATTCCAAAACTGCTACAAACAGTCATCCAGGAGGTCCCCTGAGATCAGAGAGGGTTTGGAACTTACTCAAGGTTCTCTTTGGTTCCAAAGAAGAGAGGAGACTGGAGACCATTCTCAGCAGATTGAACAAGTCAGTTTGATGTTGAAAGTTCCAGATGGTCATGGTGCAGTCCATATTTTTTTGCAATAGGATGATTGGATGTGCTGTATAGATCTTCAGGATGCATACTACTACATAAAAATGGACAGACGCTCCAGAGGATACCTACACTTCCAGCTGGGGGCCAGTCATTACCAGTTCAGAGCACTGCCCTTTGGTCTCACTGCTGTCCCCAGTGTGTTCACCAAATGCATGGCAGTGGCTGTGGCTCACCTGAGATAAGGATTCTAAGTGCTTCCTTATTTAAATGACTGGCTCATTTTCGTCCCAACCAGGCATCTACTTGTTCATGCAAGAGATTCTGTTCTTCAGCTTTGTTCAGAACTAGCCATAACCATAAATTACCAAAAATCTCATTTGGAACCCTCCCCAGCATTAGAGTTCATAGGAGCACTGTTGGTCACCAGTGAGATGATTGCCAGACGTACTCCTTTCAAGGTCTTAATCAGAAGACAAACTTCAAGGTTATTCAGAAACAGGAAGGTGGCTGTAAGTCATGTTCTACAGGTCTTAGGGTCTATGGCCGTAGCGATTGTGTTAGTTCCTCTTGCCAGGTATCGCATGCAAATTCTGCAGTGGCTTCTGTGTCAGTAATTTAATGGTTGTCTCATCAGATTCTCATAACGAACTTATGCAAAAAGGATCTCTAATGGTGGGTTCATTCAGAACAGGTGACTCAAGGTCAACCATTTGTTCTCCCTCAACCACAGGCTATGGTGACCATGGATGCTTCCCAGATGGAAAACTGTCCAAGATACCTGGTCCACAGACGAGGCCAAGCTCCACGTAAACATCCTGGAGGTGAGGCTGGTGCTTTTGGTGTTACAGGCATTTCACTCTTCCTCTGGAGACAGTAGCGATTCAGACAACATGTTGGTAGTATGGTGCATAAACAAGGAGGGACCAGATCCCTACCCTCTGTCATTGGGAAGTGCTCAGGGTATGGCAATGGGCAATCTCATCCAACCGCTTTCAGATAGCAACCCATATTCCGGGAGGGTTCAGTATCATAGCTGAGAAGTTGAGCAGAGCCATTCCTCATGCCTCACTAGTGGTCCTTCAACTAGAATGTAGCTGAGAACATTTTCCACACATGGGGCCAGCCTTGCTGAAATCTCTTTGCCTCTCCCCTAAACAACAAATGCAACTTTTACTTCGCTCTTTCACCCCTCTGGTGCAGTCTGAGAGGGACACTTTATTACACTATTGGCCTCCCAGACTGTTGTATGCCTTTCCCCCATTCTGTTGATTCCCAAATTACTTCAGAAAGCCAGCAGGTTGAAGAGAACAGTAGTCCTCATTGCTTCGTATTGGCCTTGACAAATCTGATTTCCTTTCCTTTGGCCATGACAAATCTGGTTTCCTTTCCTCTGGCCTTATCTACGAAAGAAGCCCTGGAATCCGCAGCCCTTTCTGGACCTACCATCACACCCGATAGGAATGCTTCATCCCAACCTTCACAACCTCAGGCTGTGACAGCTTGGTTACTCCAGTTCAGTTGATTGCCAGACAACCTATGCTGTCCTCCTTGGTCCTTCATATTTTAATATCCTCCCTTAAGTCATCCACTCAAAAAGTATATAGGAGCAAATGGAAGAGGTTTGTCATCTGGGCACAACAACACGATATGGATCCCATCACAGCTCCTATTCACTTCATTCTGGAATTTTTGGCTCACCTTTTCAGTAACAGAACTGCGGCTTCTACTGTTAAGGTTCAGTTAGCAGCCATTTAAAATTTTCACATTGGAATAGACAAACTTTTCTTTAATTTCCCACAAACTTTGCAAGCCTTCTTAAAAGGGACCATGCCCCCCCCCCTAACACACACACACACACGCGCGCGCACACAGATCTATATCTCTCCCCCTTGGGCTCTAAATATGGTTCTATGCCTGATTTTTCAACCACCCTTTGAACCTGTAGCAACTCGTGATATTAAGTTCCATTCATGGAAAACACTGGTGGCTATCACATCTATGAGACTGATATCAGAAATTCAGGCAATATCTTTCAGCCCCAGTATTTGTTTTTTTCCATAAAGACAGTTTCTTTGCGTACCAACCCCTCTTTCTTGCCCAAAGTTGTTGTTCAAACAAATATTAATCAGACTATACATTTGCCTGTTTTCTTCCCTAATTTTACTAATAAGGGTGAATATGTACAACATTTGTTGGATGTTCATAGACAGTTGCGTTTCTAATTACACAGAACTATAGAGTTTCAGAAAGCAAACCAATTGTTTATTGCATTTGCAGACTGTAGGAAGGGCCTACCTGTTTACAAAGTTACCTTATCAAAAATGACTTTCTAGTTGTATTTCCTTTATTTACACCTCAAAAGGGATGAACCTGACAAGTCTTTTCAGGCTCATTCTACCAGGGCTATGGCCACATCTGCAATCTTTCAGAAGAGTGCCTCCTTTGATGTTTGTGCAGCAGCCACTTGGGCAAATAGGGCATTTATAAGCCTAGCCAGAATGTGTTTGGCTTTCGCCACCCATTTTAAATTTATTTTGCTATGCCCTTTTTCGAGGTTAGTATACTTTGCCTCTGTCTAACAGTGACACAGAAGTGATACCCGGGGTAAACCTACGATCTCCCATCCACTCAAGATTCCTCTTGAAGAGAGTCAATGAGGGACTCTGCCTAACCTGGACTGGGATTTTATTCCAGAGTGAAGGGAGCCTCTGGGTTATGAATCTGTCCCTCCAGCATGTCCTATTTATTTCAGTGCTGAGGTTCAAGTCTCTCGAGCGCGTAGCTCGATGAGATTTGGATTTTCTGAGGTGCAGCATGTCCATTAATTCCGGGTTGGACATGGCTTTATACGTCAGGCACAGATCGCCTCTGAACAGGCGGTATGCCACTGAGTAGAGCTGGAGTTTCTTTAACCGGGCAGCATATGGCATCTGTTTGAGCCCTTTGATCCTCTTGGTGAGGTACTTTTGGGGTCTTTCCAGATGTCCTTCAAGGATGCAACTGCAGTCCTGACATATGGGTTGTCCTGCCTCAGGCAGCCCTTCGGTCGGCCGGATTCCAAAGTCTGGGTCCGGCGTCGGCTGATGTCACCCTTTCCCCGTCAAAGCGCCTGGGGTATAAAAACGTCAACCGACGCCATCTTCTCCAGTCTTTCTTGCCACGTGGCGCCCGAAGCAGAAGCAGTTCACAAGTGCCGGTCGACCAGCTCCTGTGTTTTCAGCTACTGAAGTCTTCAAAAAAGCTAAGTACCCCATTGGGGACCTTTTCTTGCCTCGGCCGATGTCAGATAAAAGTGAAAAAGTTAATAATGGTTTAACTTGTGGGAAACAAATACCTCATAAGGATTTCCACTCTTACTGCCTACCTTGCCTAGGCCCAGAACACAACGTCTCGGCCTGTGCAGCTTGTGCCTCTTTCAATAGATGCACTCTTAGGCGTCGGTCTGAGTTTGCACAGGATTATTTTGGGGAAGATTTCTGTTATTTCATGCCGTCAGAGCTTCCGACAGCACATTTACCTAAAAAAATGGAAGGATAAGGACCGACACCCGCGGTCTCGGCCGACACCACGCTTAGGCCTACCGTGAGTGTCTCTGTCTCTTCTGAGCCAGTTTCGCAACCGCTACAGACCGACGACACTGCTCCACCGGTTACTTCGGTACCGGAGGCCAGCTCGGTGCTGGTTTCTGTGCTCCCCTCTGAGACCGTAGCCCAGGATATTTCTGACACCATTTCAGTGGATAAGACTACTCCAGCACGTGGGGCTGCCAGGCCTCCAGTGTCTATGTCCACTAAGGCCTACACACGTGCTAAGGCTGCCAAACAGGCTAAGTCTCTCCCTCCAAGATCTGTTTCTCTGGGATCCACTTCTGGTTCTCAAATTTTAAGTTTAGCTGAGGACCTTATTTCTTTGATTAGGGGTTCACAGCCTCATCCAGATAGAGGCTCTCAGCCGCCTGCTGACAAGAGGCCTAGGGTTGAGCAGGTAGACTCCTAGTCCTCAGATGAGGCCTCAGGTGATTCTGCACATTCAGACTACCAGGAGGAGGCCTTCCCGGCCACGAGGATTCTGATGCGGAGGAATCTATTCCCTCTGCTTCTCCTCCTGAGGAGTTTTCCTTTGGGGAAACGCTTCATTCCATGAGGGAACACTTCAAATGGCAAGGCCAAGAATACTCAGATTCTAGGAAAAGGTTAAGGGAATTTTTAAAGCTACCTCAACATAGACCCTTAGCTATTCCTCCAGTTCTAAATGTTTTAGATGATGTGTACTTAGAATCTAGTGTTACCCCTGACTCACTCCCCCCTGCTCCTGTCAAGCCAGACAGGTACTACAGGGTCCCAGACACACATCAATTTCTGTACAAGGGCCATACTGCTGACCCTGAAACCATTTCTCAGGGGCCTAAAGGGGTTTCCTTCACTACTGCTAAGAACCCACTCCCTTCGGAAAGAGATTCTAGGACTTTAGAAAGGTGGGGCAAGAAAGTATATACATCTTCCACCCTTTCTATGCGGGCATTAAATTGTCAATTCCATATGATTCAGTATCAGGAATACATGTTGGATGACTTGCAAAAGAAACTGGCTTCCCCTGAACCATTAGATAGAAAGGGGTTACAGGAATTGTTTCATAATACTAAGCAGGTTAGCAGCCATTTCCTTCAGTGTGGATATGATGCATTGGAAGCTTCATGTAGAGCAGCAATGACAGGTGCGGTCATACGCAGACATGCTTGTTTAAAGGAACAAACATTGCCAGACCATGTGAAAATTAAGCTTTTGGACGCACCACTAGAGAAACATAAGCTATTTGGTGCTACTGCACAAGAGGTTTTAAAGAAAATAGAGGAAAAGGCAAAATCAGTGCAAACAGTCAAAGATTTCCTCCAGGTACAGCCTCCAAGATTCAGCAGGAATTGGCCTTCTAAACATTGGTCCTTTCCTGACAGACAAATTTCAAAGAGGCAAAAACATACGTGGTAGAGGGCAAACTCGAGGCTCCTACAGAGGACGTCAATGGCAGCATCCGAACCAGAGAGGTGGGGCAGGACCTTCCACTGCTCCGCCAGGACAATCTCAATGACTTGACTTTGACTCCGCCATCCAGGGCTCAATTAGAAGCACCTTTGGGCGGAAAGTTATCTTTATTCTCAAAAAATTGGCACAATATTACAAAGGACAAATGGATACTGGAGATAATAGACAAAGGATACAGATTCCATTTTCATACACTACCAACAAGACATGGCAGGCCAAACCTGCCACCAAATCAAAGGGCAGAGGCACTCAAACAAATAACAAACCTACTTCAAATAAGAGCAATAGAAAAGGTTCCTTCTGCAGAACAAGGACAAGGATTTTATTCAAGACTGTTCCTTGTTCCAAGAAAAGAAAACCAATGGAGACCCCTTCTGGACTTGTCCGCACTGAATACTTACCTTACTGTGCCAAAATTCTGACTTTACAGCAACTCCTTCCCATGCTGGGCAAGGGGTCTTGGCTGGTAACTCCGGACCTCAAGGAGGCATACCTGCATGTCCCAATCAGACAAAGTTGCAGAAGATACCTCAGATTTCTTGCAGGCTCAGAGCATTATCAATTCTAAGCATTGCCCTTTGGCTTATCTACTGCGCCCAGAGTGTTCACGAAATGCCTGGCATCAGTAATTGCACATTGCAGACTTCAGGGGATACAAATATACCCTTATCTGGACGACTGCCTTATACAAGCGGACAGCCAACATGCCTTGTTAAAAAACTTGGACTATGTCATTCACCTACTGCAGGCCTTGGGATACACAGTCAATATTCAGAAATCAAGTCTTGTACCATCCCAACAAATACCTTTCCTGGGTGCCACACTGGACACAAACACCCAGATGGCGTTTCTGACAAAAGAAAAACAAAAACAATTACCAGAATACTTCAGAAGATTGGCAACACACACCCAGATGACTGCAAGGAAAATCCTGCAGGCCCTTGGTTTCATGGCATATTGCATTCTTCTGATTCCACATGCAAGGCTGCATATGAGGAAACTACAATGGTACCTAAAAAGTCTATGGTCTCAGCACAGCCACAGCCTGGAAACATTGATCCCACTCATTCCATGCCTTCAAAAGGAATTTCTGTGGTGGGCTCAAGCAAGCCAGAAAAACAAAGGTCTGCCTTTCAGCAAACCTCATACAAGTCAAACCATAACAACAGACGCCTCAGACCATGGATGGGGGGCTCACATGGAGGGCAGATGCATTCAAGGACAATGGACACAAAAAGAAAAGCACCTGCATATCAACCAAAAAGAAATGCTGGCAGTGATACATGCCATCAAGGCTTTCGAAAAGTTCATGCATCAGGGCCATCTACTAATAAAGACAGACAATACCACAGTTATGTGGTACATAAACAAGCAAGGAGGTACCCATTCCTACCCTCTTTGCAGACTGGCAATGAATCTCTGGGATATTTCCCTGCAATTGAAAATAGAGCTACAATCCCAGTTTGTACCAGGGAAGGACAATGTTCTGGCGGACAGCCTAAGCAGAAACATCATGGATCCACACAAATGGATGTTGCATCCAGACATTTTCTTACAAATAGCTCATGCATGGGGAAGGCCGGATATAGATCTTTTTGCCTCCCACTTCAATCACCATCTGAAAAAGTTTTGCACAAGGACATACCATCCTCAAGCATGGAAGGGGTGGGCGCTCTCTCCTTCAGTTGGAATTCTCTAACACTATATGCCTTCCCACCTCTTCCTTTGATGACCAAGGTGTTACTAAAGATCAAGACAGAGCAACCGAAAGTCATACTGATAGCTCCAGACTGGCCAAGACAACACTGGTACCCACTGCTACGGAGCTTGACATACACAAATCCGTGGCTCCTTCCTCAATGGCCACTTCTTCTGACACAGCACAATTACAGGACACTACACCCCAGCTTGAAAACATTGAAGCTGACAGCTTGGAATATTCCATGACTATTACTCAGGATACACTTTCCAAAAGGGTAAAAGATATCATCCTGGAGGTGCGCAGACCTTCCACTAGAAAAACATATTCAGCAAAATGGAAGAGATTTCTTATCTGGAACAGCAAAAAGGGTCAAGACCCATCAGTGATGAGCATTCCACAGATCCTGGAATACTTGGCTGAAATGCTCCACAATGGCCTTTCATATTCTTCCATAAAAATACATGCTTCAGCAATATCTGCCAAATATAACACTGATCCGCCTGTATTTTCTCACCCATTGCTAAGACAGTTTCTAAGAGGTATAAAGAACATCAACCCTCCAAGGAAACCACCAGTGCCTGCATGGGACCTCAACTTCATGCTGGAAAAATTAACTCTTCCTCCCTTTGAACCAGCAGCATCTTCAGAGTTGCAATTTCTGTCTTGGAAGACAGCCTTCCTTCTGGCAGTAACCTCAGCAAGAAGAGTCACTGAGCTACAGGCCCTTATGGCAATACAACCATTTCTCATTTTTCACCAGGACAGAGTTTCTTTGAGAACCAATCCGTCATTCATGCCAAAGGTGGTATCCAGGGTGTCCCTGAATCAAGCTATTCACCTGCCTACCTTCTTTCCCAATCCTCAAAATAAAGGAGGGAGACTTCTGCACACCTTGGACATACACAGACAGTTGCGCTACTACTTGGACAGAACAAAGTCTTTCAGAAAATCTGACCAGCTTTTTGTAGCTTTCACTGCTGGATTGCAGGGAAAAGCAATTTCCAAACAAACAATTTCTAAATGGATTGGAAATTGCATTCGATTCTGCTACTCTTTTCATGGAAAAACTGTGCCAGCTGACATCAGGCCACATTCCACCAGAGCTACAGCCACCTCCACAGCCTTTTTAAGAGGAGTGGCAACAAAGGACATTTTAGAAGCTGCTACATGGAGCTCCGTGCATACATTTTCCAAACATTACAACCTGCCTTTATACTCCAGGTCCAGAGCAGGGTTTGCCTCTGCAGTCCTGCAGGGCATTTTAGCTACACCATCTTTGTCTTAGTGCCTACCACCCCCAGGTTGGCTATGGTATTCAACCCATATGTCAGGACTGCAGTTGCATCCTTGAAGGACATAGTACAGTTTTGTACCTACCATAAATGTAGATGTCCGATAGGTATGCAACTGCAGTCAGGTTTTCCCTCCCACCTACCCCTCTGTGGTATACTTTTGGGTTTCCACCCCTCATTTTAGCTACCTGGGGTAATCTTTTATGGTGTATTTGTTTTTATGCTGTTGTACTTGTCTGGAATTTTTCTCTATTTTTCAAAATTTAGCCTTCCTTAGAGGGCACCTGTCATCTGGGGCAAGAAACACTGAAGAAGATGGCGTCAGCTGACGTTTTTATACCCCAGGCGCTCTGACGGGGAAAGGGCGACATCAGCCGACGCCGGACCCAGACTTTGGAATCCGGCCGACCGAAGGGCTGCCTGAGGCAGGACAACCCATATGTCAGGACTGCAGTTGCATACCTATTGGACATCTACATTTATGGTAGGTACAAAACTGTACTTTGCTGCAGGTGTCTGGTAAGGTACATCCCAAAAGGGGCATTGTACTCAATTATGGGCCTGATGAGGGGTGAGTAAAGAGGCACGATGACGTCCCCTGATCTAGATGTGAATCCCTTCATGATTTGGTGGGCTATATAAAATGTTTTTCTAACCACTTTGGCCACGTGGTTGTCAAATGAGAGATTGCTATCAACTTGGGTCCTCAGGTCCCTAATTACTACTTCTGTACTTAATGGATTACCACCTATGTGGTAATTTGTGGGCACTTTGTTTTTGCCAAAGGGGATGACTATACACTTTTTGGCATTTAGCTTCAGGCCATGGCTCTGGCACCAGTTGTCTGTTTCTATGAGGCCCTTTTGGAGGATGCTTGTGTCGGCTTGAGAGTCGATTATGGCGCCCAGTTTGCAGTCATCTGCGAACTTGGTCAGCCACAGTCCTTCCGTGTTGGCCTGTACCCCCGAGAAATATATACCGAACAAGAGAGGTCCCATGACTGAGCCTTGTGGGACACCACTTGTAACTGGTTTGGAGTCTGACATGGCTCCAACAATTCTAACCATGTGGGTTCTGTCCTTGAGCCAGTTTGCAATCCATCTAGTGACATAGGGGTTTATATTTAAGCTGGTGAGCTTATCTATAATGCCCGAGTGGGGTATTGTATCGAAGGCTTTTGCAAGGTCCAGGTAGGCTGTGTGGACCACCTTCCCCTCGTCAATGGCCTTGGTGACTGTTTCAAAGAAATCAACCAGGTTTAAGAGGCAGGATCTGCCCTTAACAAAGCCGAACTGGGTAGGATCGAGTGTCTGTAGGTCCCCAATATCTTTATGAGGTCCATGATGATCCTTTCCATAACTTTGCAGACCAAGCTAGTCAGGCTTATGGGGCGATAGTTTCCAGGATCCATTGAGGCACCACCTTTATGGAGAGGGACCACTGTTGCTGTACGCCACTCTTTGGGCACATATCCTGTAGTAAGGCTGAGATTGAACAGTAGTTTTATGTTTGGGTATAGCTCTTCTTAGAGTTCATGTAGGACACAGCCCGGGACACTGTCTGGTCACATTGATGCTGTGTTTTTTGCTTTGGAGAGGGCGGCTCTTACCTGAGCATCTGAGATGTCAGGGGGGCAGCACTCTGCTGGGATGGACATTTGCCCTTTTGGTGGGGAGGGGGGGGAGAAGTTTGCACTGAACTTGTCAGCTAGGATGTTGGCAATGTCTGTGGGTTCGGTGTATTTTTTGTCATTTTCGACTAATTCTGAGCATATCTGGGAATTCCCAAACAGGTTCCGAACATAACTAAAGAAAGCCTTGTGATTATCCTTAGTGTCTTGTGCAATTTTTCTCTCGAAGCTGGCCTTAGACAATTTTATGAGTGCCCGTAGTTTTTTGCTAATACTGATCAGTGATGCCTTCCCTTTTTGGGATTTTGCTCTATCATTTAGTAGCTTCCTCCTTCTATAGTATAGTTTTTTATGGCTGGGGTCCACCAGACAGGACTTCTGCCTTTGGAGGATTGGGTCTTGGTTTTATTTGGGATCGCATGATCCATGCATTCCTGAAGGTGTTCATAGAATGCATTTATAAAGGATTCTGCGGTGTGGGCCGTATTTTCCACAAGCCCGGGGGCTTTGAATGATTCCACCTCGGTTTTGAGGAGTGTGAAATTTGCTTTAGAGAAGTTTTTCACTGTGGTTTTCTGGGCCGGGGGTGGGGTCGAGATGTGAATATCCAGTGAGATTAGTTTATGATCTGATCTTACCAGTGAGGGATACACTCCTGGTCTGGAGCATAGAGTCCCCATGTTGGTGATGATCAGGTCCAGTATGTTTTCCCCTCTTGTGGGATTGGTAACAAGTTGTTCCTTAGCATTTGAGTTTATAAATTCTAGGAACCTTTGGGCAAATGTGTTGGAGCTAGAGTAATGCTCCCAGTCTATGTTTGGGTAGTTGAAGTCGCCCAATATAATGGTGTTTGTAGAGACCTTCATATTTTCCAGTGTTCTCAGGAAGGCCGAGTGGGGTTCCTGGGTTTGGGAGGGTGGTCTGTAGCAGGCTATAAACTGGAAGACAGTTTTACCCACTGTTAGTTGCACTTGGATAGTCTCTGGTGCTTCGTGCTTTGCCACCAACCTGGAGGTGTGGGTATCTTTGATGAATATCGATACTCCCCCTCCTTTTGTGGTTTGGTCCAAGTTTTGGGGCCGAAAAGCATGGTATGAGGTATAACCCGGTAGTGCTGGGGTGTTCTCGGGAGCCCTGAACCAGGTTTCTGTTACTGCACAGATATCTATGTTCTCCATGCTAAGGAGAGTTTCGAGTGCGTGCATCTTGAGGTTTAGACTTCTGGCGTTGAGTAGCATTACTCTTAGTTTCTTATCCCTTGTGATACCTTTGGAGGTGGGTTTGTCTTTCGAGCCTTGCCTAAAAAAGGCAATATGGGGGTAGCAAGAGCCTTTGCCAATATCTGAAAGCCCAGGGGTGACAGGTGCAAGCTGTCCCTAGCGAAGCATCTTGGCTTGTCGAGCATATCATCCCAAGCTGACAGGCATTGGATCCCCTTTGAATGACACCAGTACTTAAGCCAATTGTTGAAATTGATCATCTTGTCTTCATATTGTGGCATCATTCTTGGTGAGGGTAAGATGCTACTCAAGGTCAGGGTCATACCGGCCTGGGTTACATGCTTAGAGAGCTCCTCTATGTCTCTTTTCATGTAGTCCAGGGAGATACGTCTCAGGTCATTCACACCATTCCAAGTTAGATTTCGTCTCCAAGGGAAGGAGCTCCTTTGGTGCAATGGTGTTCTGAGGAATATTTTCCCGTGGGTTCACCCAGGGAAAAGGCAGCTAGAGACTCTGTCCCATATGTGAGGATGAGATGAAAAATTGACAATATTAGATTATCACCATAACGTTCAATCTGTTAATCTCTCCTCACATCCCCTCCTTCCATCCCCCTTTCCACGGGTTTCTTGGTTGAACAGGAAGAGATTCTAAAGGATTAGATTGGTATTCCTTGTACTCTAGAAATGGTCTCCTTTAAAATCTTCTAGTGTGTTAAGTACTGAAATTTCTCTTTTTTACTATATATGTAATTATAGCATTCACAAGGTTTTTGTTTGCCAAAGAGGTTGGTAATGGCCGAGTCGGATCACATGGATTCGATCCGGACCCATATGTGAGGAGAGATGAAAAAATTGACTACATATGGAATGTTATGGTGAGTACATAACTTCTTATTTCTTTTCATCCCAGGACTTTGGATTTGGCTATTTCCAAGAAAACTTTCTCATCCTGATTTATAAGGACATTTCTTTTTGTCGTTCCTTTCATGGCAAGTGTCTGTCTTCCTCTGTAAAGGCACATTCTACTTTTGTGGCTTCCTCCTCCTCTGGTGCCTTTTTCTGGGGTTTGGACAGCAATTCTATCCTTGAGGCTGCCACTTGGTCCTTTGTTCATACTTTCATTAAACATTATAAATTGGATGTTGTTTCCAGGGCAGGTTTTGCCAGAGCTATATTGTATGGGTTTGTAGAGTGCTCTTCTATGCCTTCCTCCTTCCAGCTTTCTTCTTAGCTCTGGTACTCTCCCTTATGTAAAGAATATTGCAACAGTGATATAAAAGGACATAGTACAGTTATGTAAAGTCTTACCATAACAGTAGATGTCCTTCTGTTCGCTGTTGCCGTATTTTGTCCCTTCTTCCTTCTCCCACTTTCCTAGTTTGTGTTGCCCTCCTGGCAAAGTGTCCCTTCCTTCCTCTTTGTCCTTTTCCCTTCTGGATGTATTTGTTCTGTTTTGTCCGTGAGGGTATTTCCTCCTGGGGCAATTCAGTTCTGAGTGTTTGCATCTGTATGTCACCTTTGTCCTGTCCCTTAATGTAAGGCACCTATAAAATCTAAAGCCTTTGGTACACTAGCCAAATTTTGGGCTATCCTTGGCAGATCCCTTAAGTAAAAAAATACTACAATAGTTAGAGAAGGCTGTCGACTGTTATGGTAAGATTTTACACCGCTGTACTTTTTAGGGACAATGAGTCCAGAATTTTAGCTTAGTTATACAAGTGAGCATGCAGTGTCATACAAGTGTGAAAGGAGTAAAGGGAAGATGGAATACTTTATCTGATATTGTTAATCTTCGTCCACTTCCTTACGTATGGGTTACGGTTTCGATATTGGAACCGAGCCGGCCATATACAAAGCTCGCGCCAGCGATAAACTCTCGAGCTAAGCAATCTCTTACCCATAATCCCCCTCTCCCTGTTACCTCAGATTGAGTTTGCTGCGTTGCCATCAGGTCGTGTCAGGCTGTTGCTCTTGAGCTAAGTGAAACCTTTTTTGTCCTTTTTTTTTCAAAATAAGGACTTTTTCTCTCAGAAAAGTTGATTTTCTGATTTCTCTTACCTTATTACATTTAGCGACTCCCTTTTTCAGTTTTCTAAAACAATTTTTAGTCACTTTCACCCCTTTTATCTGATGTTAAGATATCAGTGGATTACCATAGTTAATAGATGGCCTTTTCTTCGAGTATTTGTGTTTTTGTATTATTGTTGGTATTTGCTTTTCTTTTAACATGACAGATAAAAAAAGGTAGTACTGGTTTAAAAAGATGTTATGATTGTGGACATAAACTACCTACTTCAGATGCACATTCTTTGTGTGTTTTCTGTTTAGGTGCACCTCACTTAACTGTTGACCCACTCTGTGGGATTTGTAAGAATTTTTCCAACAGGACACTGATAGAGAGGAAAAATAAACTTTTGCTGAAAGGGTTACCAAAGAGTCTCCCTTTTCAGAGGCCTCAACCCCTCCAAGATCCCATAAAAAGAAGTCTGAGGATGCTTCTAAGGCTAAATCTCTTCCTTCGTCCCCGGCTGGGGACTCTCATCAGTCAAGAAAGAAAGGAAAGATCTCTGCTTCGGATCCGACCCTCTCGGGCCCGACACCTTCGGCGCCTAGATCTTCGGCTCCGAAAAAGTCTTCGGCACCATCTATGTCTATGGCACTGATGTCCTTTGCTGTATTGGAACTGAGGGGCCCCTCAGTTCAGACTTCTTTACCGGCACCGACCTCACAGTTGGCGCAGACAACCATTGTTTCCGAACCAACAGCTCAGTCCTTGTTTACTATTTTATCTTTTCCAACCTCGGCACTGACAGCTACTTTGGCACCGGCCTTTTCGTCGGTGCAGACCATTGCATCGGCAACGATGACTTCCTCGGTGCAGACACCTGTAGTGCAGTCCTTTACGGCACCGTTGTTTTCGGTACAGTTTACTGAGATGGGCACCGACCTGCCCTCATCTCTAGATAGACCTGTTTCCCCCTCAGCTGTTTCTCTGAGATCTACCAGAAGCCCCTCTCAACATGACGTATTGCGACTTGTGGATCAAGTGCTTTTGGCCAGAGGAATTCCACCTCTCAAGACCTATCCTTCTCCCTTGAAATCTATTGACGTAGCACAATTCCACCTCTCAAGACCTGTCCTTCTCCCTTGAAATCTATTGACGTAGCAAAGTCTTCCCCCTCTACAGTTCCCTTTATGGATCTCTGTAAGGAGCCGCAGTTGCCTTCGTGGCAGAAAACTTTTGCTACGACTCAGGATTTGGCCTTTCTCAGCCGTCCTGGGACTCCCAGTCAGCGGGCTGGATCACTTAGGGGAGAGGTGACTTCCCCCTTGGGCACTTACCCCTCTTCTAGTGGACCTGCCTTCCAAGTCATGGAGAAGGCCTTGGCGTCTACCGCTGATACTGTGCTTTTGCTATCTCACCGTCCTCCTCTGGACCACTATGTACACAGGTCGCTTCTAGTGGACACCGGGCGCAGAGGTCTCAGTATATACTCCCACAGGATACCTCCTTGGTGTTGTCTTCCCCAGCGTTTCCCTCTGAGGAAGTTCATCGGAAATCCTCGTGCAAGAGGAAGCATATGGACTCCACTGAGGAATCTCTCACTGAAGACACAGACTTTGATGATGGGAAGGGTCCCCTCGTTCACCTGCTGACGTATCCTTTGGTGATATCCCTGAAATCCTTAAACAGAGAGGTGAATGGCAGTCCTCTAACCCGACTTCTGAGGAGTCTGTATTCCTGCAGGCATTTTGCGCCCGGCCCCCTGCCTCCTGGGTTACCCCACCTGCAGATGAACTGGTCCGGCTCTATGTCCTTCAAGGATGCATCTGCAGTCCTAACAAATGGGTTGTCCTGCCTCAGGCAGCCCTTCGGTCGGCCGGATTCCAAAGTCTGGGTCTGGCCTCGGCTGATGTCGCACTTCACCCGACGTCACAGCTGCTGTCAATTGGGTATAAAGGCATCAGCCGACGCCACTTTCCTCAGTCTTTCTTGCCGCGCGGTGCCCGAAGCAGAAGCTGTTCGCAAGTGCCGGTCGGTCAGATCCAGAGATTTCTACTACCAAAGACTTCTAAAAAGCTAAGTACCCCGTTGGGGACTCTTTCTTGCCTCAGCCGATGTCAGAAAAAGTAAATAATTGTTTAACTTGTGGGAAACAAATACCTCATAAGGATTTCCACTCTTACTGCCTTCCTTGCTTAGGCCCAGACCACGACGTAGCAGCTTGTCTAGCCTGTGCTTCCTTCAACCGACGGACACTTAGACGTCGGTCGGAGTTTGCGGAGGAGTTTTTTGGTCCCGCTTTTGCTTACCAAATGCCGTCGGAGACTCCGACTTCACAATTAGCTAAAAAGCGTAAGGAAAAGGACCGACACTCTCGGTCCGCGGTTTCGGCCGAAACCACGGTTAAGCCAACCGCGAGTGTCTCGGTTTCGGCTGAAACAGAGTCTTCGGTTCTTCCTTCGGCCGAAAACATTCCTCCTGCAGCCGAGGCCTCACACAGCATGGCTGAATCTGCTACTGAAATTTCTCCTGCTGTAGCAGGCACCCAGGATTTATCGGATACTATTCCTTTAGACATATCTACTCCTGCACGTGGAGCTGCTAGGCCCCCTGCATCCATGTCTATCAAGGCTTTCTCTAGGGCTAAAGCAGCTAAATCTTCTAAGGCCTTGCCTTCTAAAACCCCCTCACACAGGCCTAGCTCTAGCTCCCAAATGCTTAGCCTGGTAGAGGATCTTATTTCTTTGATCAGGGGATCCCAACCTCACCCTGACAGGGCCTCTCACCCCCCTCCAGAGAAGAGGCCTAGAGCAGAGCCCCCTGAACCAGTGTCTACGGATTATTCTTCTGATGACTCAGAAAACTCATATCCTCCAGAAGGCCCTTATTCTCCATATGAGGATTCTGATGCAGAAGACTCCATTCCTTCTGCCTCTCCTCCTGAGGAATTTTCTTTTGGGGAAACCTTGCATGCTATGAGGGAACAATTTCAGTGGCAGGGCCAGGATTTTTCAGATTCTAGGAAGCGGCTCAGGACCTTTTTGCATTTGCCACAGCATAGGCCTTTAGCCATTCCTCCAGTACTAACAGTTGTGGATGATGCATTCAATGATGCTTGTACTGCCCCTGACTCTCTTCCTCTGGCCCCTGCTAAGCCCGACAGATACTACTGGGTCCCGGACACCCATTATCAGCTGTATAAGGCACCTATTGCAGATCCTGAAACTATTTCTCAAGGCCCCAAAGCTGTAGCAACTGCCAAAAACCCCCTCCCCTCTGAAAGAGAATCTAGAGCATTAGAGAGATGGGGTAAACAAGTTTATACTTCTGCTACTCTTTTGGCTAGGGCTTTAAACTGTCAATTCCACATGATTCATTATCAGGAATTTTTGTTAGATCAGTTAAATAAAAAACTATCATCTCCTGAACCTATAGACCGTAAGTCCCTTCAGGATTTGGTACATAACACTCAGCAGGTCAGTAATCATTCCTTAAAATGCGGCTATGATGCACTGGAGGCCTCCTTTAGATCAGCTATGACTGTTACAGTGATCAGAAGGCATGCATGGTTAAAAGAGCAATCCTTACCAGACCATGTAAAGTCAAAGCTCCTAGATGCTCCCATGGATAAACTCAGTTTGTTTGGCTCCCCTGCACAGCAAGTGTTAAAGAAGGTGGAGGAAAAAGCAAAATCTGTCCAGACAGTCAATGACTTCTTACAGGTCCAGCCTCCTAGGTTTAGTAGAAATTGGCCTTCGAAGAATTGGTCCTTTCCAGACACCAGAGCGCAGAGGGGCAAAAATAGGCGCTCAAGAGGCAGAGGTCAATCCAGAGGTGCCTACAGGGGACGTCAGTGGCAGCCTAACAACCAGAGAAGTACTACCGCAGACCCAGCGGCTACCACTTCCACAGGACAGTCACTTGGCTCTGATACCGCCTACCAGGGAACAACTGGAAGCACCCTTAGGCGGAAAGCTAGCCTTATTTTCAGTAAACTGGCATTACATTACAGGAGACAAATGGATTTTACAGACAATAGACAAAGGTTACAGGTTTCACTTCCATACTCTACCAAGGAAGAGAGGAATGCAAAACCTACCACCAAACCAAAAGACAAACGCTCTAGAACAAATCAACCACTTACTAAGGATGAGAGCTATAGAAAAGGTACCGGCTATGGAACAAGGACAAGGATTTTATTCTAGACTTTTCCTGGTGCCAAGAAAAGAAAACCAATGGAGGCCTATTCTCGACCTGTCCGCTCTCAACACATATCTCATTGTTCCAAAATTCAAAATGCTGACCCTACAGCACCTTCTTCCCATGCTGGGCAAGGAGGCTTGGCTGGTGACTCTAGATCTCAAGGAGGCATACCTGCACGTCCCTATTCGACCAGATTGCAGAAGATACCTCAGATTTCTTGCAGGATCAGAGCATTATCAATTCTCAGCATTGCCCTTTGGCTTATCTACTGCGCCCAGAGTATTCACTAAATGCCTGGCATCAGTAATTGCTCATTGCAGGCTTCAGGGAATTCAAATTTATCGATTTCTGGACGACTGCCTGCTACAAGCGGACAACAAGAGCAAATTAACAAAAGATTTGGAAAAGGTTATTCACCTACTGCAAGCCTTGGGATACACAGTCAACTTAAAAAAGTCAAGGCTGGAACCATCCCAAAGGATTACATTCTTGGGTGCAGAACTGGACACATCAAATCAAATGGCATTTCTCACAGCAGAAAAACAAAAACATCTACCACTCTATTTCAAGGCATTAACAACGCAGAACCAGCTTACAGCAAGGAAAATCCTGCAAGCCCTGGGTTACATGGCATCCTGCATAATTTTGATCCCACATGCCAGACTGCATATGAGGAAGTTGCAATGGTACCTAAGGAATTTATGGTCTCAGCACAAGCACAGCCTAGAAACCCAAATTCCAATAATTCCATGCCTGAAGCAAGAATTCCTGTGGTGGGCTCAGGCCTGTCAGTTGAACAAAGGACTGCCTTTCCACAGCCCTCACCCAAGCCAGACTATCACCACGGACGCCTCAGACCTCGGTTAGGGGGCACACATGGCAGACAAGTGTATACAAGGCCTATGGGCTCAGGACCAGCTGAATCTACACATAAATCAAAAAGAGATGCTGGCAGTGAAACAGGCAATTCAGACCGTTTCTTCAACAGGGTCCTTTGCTGATAAGGACGGACAACACCACAGTTATGTGGTATATCAACAAGCAGGGAGGCACACATTCATATCCTCTATGCTGGATGGCAATGGACCTGTGGAATGTGGCCCTGAACCTCAACATTCAGCTCCAGGCCTTATTTGTGCCAGGAAAAGAAACTATATTAGCAGACACATTAAGCAGAACTACCACGGATGCCCACAAATGGATGCTGCACCCGGACATCTTCAAAACCATTACAGAGAAATGGGGGCTACCAGAAATAGACCTGTTCGCATCCCCACACAACCACCAATTGAGAAAATTCTGCACAAGGACATACCACCCACTTGCTTGGAAGGTGGACTCCCTATCCTTCAGTTGGGAAAACCTAACAGCATATGCATTCCCACCTCTACCTTTGATGCACAAAGTGCTACTGAAGATCAAAGAAGATCACCTAAGGATCATACTGATAGCCCCAGACTGGCCGAGACAGCATTGGTATCCGCTTCTGAGAAGTATGTCTCGGACACACGCATGGCCTCTACCTCTAGTTCCTCTGCTGCTAACACAGAACAACTTCAAGATCCTGCATCCAAACTTGAAAACACTGCAGCTAGCTGCCTGGAATCTTGCATGAAACAAAATAACCCAGATTTATCTCAGTGGGTTAAAGACATTAACCTGGAGGCTCGCAGACCCTCCACAAGGAAGACTTATTCAGCAAAATGGAAAAGATACCTCATTTGGAGTGCAGCAAAAGAAGAAAATGTAGCATTGGCAAACATAGCTAACATCCTGGAATATTTAGCAGAACTTTTCCACAATGGCCTGTCTTACTCCTCCATCAAGATTCATGCATCAGCAATTTCAGCAGAATACAACATGGATCCTCCAGTCTTCTCTCATCCTCTACTCAGGCAATTTCTGAGAGGAATTAAAAATGTAAAACCTCCAAGGAAGCCACCTCTGCCTACATGGGACCTGAACTTTGTGCTGGAAAAGTTAACGCTTCCCCCTTTTGAACCAGCAGCAACAGCAGAATTACAGTTCTTATCTTGGAAAACTGTTTTCCTGCTTGCAATCACTTCAGCAAGAAGGGTTTCTGAATTACAGGCATTAATGGCAGTACAGCCCTTCCTTATCTTCCATCAGGATAGTGTCCTTGAGAACTAACCCTACTTTTATGCCAAAGGTGGTCTCCAGGGTATCATTGAACCAAGCAATCCACCTACCAACATTCTTCCCCAACCCACAGAACAGGGGAAAGACTACTGCACACCTTGGATGTACACAGACAATTGCGCTACTACCTGGACAGAACCAAGAACAATAGAAAAACTGACCAGCTTCTGGTAGCATATGCAGCAGGAATGGAAGGAAAAGCAATTTCAAAACAGACAATCTCAAAATGGATAGGAAATTGCATTAGATTTTGTTACTCCTTTCATGGGAAGACAACTCCGAAAAACGTCAGACCTCACTCCACAAGGGCTACAGCCACTACTACAGCTTTCTTACGAGGAGTGGCTACCAAAGACATTTTAGAGGCTGCTACTTGGAGCTCCGTGCATACATTTGCCAAGCATTATAATCTGCCTTTATACTCCAGATCCCGAGCAGGTTTTGCCACTGCTGTTTTGCAAGGGATCTTAACTACACCATAATCTTGTTAGTGCCTCCTCCCCCAGTTTGGCTATGGTATTCTACCCATTTGTTAGGACTGCAGATGCATCCTTGAAGGACATAGTACAGTTTTGTACCTACCATAAATGTAGATGTCCGAGAGGTATGCATCTGCAGTCAGGATTACCCACCCTCCTTCCCTTCTGTGGTACTCCTAGGGTATTTGCCCATCTTGTAGCTAGCTGGGGGAAACTATTATGGTGTATTTGTTTGTATATATGTACATACATGTTTATGTTTTGTTTGCTCTCTACTGTTTGGAATCATTTGCATTTATCCAAATTTAGCCTTCCTAGAGGGCACCTGGCATCTGGGGCAAGAAACACTGAGGAAAATGGCGTCGGCTGATGCCTTTATACCCAATTGACAGCAGCTGTGACGTCGGGTGAAGTGCGACATCAGCCGAGGCCAGACCCAGACTTTGGAATCCGGCCGACCGAAGGGCTGCCTGAGGCAGGACAACCCATTTGTTAGGACTGCAGATGCATACCTCTCGGACATCTACATTTATGGTAGGTACAAAACTGTACTTTGTGCAGCGTGCATGGAAGACCCCTGATACTGTTGAGGCCATTCCCTGGAGGCCAGACAAAATCTTGTCCCCCCCTGCTTCTGAACCTCATTGGTCTAAAGGTCTCCTTGTAGATGCTCTGGTGGTGGCAGCCGCAACTAAGAAAGACCTGGCAGAAGAGGAAAGCCAGACTGTCCATCCGCCCTACAAAGAGACCAGGGCATTGGATAGGATAGGGAAGCGTACCTTTGCATCAGCGACCTTTACTATCAGGTCCCTGAATTATATCGCACACTTCACCAGGCTTCAAAGAGACCTAGTATCTGAGCTCTCAAACTGTGGCAGGTGCCATGTCTGATGAGATCCGTGACAAAGTGGCCTCTCAGCTGGCCACTATTGAATCGATTTCGAATTCCTCCATGCGCTTGGTGTCCCACGCAACAGGAGGAGCAGCTAGAGCAGCAAGTTCAGGCATTGTTTTGAGACGACATGCCTGGATGCGCTTGTGTAATTTCGCAGAACCCTTCAAGGCTTCCTTTCTCAATGCTCCCATCGAGTCCTCCTCCTTGTTTGGACCCAAAATCAAAACTACATTGGCCAGGTGTGAACAGGACGGTAAGACCCTGTTTGCCGTAAGAGTCCATTATTCTTCCCCCCAACATGCTTTCTCCAGAAACCAAAAAGCGGGAAGATGTGGTACAGAAAATCTCAGGGTCCTTTCCATGACACACAGGCCGATTTTTTGCCCTAGGGGCAGAGGGGGAAACTCACAAGGAAGACCACCCTTTTGCGGCAGAGGGGGTCTGCGTAATCAGGTTTCCAGAGATTCCTTCTCCGGGCAATCCTACCAGCTCTCCTGAAGAGCGGCCCAACCCCTTTACTCTAGAAGTGGTTAGGGGACGTTTCTCTTTGTTCCCTTTTGCCTGGCTAACCATTACCAGCGATTCTTGGGTACAAAGGATAATAACCAGAGGTTACAAGATCCCCTCCGAGCTTTGTCCTGTCCCTCCATCAAGGTTTCCTGATGTTCCCACCCAGTCAAAGGGAAGAAGCAGCTCTAGAGATTACAAAGCTGCTAAACAAAAGAGTCATCCAAGTAGTCCCAACAGACCAGATAGGATCCGGATTCTACTCGAGACTATTTTTGGTGCCAAAGAAAACCGGGGACGGGAGACCAATTTTGGATCTCAGTGTGCTAAACAAATTTGTGAGTGTGCAGAAATTCCGGATGGTCACTATACAGTCTATCATTCTTCTCTTGGAAAAAGACGATTGGATGTGCTCGATAGATCTTCAGGATGCGTACTACCACATAAAGGTGGACAGACCATCAAGAAGACTCCTGCGCTTCTGTGCGGGAGCCAGTCATTACCAGTTCAGAGTACTGCCCTTTGGACTCTCTGCAGCCCCCAGAGTGTTTACAAAATGCATGGCAGTTGTCACAGCTCACCTGCGACTTCAAGATTTTCATGTTTTTCCATATCTAGACAACTGGCTCCTCTCCGCCCCCACCAGACACCTATTGGAGGAAGCCCTGGCATACTCTCTCAATACTGTCGAAAAGCTGGGCATAACAATAAACTGGTAGAAATCCAATCTCACCCATTCTCAGTCCACAGAATTCATAGGGGTAATTTTGGACTCAAACTTGCAGAGTGTCCGTACCGGAACACAGAATATCAAGAATCAGACCGCAGCTGTTACCAGTTCTTTCAGTGGAAAAGTCCACAGCTCATTCGATCCTGCAGATGTTGGGCTCCATGGCAGCTTGCATCACCATTGTCCCCTTAGCCAGGTTTCACATGAGACTTCTACAATGGCTACTGCTCACCCAGTGGTATCTTTTCCAGCTTCCCCTTTCAGCCAAGATTCACATAACTCAGAGATGCAAACAAGATCTGAAGTCGTGGTTGAACCACAACCCGTCACAATGGTCTCGCCCCTGCCCCCCTCAGCAGCCCAAGGCTACAGTGACCATGGATGCCTCCCTGATGGGTGGAGAGGGCTATGTCAGCGTCAGACAGTCCAAGGCACTCGATCCGAAGTGGAGGCCCATCTGCATATAAATGTTTTAGAGCTGAGAGCGGTACTTCTGGCGTTGCAGACATTCCTTCCCTTGCTGCCATCAGGGACAGTTGCGATACAATCAGACAACATGGCGGTAGTCTGGTACATCAACAAACACGGCGGAATCAAATCCTACCCCCTCTGTAGAGAGGCCATGAGGATATGGCATTTGGCGATGGCTATCAACTGCTTTCTTCTAGCAACGCACATTCCCGGGAGTTCCAACATGATAGCAGACAGACTCAGCAGGTGCATTCTTCAACCTCATGAGTGGTCGGTCCCTGAATCCTCTCATAGCGGCGGAGGTCTTCCACCATTGGGGCCATCCGTGCTGTGACCTCTTTGCATCCCCGACCAACTTCAAATGCAGCAACTACTTCGCCCTGATTCCCCCTCCACAACAGTCACCCAGGGATGCTCTATTTCACGATTGGCCCTCGGGTTTTCTTTATACCTTAAAACTCCTTAGGAACACAATACCAACTGGTAAATCAACGAAGTAAGATGTCCAGGCGTCAGACCAAAGTACAGAAAAAGATTTTAATATGCAGCTCCACCAGCAAAAAGCGTAAAAACATAAAACATCCAAATTTCATCAAGCGCTTTCACCCGGGCCCTCCCAGGCTTTATCAAGACATTTTAATTCATTCCCAGCAACTTCTTTTATACTATTTACCCTCCTTCATAAATTAATTGATAATCAATCAATAGCAAAGTTACACTTGATTTAAAGCTACAGGAATACTTTTTGTGTATATATATAAATATATTCCTGATACAACCTAATAGTGTTAACCAATTTTTTGTTTGTTTGTTGTTTGTTGGTTATACCTTGATCATATTCATTATTCATATTAATAATAAATACATATACATGAAATGCATATACATAAAATGAACATTTAACCATTTATCCAATTGTCATTAAACATCTGTTAAATGTCCTATATTTTAAAACTCATCTTTTAAGAATAAATGAATGTGAAATACCTGTTATGTTGTATTAATGTCTTATATAAGTGATACATAGGCCATATATATTGTTATTCATACCCTCCTAAAAATGACAATTGCCCTACATATGTCATAAAAAAATTACAAATGTAAAAAATTACAAATGTAAAAAATAAAAATAATAGTAAACAATAAAAAATCATTGCACATATAAAAAACTTCCTATAATACATTACTAATACATTCTATTTATAATATACTGTTTACTGTATCAACAAAAATAATAGTCATACTGCTCATACTACATGCCCCTTATTTTAAAACGTCAATATATAAATTTTTAAAAATATGATCTTAAGATACCTGTCACAAAAAACTGGTGAAGGTGCACATTCATCTGCACCTTCCTTAATTCTTCTATTACCCCATAAAAGACAAATCTATTCCTTATTTATTTTCACCTTTTGTTGCTATGTTATGTTCAAACCAAATTTGCTATTATCTAGGTGACCCATGCTTCACTGCTCATAGTGCAGCTCCAAATTCAGCCTTTACATCTTCGCTTTGAGTGTTATTCGTTTTTTGTCTGGTAATGGTTCTAAAGTGTGTAACATAATTTTTTCCGTTATAAATTTATAACTTGGCCCTTCTGATTTTTAGCAGGCTACCAATACTAATAGCTCCATTTAATCCTGGGGTTTTGGCCGCATCTAATCTAATTTGCCAAAGCAACTCCTTGAATTCTAATGATGTTTCCCAATCACCTCCTCTGGGGTTGGTGCTCACCTGTTCCAGAATGATAAATTCTATCTTCATTTTTTCACATACTAAGGAGTGCTTATAGAAGGCATTTGCTTCTTTACTTTTACTGATATCATAGAGGTGCTCATAAATCCGTTTGGCAAGTGTTCTCTCTGTCTTTCCAACATAAAAACTTTGACAACACTTACACAAACCAAGGTATACCACCCCTTTGGCCTTACAATTAAAGTACCCTGGGGATTTTATGTATGTTTTCCTAGACCTCAGATAAAACCCTTTTTTGTTCATAATATAAGGGCACTGTTTACAACTATTGCATTTAAATGTTCCAATTCTCTGCGTCGTTGCACCTTGCGCTACCTCTGTGTTTGTCTCCAGCATTAAAATATAGGACATTTAACAGATGTTTAATGACAATTGGATAAATGGTTAAATGGTCATTTTATGTATATGCATTTCATGTATATGTATTTATTATTAATATGAATAATGAATATGATCAAGGTATAACCAACAAACAACAAACAAACAAAAAATTGGTTAACACTATTAGATTAGATGCGGCCAAAACCCCAGGATTAAATGGAGCTATTAGTATTGGTAGCCTGCTAAAAATCAGAAGGGCCAAGTTATAAATTTATAACGGAAAAAATTATGTTACACACTTTAGAACCATTACCAGACAAAAAACGAATAACACTCAAAGCGAAGATGTAAAGGCTGAATTTGGAGCTGCACTATGAGCAGTGAAGCATGGGTCACCTAGATAACAGCAAATTTGGTTTGAACATAACATAGCAACAAAAGGTGAAAATAAATAAGGAATAGATTTGTCTTTTATGGGGTAATAGAAGAATTAAGGAAGGTGCAGATGAATGTGCACCTTCACCAGTTTTTTGTGACAGGTATCTTAAGATCATATTTTTAAAAATTTATATATTGACGTTTTAAAATAAGGGGCATGTAGTATGAGCAGTATGACTATTATTTTTGTTGATACAGTAAACAGTATATTATAAATAGAATGTATTAGTAATGTATTATAGGAAGTTTTTTATATGTGCAATGATTTTTTATTGTTTACTATTATTTTTATTTTTTACATTTGTAATTTTTTACATTTGTAATTTTTTTTATGACATATGTAGGGCAATTGTCATTTTTAGGAGGGTATGAATAACAATATATATGGCCTATGTATCACTTATATAAGACATTAATACAACATAACAGGTATTTCACATTCATTTATTCTTAAAAGATGAGTTTTAAAATATAGGACATTTAACAGATGTTTAATGACAATTGGATAAATGGTTAAATGTTCATTTTATGTATATGCATTTCATGTATATGTATTTATTATTAATATGAATAATGAATATGATCAAGGTATAACCAACAAACAACAAACAAACAAAAAATTGGTTAACACTATTAGGTTGTATCAGGAATATATTTATATATATACACAAAAAGTATTCCTGTAGCTTTAAATCAAGTGTAACTTTGCTATTGATTGATTATCAATTAATTTATGAAGGAGGGTAAATAGTATAAAAGAAGTTGCTGGGAATGAATTAAAATGTCTTGATAAAGCCTGGGAGGGCCCGGGTGAAAGCGCTTGATGAAATTTGGATGTTTTATGTTTTTACGCTTTTTGCTGGTGGAGCTGCATATTAAAATCTTTTTCTGTACTTTGGTCTGACGCCTGGACATCTTACTTCGTTGATTTTCTTTATACCTTCCCACCCACTCCCCTCATTCCCCAGTTTCTAAAGAAAGCCCGCCGATTGAAGAGCAAAATGATCCTTATTCCATATTGGCCTCGTCAGATTTGGTACCCCTTTATGTGGCCTCACCTGCTAGATCAACTATGGATTTCTTCGTCCAGCCTCGGAGTTGATCTCCTATCCGCAGAATCTGATTCACCCCAACCTGCAGAGTCTGAAGCTCACAGCTTGGCTCCTCCAATTCCCTTGATTGCCAGGCAAAATGATCTTCCCTCACAAGTGCGGGACATTCTTATTGCATCTCATAAGCCCTCCACTAGAATGACTTATCTAGGCAAATGGAAAAGATTTACCTGTTGGCTGAAAGATAAGGAAATTGATCCCTTTTCAGCACCGGTGTCTAATATCTAACTGCCCTTTTTCAATCGCGGCTGTCAGCATCTACCATTAGAGTACATTTGGCTGCGATCTCTAATTTCCACGAGAATGTCCAAGGCTCCTCCCTCATGTCTCACAAGTTATGTAAAGCCTTCATAAAGGGTGTGAATCATCTGAAACTCCCTTTCAGGGAAACCTATTCAACCTTGGGATTTATCTTTAATTCTTCAAGCTCTGACGTTGCCCCCTTTTGAACCAGCTGCTTCATGCGACCTCAAATATCTGTCGTGGAAGACCTTGTTTTTGGTCGCTATTACTTCTGCCAGACGTATCTCTGAGCTTCAGGCCCTATGTACAGCGTGTCCATACTTGATTTTTCATCCAGACAGGGTATCCTTAAGAACAAACCCTTCCTTCTTGCCAAAAGTCATTTCTGAAATGTCTCTTAATCAGACCATTGAATTGCCAGTGTTTTTTCCTGATCATTCTAACAAGGGAGAGTACTGCCTACATACCCTAGATGTACACAGACAACTCCGTTTCTGTTTGCAAAGGACTAAATCTTTCCATAAATCCAACCAGTTATTTTTGGCTTTTTCTGGATCTAGATTAGGATGTGCTGTTGCTAAGGTCACATTGGCTAGATGGTTAGAAGACACTGTGACCCGTATTTATTTGGTACACAATACTTCTTTGCCAACTACCATCAAGGCTCATTCAACAAGGTCAGTGGCAACTTCTGCTGCCTTCCATGCCAGAGCCTCTTTACATGACATCTGTGCAGCTGCAACTTGGGCCACTCCTCATACCTTTATCAATCATTGCAAGTTGGACTTGGCCTCCAGGGGAAGAGCATCTTTTGGTTCTATGGTGTTCGGGAATGTCCTTCCATGAAAGCCTCCCAGGAATAGAGGTAGCTGGGGACTCTGTCCCATACGTAAGGAAGTGGACGAGGATTAACAATATCAGATAAAGAAGTTATGACTTACCATAACGTTCCATCTGTATTGTTGATCCTTGTCCACTCATTACGACCCTCCCTCCTTCTCCCTCCTATGGCTTCTAGTGGATCTCACCATCCTTCTTTTTAGGTCATTTGACCAGAGATGGCCTCTACCTTTTTCTGACTTGCAAACTCAATCTGAGGTAACAGGGAGAGGGGGATTATGGGTAAGAGATTGCTTAACGCGAGAGTTTATTGCTGGCGCAAACTTGGTATATGGCTGGCTCTGTTCCGATATCGGAACCGTAACCCATACGTAATGAGTGGGCGAGGATCAACAATACAGATGGAACGTTATAGTACGACATAACTTCTTTTTTTGTTTTAAGTCATCAGCACAGATTCTAGCAGAGACCATAAAAATTTACAACCCTCTTCATTTTAATGTGACATCTCTCTGCAGTCTTATACTGTCTAATGTTGGGGTATGGCGTTTTTCCATTAGAGTGCAAAAAGGTTGCAGTAACTCAAAATAGTGTTTTCTTTACCTTCTTTAACTTCAACAAGTTATGCTGAAATGGTGCAACTGGCTTTGAGTTAATATAAGCCTTCTTGTCCTTTCCTCCGTTTTTTCTGTGCCTCACTAACTGTGGTGTTTTGACAATTTTTTTTCTACAACTATATTACAGTATTTAAGGAGAAAAGAAAAAAAATGGCAAAACACCAAACAGAATTTCCTGGTAAACAAATGTCAAATGAAATAAATACTATGTCCCTCTGACCAATGACTCAAAAGCTGCTAGCCACTCTCCATCAGAAGTGGTCCGAATAGCAACTTGTAGTGTGTGCCTTTCACATTTGCTATTCGGACCATTTCTGAAGGAGAGTGGCTAGCAGCTTTTGAGTCATTGGTCAGAGGGACATAGTATTTATTTCATTTGACATTTGTTTAACGGCAAATTCTGTTTGGGATAATCGCATTTTCAGTGGAGGCCTGTGGAGAAATGTTCCACATTGACATAATGTGGTTAAGGTTAAAGTTAAATAATATTTGTAGCATGGTTCCAGCTTAACTTTAACTGTAGCCTGAAGGTTGGTTAGGATGGGTGCACCCTATAAGAGTTGAGAAGGTGCTAGAGGCAAGAGTGGTTTTGGTGGTGCTGTTATAAGGAAGTATTTATGCCTGTAGAGCATTCCTAATATTTGGTGAGTCTTTATTTTGAAATGTTAGTCAAATTTAAGATCTGTAGTCACAGAAACATTGTTATGGAGCCATTTCTCAATTGAGGGAAAAGCTTCTTCTGCAATATGGAGGAGTTGAGGCAGGTTGTTAAATGCACACAGAAATGCGGAATCAAGTTTATTGTATAAGAAAGACTTGGACCTGTTGGGGTGTAGAGGTAATTGATAAATATGTTACAGGAGGGGACCAAGAATAGAGCCTCGGGATACATCAGTGGAGACGTGTAGATAGTGAGTGTGTGTGTGTATATTCTGCCATTTTACATTCAACTACTGTAATGTAACTTTCTAAATTTGAAACAGCAACACTTCCCAGAAGTAACACCCCATCAGCAGAGGGAAGCAGCATTAGAAATTTAAAAGCTGCTGTCGAACTGAGTAATCTGAAATGTCCCACCAGAACTAGGATCTGGGGTCTGTTTGAGGTTCTTTAGTGTCAAAGAAAACCGGGAACCTCAAGCCCATCTTGGACCTAAGCAAGCTGAACTTTTGTCAAACAGACCATATTCTGGATCGTAACTGTTCAGTCCATCTTGTTTGTATTGAGAAAGGATGATTGGATGGGACCTCAAGGATGCCTACTTTCACATAATAGAATTGCTGCAAAAGATACTTGAGCTTCATGCTGGGAGCCAGTTATCAGTTTTGAGCAGTGACATTCAGGCTCACTATCCCCACCCACTGGGTGTTCAAGTGCATGGCAGTGGTGGGAGCCTTGCTCAGACTACAAGGTTTGTGGGTCTTCCCAAACCTGGATGACTGTCTTCTCATGGCAATGCCGAGAGTATTTAATCTGTGCAAGGGACTGGTTGTTTTAACTATGCCTGTCCATTGCAGTCAGGGTCAATCTGGAGAAGTCAAAATTGGAATCAGTTTAATGCCTATCAGGTGACGCTTGGAATCTATCAAACAAATAGCAAAATGACTCTCTTCAAGGTTGTCAGCTCTTCAAATTCTTGCCAGTCAGCTCCTCTTGATTCCCGATGTTCTTTGTGTTTCACTGTTGCAGTCATCACACTTGGGTTGTCTGCCTGCAGGTAGCCCTAAGTCGGCCCGAATACCAGAGTCTTGGGATTTCTGCGTCGGATGCTGTTGCCTCTTCATGATGTCAGGACATCAGGGGTATAAAACATGCAGCCGACACCATTACATCAGCTTTTCTTGCCGCATGGGAGCCCAAAGCAGAAGCAGTTCGCAAGTCCCGGTTGGCCGCTACCTGAAATTTTCGTTTTTCGAGTTTCAGACCTGAAGTCTTCTAAAGCTAAGTACCCCGTTGGGGATCCTTTTTTCGTGCTCTAACCGATGTCAGAAAAAGTTAACAATGGTCTTGCCTGTGGAAAGCAAATACCTCACAGAGATTTTCATTCTTACTGCGTCTGTTTAGGCCCAGACCACAACGTTCCTTGCTGTAGGTTTTGTGCCTTGTTTAATGCCAGAACTATTCATCGTTGGGCTATCTTTGTCACTAAATTCTTTCGCTGTCGTTCTCCGTTTTCCAAAGTGACTTCATAAGCCATCCAACTGTTGATCTTCTGAAAAAACGTAAGGATAAAGACAAGAGACAGACCACATAGATCCAAAACTGCCGACGCTTCGTTCAGCAAGTCGCCAGTTCGCCGGTACTCGGGCACTTTTGCAGGCCTTGATACCCGCTTCTACAGATTAGCAGGCCACGGCTGAGACCCATTCGGAGTCCGGTATGCCACGAGTTGGTTCTTAGTCTGTGGAACATGCGGATGTCTCTACCTTGGATGGAGTCTGGAGCAGCTGTGCAGGCACAGGCTACTGAGGGTGTATTCCAACCTTCCGATGTTGGCATTAAACAGACAGCTTTGTTTGTGACTCAATATACCGAGTTTCTCAGGCCCAAAGTTCGCACTACACCTAGAAAACCGATGACCAAAGTGCATGCTCCAGCTCCCTTGCCACAGAAACAAACACTTAGAATGGCTGAAGATCTCATAACTTTAATTAGGGGAAGCCAGCCTTCCCCCTCTAAAAGACAAAGAATTGATTTTCCTTCTGATTCTGCAGACCATGAGTCTGACTCTATTGCCAGGACATAACCTTATCTACCTGTGAGGATTCAGATGCAGAGGATTCTATTCCCTCTGCTTCCCCTCCAGAGGACTTTTCTTTTGATGAAACCTTGCATATTATAAGAGAGCATTTCCCACTGGGAATGCCAGAACTACCCTCAGTCCAAAAAGAGACTCGGAGAATTTTTAGACTTGCCCCAGCACAGGCCTCTAGCTTATACCTCCTGTCCTGAATATTGTAGATGATGTCTTCATGGAATCCAGTCTTACTCCTGATACTTTACCACCAGCTGCTAGAAAGCCTGACAGGGTACTACAGAGTACCTGACTCACAAATTTCTCTCTAAGAATCCCTTTGCGGATCCAGAGACTATTTCTCAGGGACCTAAAGGCATTAAGGCTACTACAGCCAAAAACCCTACCTCTTCGGACAGGGATTCTAGAGCTTTAGACAGATGGGTTAAGAAGGTATATACTTCTGCAACTCTTGCCATCAGGACTTTGAATTGCCAGTTTCACATGTTGAAGTACCAGCAGCATATTATGGAACTAATTAAACAAAAAATGTTGTTGCTTCCAGATTGTACAGAAAATAGATTTACAACAGCTAATGCATTCTGCAAACCAAGTTAGTAAACATACTTTGCAGTGTGGTTTTGATGCCTTAGAAGCATATTGCAGGACTGCTGTCACTGGGTCTGTACTGAGAAGGCATGCTTGGCTGAAGGAGCAGATCTTGCCAGACCATGTCAAAGCAAAATTATTAGATGCTACATTAAACCAGGAAAAATTGTTTGGCACAAAAGCAGAAGCTCTTAAAAAGATGGAGGAAAAAGCTAAATCTATGCAAACTGTTAGATTTTTTTTACAGGTGCAACCACCTAGATTCAGTAGGCATTGGACTTCTAAAAACTGGTTCTTTCCAGTCCCTCCCAGACATTCTCAGTCCAAACCCAGGGGCAACAGGCCACCAAGACTACAGTCTGAGGATATGCAGAGATCTAAACAATGGAGTGCGCCCTCATCTAAAACAGGGAGTGGTAAGCCACACCCCCCCTATGGAAAAAGTTCACAATGACTTGTCTACCTTCCTTCCCAGCAAAGCCCAAGCACTTGCACCCCTAGGAGGAAAACTCGGCCTGCATGCACAAAACTGGATGTCCATTACCCAGGACCGGTTGGTCCTAAACATTGTATACCAGGGATACAGATTATACCTCCACTTGCTGCCAATCCCAAGTGAGTTGCCAGACCTTCCTCCAAACCAGTGGGCAGAGGCTCAAAAGCAAGTACTTTCTCTTCTCAGTATCAGGCTATTCAACCTGTGCCTATAGAGCAAAGGAGGCAGGGTTTCTACTCCAGACTATTCCTGGTGCCCAGAAAGGAGGGCTCTTGGCACCCTGTCCTAGATCTGTCAATTCTCAACACCTTCCTGGTGATCCCAAGATTCAAAATGTTGACTCTGCAACAGCTTCTTCCTATAGTAGCCAAGGATGCCTGGCTAGTCACCCTAGACTTAAAAGAAGCTTATCTGCACATCCCCATAAGAGAATCTTGCAGGAAGTATCTACATTTCAGGGCAGGCTCTATGCACCACCAGTTCTCTGCACTTCCCTTTGGCTTGTCTACTGCACCCAGGGTGTTTACAAAATGCCTGGCTCCAGCCATTGCATACTGCAGGCAGATAAAAATTCAAATTTACACCATACTTGGGGATGATTGCCTGATTCAGGCGGCCAGTCAGGAATTGGTACTTCAACACCTGGCATTTGTAAAGAGGCTTCTAACTTCTTTGGGGTACACCGTCAACGAAAGGAAATCACAGCTGGTGCCCAACCAAAAAGATTGTATTCCTGGGAGCAAGCTTGAACACAACTTCCCAGATGGCATTCCTCACTCGAAAAACAGACTTATTTGACTACTTCAAACTACTGGCCACCCAAACCCAGCTATCCGCAAGAAAAATACTGCAAGCCCTAGGGTTTATGGCCTCATGTATTCTCCTAGTTCCATATGCAAGACTGCATTTGAGGAAACATCAGTGGTACTTAAGTCTGTGGTGTCAACATTCTCAGGACCTGGAAACCATGATTCCTATCATTCCTTGCCTAAGGACAGAGTTCCTCTCAACTTATTACAATACTGAGCCATCCCTCTTCTCTCGCCCTCTGAGCAAACAGTTCTTGAGAGGAGCTAACAATCTAAGACCCCCAAGGAGAGCTCCCACTCCAGCCTGGGACCTTAACTTTGTATTAGAGAAGCTCATGCTTCCCCCCCTTTGAGCCTGCTGCTACAGCAGAGTTAACATTCCTGTCTTGGAAAACAGCCTTACTTCTAGCAATCAATTCAGCAAGAAGAGTGTCAGTTGCATGCCCTTATGGCTGTGGAACCCTTCATTATCTTACATGCGGACGTGGTTTCCCTCAAGACTAACCCATCATTTATGCCCAGGGTGGTATCCAGTGTGGCTTTAAACCAATCCATCCATTTTACCAACCTTTTTCCCTAATCTTCAGAATAAAGGGGAAAGGATCCTGCACTCCTTGGACATGCACAGGCAACTTAGGTTCTACTTTGACAGGACTAAACCTTTCAGAAAATCTGCCCAGCCTGCTAGTCAGCTTTGCTATAGGGGCAGAGGACAAGGCCATTTCAAAGCAAACCATCTCCAAATGGATAGCATACTGCATCCATTTCCGCTACAAACACTATGGAAAACCTACCCCACAGGGAATCGGAACCCATTCCACTAGGGCTATCTCAACCTCTACAGCATTTCTCAGGGGAGTCCCTACCAGAGGCATCCTGGAAGCTGCAACCTGGCGTTCCGTACACACCTTCACCAAGCGTTACCACTTGCCTATCTTTTCTAAATCCAGAGCTGGATTTGCTACAGCAGTTTGCAAGGCCTGCTAGTCAGCCCTAATACTTCTTGACTGCCTCAGCCCTTCCTCAGCTTTGGGAATCAACCCAAGTGTAATGACTGTTAATAGTGACATGCGAAGAACATAGTACAGGTGTGTACACTTACCATAAATGTAGATGTTCGAGTGTATTCACTGTTGCAATCCTGGTTACCCTCCCTCGAGCCCCCTGACTTTTCTATACTTTCTGTCTGTCCTCTTTTTTTGTCTATATCTTATGGCAATTGTATTTACTTTTTACTGGAGGTGTTCCACACCATGTAATTGCTTCCTATTTTGGGTGCTCCTTGTCATCTGGGGCAAGAAAAACTGATGTAATGGCATCGGCTACATGTTTTATACTACTGACGTTTTGACGTCATGGAAGAGGGGACAGAATCCGACACAGAAATCCAAAGACTCTGTTATTTGGGCCATCTGAGGGCTACCTGCAGGCAGATAATCGGTGTGATGACTGCAACAGTGAATTCACTCGAATATCTACATTTATGGTAAGTGCACACAACTGTACTTTTACAAGTACCGGTTTGTCATTTCAGTACCTTCCCTGACATATGGCAGCTGCCATTTGTCTTGTTCCAATGATGGAGAGAGATCCCAAGCTGTCTAAACAAGTTCTGCACATTTTATTTTGTTTCAGAAGCCATCCAATATGAAAGTAAACGTGTGGAAACATTTTTCTATCTGGACTTCATCCAGTGGTGTAGATCCTCTCTTGGGTTCATTCCAGGCAGTTATGGATTTAATGGCTGGGCTGTTCCACTCGCGTCCTAGTTACTCTAAAGTTCAGTTGGCAGGTATTTCTTTCACATGGGTCAAAATCACACCCCCATTGCATCCTTGATGTTGTCTGAGGCCTTTCTGAAAGGAACATTTTTACTTAAACTGCCGGTAAGGGACCTATCCCTCCTTTGAGATGTGTCTTCTTCAGTCCCTAAAAAAATCTCCCCTCTCCTTTTGAACTGGCAACTATGGTTGACCTTAAATTTGTGACCTGGAAGGCTGTCTTTCTTACAGCAATTATTTCAGCTAGGAGAGTTTCGTGGTTACAAGCCTTATCCTGATGACCATCTTAACTTACCTTCCATAAAGTCAGTTTCATTGAGACCTAACCCTTTCCTTCCTAAAGTGGCCTCCAAATCTTCTTTAAACCTGTCCATTGAGTTAGATTTCCTTTCTAACTTCAGTAATAAAGGAGAACACATTTTATTATTGTGATTGCTGTGCCAGTCACAATCAACTAAAGTTTTATTTGGACAGAAGAAGTAATCTAGAAATCCAATCAGCTTTTTGTGCTTTTTTGTAAGGCAAAGTTTGATGAATCATTTTTTTAGAATTACCTAATCCAGGTGGCTCTCCTAGAGGAGTATACAAGTGATGTACAGTAGTGGTATCTCCTTACCCTTTAGAAACAAGAGCCATTCCATCAGAGCAGTTGCTAATTCTGTAGCCTTTTTTTGGATATAGTTTTTTTGGATGGCATCTGTGTAGCAGCTACATGGGCTTTTACTCACTTTTATTACTCATTGCAAACTTGACATTCAGTTTCAATCCAGATCAGCCTTCAGTTCCACCTTATTGCATAACATTCTGTCCCAGGGGCCCACCAGTCAAATGGCTGGAGACACTGTCACAACACTTGAAGCAGATGGAAAAGACAGCAGCCGATAAGAAAGTTATGTACTTACATTAATGCTAGACCATGTTGATGACTTCAGTTGGTCTCAGATACAGCTCCCACATTGTCACCTGTCAAGATTCAAAGTACATCTAGTGGACCAGTCAGAAGTCCAGTACAAGTACCATTCTTTTAGTTCCTTTCTGGGTAATCCTTTCCTCTTACTGCCTTTTGCTGTAAAGTCCCTTCATCTGCATACCTGTCATTATGCAGGTCAAACTTAGTCTTGGAAGCTTTAGGCAGACAGGGCATTATGGGGAGGAAGCAGAGCTGCAGAACTTGAAGATTCTAAGGTTGCCAGATGTTGAATGCGAATACCCAAAATTTGAGACAGATGGAAGAAGAAAAACATGGAGCTAGCGTTGTGATAAGTTAATAACTTGCAGATTTTTTTCCATAATGAGGGTACATTGGATTCAGCTATTGGTTTGTTGATAAAGATGGAAAGGTGTCTTTAGGTGTTCCTAGTAAGAGGCTGTCAGCTCCAGTGGAACAGGCGTTTTGAGTTGAACTATATATATTTTTTTAATCATTGATACAAAATCAGATCATATGTGGAAGTTGCTAGCAGTGGATATAGAGGGAGAATTGGATTTATGTGCAGAAGGGGGGGGGGTAGTAAAGTAAGTGGTTGTGTGTATGGGGAAAGTTGGTTTTGGTCCGATTTGTTGATCACAGAAGTAGAAGCACTGGATGCGAGTGAAGAGTTTTTAGGTAGGGAGGCAATGCTTTCTATGAAGTAGGTATTGAATAAGGTAACCGTTTCATGGAGATTGCTGTTAAGAGAAGTGCTGGCCTCTTTGTTTGTTAATCTTCTTTTCAGCACATCGGTGATGGAGAAATTCACTGGTGGTTCTTGCAACTTAGGTTGTGATGTGTGTTATGTTTTTAGTTACTGCCACTTGCTATTGACCTGCTAAATGCTGGAGGCTGGTGGTGCCTTCTATTCTCTCCTTTTAGGCAATAAAATCTTTTTGTCTGGAATAAAGCAATTACTGTGTAATGGTGCTGGACAAAGCTTTTGAGGTAATGTGAAATGCCATGGATTAGATTTCCACATATATGGTTGGTCGATTGACACTTTCATTGGTTATGTTGCACAGTTGATTTCTCTTTTTTGTTTTCACATTTGCAAGTGGGGACCACATTAACTGTAGCTTTTGATGGAAGCAAGAGGTCGACTTATGAGCTGCGATTGCTTATTTTGGGCTTTTTTTTAAGTGAAAGTCAGTCTGAAACCTAGTTCTTTTGAAATAACTTGATTGGTCGTTGCATTTCTGTCATACACCTTTTCCTGCTAAGGATCAACTTTTCCTGAGTTTGGCCATCAGAGAACACATTCAGTAATGCACAAGTAATTTTTTTCCATAGGTACTGTTGTCTGTTGTCCTTTGTTGATGGCCAATGAGTCAGTAATGCGCAAGTAATTATTTCAATAGGTACTGTTTGTTGTCTGTTTCTTTGTGGATGGCCATTGAGTTTTGCACATCTTAGGCTTAGTCTTCACACTGTATCAGACAAAAGGGCCTTGCACACTTGTTCCACTTTTGTTTTGACAGTTTAAGCTCGTTTGATACCATTACCTTTTTTTTTTTGCTTTCTCAAAAGTTTGCGTAAAAGTTTGAAACAGCAGTGTACATCAGTGCATTCAAAAAATGTAGTCCCGGGGGCGTGGCCAAGGATGAACACAGGATAGCAGCAGATTTCTTCAGCTCCACCAATTTCATTACACTGACAGGAATTAATTACTTAAAAATTAATTTTTGAAGTAATTTTCTTTCTAAATATATTTGTTTTATATAGTTCTTGAACTATATCTAAAAAAGAAAGGAAATTTTAACAATATTCCTGTCAGAAATCTCATTGGAAATTTTCCTGTCAGTTTATCAGTCTGAAATGAGTTCCAGTAAGACAAATTCTCAGGACTCCAGCATCAAGAAAGAACTTCAGTCTCTGATAACTATAATCCAGCAACTTACTGCTAAGATGGATAAAATGGATACTAAAATTGATACCTTCATAGAAAAAACTACAAAACAAATAGACTTGTTACATATAGACCTGCAACAACAGAAGATCCAGATGACAGGCATAGAAGAAGCTGTGAATGACATGGAAAATAGAATCCAAGAAGAGGAAATCAACATTGAGTTTCTGCTGAAACAAAATACACACTTACAAACAAAGCTGGATGACTTGGAAAATAGATCTAGGCGCAATAACATTAGGATTTTTGGACTGCCAGAAAATATTGAAGGTAACAGTATTACTTCTTTTTTAACAACATGGCTCCCTAAAACTTTAGACTTACCAGAAGCATTCTCTTTTGGTATCGAAAGAGCACATAGATCTATAGCTAATACTGACTCTAACAAAATATATCCTAGATCAGTTATCTTTTGATAAAGAGATGGTTCTTAAATCTGCTTGGGCTAAAGCTCCTGTTAAGTTTAATGAGACAACTGTGCATTTTGACAATGACTATTCTCCCTTGGTAATAGCTAAAAGAAAAGTTTTTCTGCCACTAATAAGGGAGCTTAAAAAAGCACAGTTTTTGTTTCCTGCCAAGCTAAAAATCTTCCTTCCTGATGGTCCTAAAATTTTTGATGACTTAGACTCTGCTTTACTGTTTATCAAAAAAAATAAGATTTTGGATAAAATGGAGGAAATGGATTGGGCTAGTCCTTCATTAAATAGACTGGCAACTGAAACTTCGTGGAAGACTTCTGAGAGGAAGAAGAGACTAAAGAACAAATGATTTGTTCTATGTTTTTTTTTCTTTTTTTTCTCCCATCATTTTACTGCATTATTAATCTTTTTAAATATAGTTCCTGCATTTCCAGAAAGCCACAAATGTTCTGAAAAAGATTTAATCAAAGTTATTCTCTGTGTGCAAAGAAATGTTTTGTTTCATAACCAGTCAAAATATCTGAGGAACTAATAACAAACTATTATTCAATTTGTTTCTCTTTCTGAAAAAGAGAAGTAAGGTCAGTAATTAGATACATTTTTTCCCTTTTTTTCTCCTTTCCTTCTTTTCTTTGTTTAAACAATGACATTCTATTTAGATTATGTAGTGGGTAAAGGGTGGGGGAGGGCAGGGAGAGAAGAGTAATGAAAATATGATAAATAGAATAATAACATATTTATTCCTTGTAAAAAGTTTATATGTTCTTCAAATGCTATTCCTAATTATACTTTCTTGATTATACTGCTTATGCTTGTTTGTAAATAATATGTCATGCTTTAACTAATAATAATTAGAACTAAACAATAGTAAATAATGTGTTTTATTTTTAACTCTATTAATATAAACAGTAAGTAATATTCCATTGTATATATATAGAAATGCTTTTGATCATATAGACACAGTAAATAATGAGATTTGCATAGAATTGAGTTGGGACAGTGATATTGAGTTTTATTACCTATTAATAACTTTGGGCTTGATTTCACTTGCATAGAGGCTGTGGTAACCTGTGGGGTACATTGTGAAGGTTTTGTCATGTTTAGATGCATTAACACTGCTGAATGAATGTTTGTCACTAGTTTTTAACAAGTTTCCCGCCAAAATGTTAAGGGAGACAATCTGGGATATGGGCTACTTCATGAACAGTGTCCTCATGCTGTTTCAAAAGCTTCAACTCTCAGAATTGTCACAGAGAAGCTGAAAGCAGTTAACCTGACCTTTGACCCAATTATCACACTGACACATCACGGATTCAGGAAGAACACTCTACCAGGAAATAGAGCTGATGCAACTGTGACTATGTGAAGGAAAATGAACTCTTTGACATTTAAATGTGAGCTATTTTATATAATTACTTAACAATCTATGTTATAATTCATAAAATGTCAATTATAATGATTTTAAATGATGCAGTTTCTTCTAGTAAGTAAATGTCTTATTTTAGAAGGCATAGAAAATGAAACATTTATTCAAGTGTTTTTGAAAATCTACCTGACTGCAGCATACTAATCTGTGTTCAAAGCTTATGTTCCAAACATATACATTACTATAACTCATTTAATTCATCTGATTGACAAGCATAAATAATTTTATAACTATTCTGGAAGAAATTGTCTTGTGATATATTTTAAAGCAGTAGTATAGACATACAAAATGCAGTTTTTTTTTTTTTTTTTTTTTTACAATAATGCAAGTGTTTCTGAGAATTTGCACAACTATGCAGTATGATTTATAACAACTTCTATAAATGTATTATTTTATTCTATTGACAATAATGAGTATGAGTAAAATGCACATATACAAGCAATTCAAGGTTTTTTTTTTCCTGGAAGCTGTTAACTGCATTTACATGACAGAAAATAGATACATCTTAATATATGTAATGTCTGAACCATATTAGCCAAAGTTTTTCATTTAAATGAATGTTAGAACTTATTTTTACATACTTTCTCTCTTTCTTTCACTCTCTCTCCCTCTTTCACGTCTTTTATTTCTCTCTCTCCTCTTGGTTCCTAATATCAAGTTTATTTGAATGCTATTTGAATACAAGTGTATTATATTACATAGATGTATATTATGAATAGTTTTTTAAAAAAAGTTTATTTTAGTTTATATGATGCTGTTTTATCAAATGTGTAGTCTTGTCTTGCTAGGTAATTGAATTGAAAGCTGTTAATTTAAGTTAAATATAACCAGTATTAAATTGATAAGGTGGTAGCTGAGGTACTGCTGCTTAGGGTAGGGGGTTAACTTGAGTGGTAAATACTACTCTAAGTTGGAGTTTTTAACTCCAGGCTGGATGCAAGGTTTAATCCTTACATTATTTTCACTTGTTCATTGTTATATGTATATAGTTTTGACATCCACAATATATTTTGTACACTCATTGTCACTACAAACAAAATTGAATCCTATACAAAATCCCATAAGAGATTCAATAAATACAGCTATATTTAAAGGTACACCTAAAGGAGGAGATGTAACATTACTTATGTTGTTGTTTGTTATTTTGATCATAAGATTCTTAAGTTTTAAAAATGCCAAATGACATCTTTAAAAGGAATTTCTTTAATGGAAATTGAATAATCCGTGTAAAAGGGCAAGCCTAATAAGATGCATTAATTTACGTAAGGCCAACTTAGTCTTCCTGCAAGAAACACATCTCTTGAAAAAAGATATTGATAAACTAGCCACAAACAAATATACAGTATTGGTTAGTTCAGAGCACACTCAGAAAAAAAGAGGAGTGGCTATTTTATGAAATAAAAGTATGCCTATTGCTAAAACCATTAAGTCTTATCAGGATGACAAAAGAATGTTTTGTATGGTTACAGTACAAATTGATGGGAAGACTTACACTTTAATGTATATTGGATACCTGGAATTGGTATTAATACAGTGAAACATCATCTTGATAAGATTATATCATTCTCTATAGGAGATATTGTCTTAGCTGGTGACTTTAATTGTATACTACATGAGTGATACTACCACTATAGGAAAAAGAAGAATTACATCTAATGCAAAACATTTAAATGATTTTGCTAATTCTTATCATTTGAATGATATTAATAATCAGATATTCAAAATCATTACCATACACCTTTTTTTCTAACAGATACAAAACTTATTCAAAAATAAATAGGGTCTTTATTTCTAACCAGATGGTAACAGATTTAATTAATTCCAAAATCATTTCATGTCCTATATCTGATCATAATTCAATTGTTTTTGAATTCATGATAAAAAATACTCATAATGTTCAGATCAAAAGGATACCAGCATACTTAACTCAACTAAAAGACTATAAAGAATATATACTTTCAGAAGTACAACATTTTCTAGACATAAATAATACTCCTGAAGTCTCCATTGTCTATGTTTGGTATGCCTTAAAATCATATCTATATGGACAAAGTATAAGATGGTATAATAATAAAAGGAAATCTTGGGATAAGGAATTGTTAGATATTCAAAGTAAATTAGACTCTTATAAACATAATAATAAAGAAAATATTATAGATAAGAAAGTCATTGAAGAAATAAACAAACTAAATGACAAATACAAAGAAATTTTAACTCGTAAAGTTAAAGTAACTCTAGAGAAATACAAGTTTTTGTCTTACTCAAGCCCCAAATACTTACTTAGACTTAAAAATAAAACAAAAAGGTTGAATAAACAAAACCATATCAAAGAAATCTTTTCTCTAAGGAAAAAGAAAAATGTTTCTAGTCTACCAGAAATATTAGATGAATTTAGAAATCACTTTCACAATATTAACAATAATAACATTAACATGGAACCTAAAGATAAAATAAAGGAGTTTATAACCACAAACATGAATAAAAAGTTTAATAAACAGATTAAACTATTGGACAAAAGTATTTCATATACAGAGGTTATTACACAAATAAATAAGCTTAAACCAAACAAAGCACCAGGTAATGATGGTATTATACCAGAGATATATAAAATCCTTTCTAAAAGTACATATTCATTAATACATAAGGTTTTTATTTTGGCCCAAACTGAGCTAATAACCCCCCCATCTTGGCAATATACATTTATTTCGCCAATTTTAAAACCTAATAAAGATCCAACTAGATGTACTTCATATCGGCCCATCTCATTACTTAATGTTGATTATAAAATGTTTGAGTATTTTTGCTGATAGATTGAAGACAATCATTCCTGGCATTATAGATATAGATCAGACAGGCTTCATTGTAAATAGAAATACTTTTGATAATATAAGAAGAACTTTAACATTAATTGATTTTGCAAATAGGAAAAAGAAAGATTTAACACTTATTAGTCTTGATATAAGTTCAGCATTTGATTCAGTAAGTTGGGACTATCTGTTTACCTTACTGAAGTGCACAAACTTCTCATATGCATTTGTAAATCTAATTGAGCATTTATATAAAGGAATGTTGGCTTATATTAAGGTAGGAACATATGTTTCACAAAAAATACCCATTCTTAAAGGTACAAAACAAGGATGTCCACTTTTTCCACTATTATTCACTTCAGTAATGGAGCCTTGGGCTAATTTGATCAGAAACAGTACTGACATAGAGGGTTTTGAAATAGATGAAAATACAACATCCAAAATTCAACTTTTTGCAGATGATGTTCTAATTACATCAGCAGGATCTAATTCTTTTATGCAGTCTCTATTTGATAAAATGATGAATTTTAAAAGTATTTCTGGTTTAATATTCAATGAAGAAAAAACTAAAATACTACCAATATATACACGAAAAAATATTCTCATTAGTAATTTTACTAAATATGTACCCAATTCAGGTCAGATAACTTATTTATGTATAATAACTTATTTAGGTATAATACTATCTAAAGATATTAAATCTATTATATATATTAATTATAATACCTGTTTTCATAATATACAAAATCTTTTTAATACCTGGAATAATATGTTTTTTACTATGGAGGAGAGACTTACAATTATTAAAATGATAATATTCCCCAAGATTTTATACTTAATACAATCAATAATACTTCCACCTACAAAAATAATTATCAAGAAACTGAATACACTAATGTTAAATTTCCTATGGGCACCTAATAGACCTAGGATTGCATTAAAGAAACATACTAATAGCTGGTCTCAAGGGGGTATTTCTTTTCCAGACTTTAATTTATATACTATTTCTTCTATTGTAAAAGTTATTACTTTATTAATAGATCAGTCATATGTCGCAAAATGGAAAGATTATTGGGAGCTAATTAGTATGCACTTCATGAAAATCTCCTTAACACATAAAAATATGATTGTAAATAACTCCATGTTATGGTTACTAAAGGAATTTTGTACTTCACCTATTACACCTAAACATATGGTTTGTTACCCATTAAGTATTATTATTGGCTATCGTAACTTTATATTCATGCACCCTAAGTATAGGGAATGGAATTTTATTATATTCCCTATAATGTATACTCAGGGTATGCTTTTGTTATCTACTTCTGAAGGAACTCGTTTAGCTATAGATAATGATCTGAAGTACTGGTATCAGTTGATATCTGATAATAAAGTTAAAAATCTAGATTTCTTAAAGCAAGAATTTGATCTAAGAGAAACTTGCTGGTTAGAGGTTCAGACCTTTAGACAACATCTCATTGATAGAATAGATCTAATGTCTATAACAGTTAAAGAATCTATTCCAACACTGATTGATTACTTGATATTACATTTACAACATAAAGTTTCTGATAAAGGTAAACTTTCATACATACATAAAATTATCAGACAAGAAACTTTTTACAGTGTAGATACATACTGGAATTATTTCACTTCTATTAATGGGGACCCATCAAATCAACAAGATAAACAATATATATTGGAATCTGCTTATAGAACTACGTCTTCCATTGTCTGGAGACTTTATACATGGAAATTTTTACATAGATCTTTTTATACATCTTTGAGTAAAATAAATAATAAAGATAATCTATGTAAGAGATGTAATGTAGAAATTAATGCTGACTGGGCCCATATGTTTTATGACTGTATAAAATTGAAAGAATACTGGAAATCAGTTAATGAATTTTTGCAGGCTCTTTTTACAGATAATTTCATTATTTCTAAATCTCTTATATTATTCAACACACCTGTACCTCAAAGTGTTAAAAAGGTTAAGCTTCCCTTGTTATGGTCTATTTTAGCAGTGGCTAGGAAAATAATAACCAGAAATTGGATTTCAGATACACCTCCTTCGTTCAATGAATTTAAAAATGTATGAATATAGTGTGCCATATGGAAATAAACACAATTAGGTCAAGAACAACTAGAAAAACATCTTATTATATTGTATGGGATAATTTACAAAATTTGTTAAAAAAAATCCTAAT